>NC_140285.1:508721-589856 GCF_964030765.1 Micromesistius poutassou | reverse complement strand
ACGAGAAGGGCCCGAACAAATTGGTCCTGACTGAGCCCCCAAAACAAACGGTGTCTCCGAGCGTTCCTGGAAACGCCGGGCCGTGCCGCTATCTCCCTCTCCCACATGGGGCCGGCTTCCTGTCCGCTTATACAGCCGGCCTGACTCACCGTCTCCCGGCCGGCGGTCAGACCCCTTTCAGTCACAGACGACGTCTCCGTAAAAAAACAGGAGGAAGAGCTGAGCCCCCCCCCGCCCCCCCCCCCCCACCACACACCACCCCTTTAAAGACAGCTAACGCTAGCGTCCGCTTTACAAAGCGGGCGCGTGCTGGCTTCTGAAGCAACACCAGGTAGCATCACGCGGCCCAATACATCTTCATCAGCCCCTGTCACTTAATATCCTGTGTGTGTGTGTGTGTGTGTGTGTGTGTGTGTGTGTGTGTGTGTGTGTGTGTGTGTGTGTGTGTGTGTGTGTGTGTGTTAGACCGCTCTACAATCCACCGAAACGCCCTCAAAGGACTCAAGGGCTGCGTTCAACTCCATTCAGGATTCAGGGCTGGATTATCCATAAGGGCATGTGGGCCCCAACCATTGACAACCAGTGGGGGGGGGGGGGGACCACATGAAACAAGCTTTAAAAATACTTTTCCTAATTTGTTATGTTATTCACTTGAAATTGTCGAAAGACCATAGGCCTACATTACTCGTTTATGAAAATTAATTTCACAAAAATAACAATAATAAATAAATGAATAAACTCCCCCTCCCTAATCTGTCAGAATTGAGTAGGGGTCTTTGAGGTATAGTGCCCAGGGGCACCACCGCATTGTGTTAACACGGGCCTGACCCATCTCTTTATCGGTCCCTGGCCTGACTCCATGGCCAACCGACGAGGGCAACAATGGCGGCGAGCGGCTGGCAGCGTGTGATGGAGCCGAGGTCATTGTTGTCCGGGACGCGTTCCCCCCTGAACTCAGGAAGTACGCCGCGAATTAGCGCCTGACCGACTGTCAGACGCGACGTCTGAGCAACCCGCTTTTGTCTGCGGAAGCGCCGGTCAGAGGAAGAAGAAAGTAAAACAACTTTAAAAAAAAAGTAAAAAAAAAAAAGGCTTTGTTTACGTCTCGACGGCGTGTGTCTAGGGACCACTATCGTCAGACACGACTGTTGAGGCGCACTTTAAACGTTGGGGGCTATCTGGGCAATCTCTAGGTCCTTACTTTCTTCAGTTGGAGAGAGAACATCAAAGTGCTGTAAAATATGCAGAATAAAACATGGAGAACATGTATTTCCACGGTGTCGATCATGAAAACTAACAACCCAGCCCAATAATATTCACACATAGGCCTAGTAAGAACATGCGTAGGCCTACTTGTGTGCACATTGAACAAAAATATTAAGTAAAGGGGTAAATATTGAAGTCAATTAACGCATAATAAAGACCCAGAACATGGCCATGTATTTCCTGGTGCCTAAATAACACACAGGACAAACAACACGTCATTCAAACGGGGAGACCAGAGGAGAACCCAACGCTGTTGGTCTGCTGTCTGGACCTCTGAGGGAGCGATGGGGCCCGGACCCTAGGATGCGGGAGGGGGGGGGGGGGAGGAGTGCTTGAGGGTTTGGGTCTGCGTTCACCTCCGTTCTAAAAACCGATCTTCAAAACCCAACAATGCTCTCTTTAAGAAGGTCAACAGCGGAACAACTTTAAGTGATATTTTACGCAACGACAACATAAATAAATGCTGAACGATGAAAACGATGAGCCGTGCAGTTTCCACCCTCATCGCGACCCGGGTGTTACATGTGTAAACTCGCACAGCAACACACCAACCAGTGCCCTAAAAGAGAGACACTTTGCATTGAGCTACACATAAAGATAACAACAATATGGACTTAAATCCCTTTTACACTCTTCTGCCTTTTATCCGTGACTGTAATCTTACAAGTTAACTTCTAAATAATGTAGGCCTACATCACCAAATAGTCACCAAATGCAGCTCCTGGCATTAAATACATACAACGCTGATACTGAAATAGAGATCTCTAAAGATGTATTTCATTAGTTATGTATGATCAATATTACAGCACTGGTGATACCAATGAAACAGCAGTCATACCTACGGTTACGAGAGAGAGAGAGAGAGAGAGAGAGAGAGAGAGAGAGAGAGAGAGAGAGAGAGAGAGAGAGAGGAGAGAGAGAGAGAGAGAGAGAGACGATCTGGACGGGGATTGTTGAGTTTGAAGTGCAACTAAAACGCTGCAACTTGCAACCGAACATGGAGTTCTAAAACTAGACTTCGGAATCCCCCTGCACACTTTTAAACCGATAGGCTACATAACACAATGCACGCAATGAAAAGGCACCAATGACAGCCAGTCAAGTAAGTTGAGTGGGTGAAGGGGCGCTTCAGGACGGGTCAGAGACAGCGCCGAGTCTGCGCCCGCACGGACTCACACAGCTGGGAGCGGTTAAAGAGCGATCCGTCTTACCTGCGAGACGTCATAGCAGTCTTGGAAATGTGTCAAGTGTCCTCGAATGAGAAGTGAAAGTCCAATAAAGTGGAGCCTTCCCCTTGCCTACCTCTGCCGTGTCTGCGCTGCGAGGGGAGGCGTGCTGAACTAAAGATATCCCTGCACACCCCGCCTCCTAGCGGCCCGGCCGCCGGCCACCGGCCCGCCCTGTCTGCGTGGACCTCGTAATATCATCCGGAGGCGCACACAGCTTTTGGCCGTGATATTATACATTATATTATGTAGATATCTCTATGTTATATTATATTATATGTTATATAGATATAGAGTTCCTGGAGTCCGCAAACGGCAACAATCCCCGTCTCCTTGTTGCGGATCACTCACTTCAGGGAGTGAACGCTGATTCGCGGAGGTTTTTCTGTGGAAAAATTCGCCTTTAAACGCGTCTTTGCGTTGACTTTGTATGGATTCGCGTATGGACTTTGTTGGTGTGAACACATTATAATCCACCATAGTAACCCAATTAATTATTATATTCGTATGTTTCAGTAGCCTAAGCACTTATTGTCACGGCAATGGGACAATAAATTCGACGAGCGAACAGATATAGCCTATATAGCTTATATAATATAGAAATAAGTATAACGATAGTGCGTGTATGGAATCCAAATATAATCCTGTCCTGGCTAGAATGCGTTTGACGGTTTCAGCTCGTTTGGTTATATTTTACAAGAGCGTCTCCCGATGCCAACAACTTTCATTTGACCTTAAACCACTCTTCAGAACATTGCCCTAATGATTTTATTTCGAAAATAAATTAGCCCAGTATTAATTAATGAATGCAGTATTTTTCGTAAAAAAAATATCGTATAGTAGTAGGCTATCATTGGTTATTGTTGTATTAAGTTAAGACACAAGCCTATATTTTCGTTGTTTAGAATGCAAACTTTGAACTGTCTTGAAAAAGGTTTACAAACATGTTTTATGATTGAGAAGGCACACATCCTAGCCCAGAGCAGCCCACTGTGTGAGTGCAGGTGTGTGTACGCCTCTGGGGTATCAGCCCAAACGCACGGGCCGTTTCTATTGGAGCTCTACTCCATTGTTGAGCCCGTCAGTGTCTCAGGAGGACCAATCAGATTCACTCTGCCTCTCCAGATCACCGTGTCATTACGGGACCGTCCCCTGCTTCTGGAGGGAAAAACAGGACAACATATATGAGAGAGAGAGAGAGAGAGAGAGAGAGAGGGAGAGAGGGAGAGAGAGAGAGAGAGAGAGAGAGAGAGAGAGAATGGGATGGAGAGCGAGAGAGAGAGAGAGAGAGAGAGAGAGAGAGAGAGAGAGAGAGAGGGATGGAGAGAGAGAGCGCGAGAGAGAGAGAGAGAGAGAGAGAGAGAGAGAGAGAGAGAGAGAGAGAGAGAGAGAGATAGGGAGGAAGATAGAAAGAGAGAGAGAGAGAACTGGTGTCAGTAGGTTGTGGTTATCAGTGGAGGTTAATCTAGAGTATGGCTGATATTATGCAATTGTGTGTGTGTGAGAAGAGAGATAAAGTGTATGCGTGTGGCTCAGGGGAGAGAGAGAGAGAGAGAAGTCAAACTGACAATGATAAGACGATTGGCCTGTTGTCCATTTCATTTCACAGCAGAACATAAAGAGGCTTAAGATAGAGCAGCAGCAGAACATAAAGAGGCTTAAGATAGAGCAGCAGCAGAACTCAAAGAGGCTTAAGATAGAGCAGCAGCAGAACTCAAAGAGGCTTAAGATAGAGCAGCAGCAGAACTCAAAGAGGCTTAAGATAGAGCAGCAGCAGAACTCAAAGAGGCTTAAGATAGAGCAGCAGCAGAACTCAAAGAGGCTTAAGATAGAGCAGCAGCAGAACTCAAAGAGGCTTAAGATAGAGCAGCAGCAGAACTCAAAGAGGCTTAAGATAGAGCAGCAGCAGAACTCAAAGAGGCTTAAGATAGAGCAGCAGAACTCAAAGAGGCTTAAGATAGAGCAGCAGCAGAACTCAAAGCACACTCCAGCTCTCAGAACTCGACTGCCATAACTAAATAATCAAAAGAGCCAACAGTCAAGAGTCTGCTGATGATGAAACATGGCCTGGTGCTCCATGTCGCCACGCGGGAGGTCTCCCTGAGTGTGTGTTTGTGTTTGGTGTGTTTGGCTTGTTCGGGCTGGCTCTACACGACAACGCTCCCGGGTGAAACAGACAGAATATTTGATCAGATGTGCCTTTCGTTTAGACGCCGACAGCGTTTTCGGGGCTTAAAAACGCAAAAAAATGAACCCACCCTCTACAGTGGAAATCTTAAAAACGCTCCACCGTTGCGTATCCGTCTAAAGGGTTAACAACGCAAAAGTGTGCTCTGAGCTGCTCACGCTGGCTCTCGTCCCGTACGCGTTTATGTCACATCCATGTGCAGCACAGGCAAACCACAAAAAACATGTCGGATTTCACACACTTTTGCGTCACCGTATGCACGCAGATTTCCACCCAAAGACACTCGCCCAAATGCAGAATGAAAAGTGGGAACGTAACGCCACTTTTGCGGTTTGTGTTCAGAGCGTTGTCGTGTAAGGCCAGCCTCAACCTGTGCACACTGATTGCACAATATGCAACAGGTGTGCAGCCTCACCCAGCCCCAGAGTCCATTCAGACTCGGGCCAGGTGAGGCTGTTTAAACCAGCCATCATCCACGCACACTCCCACTCTCTCATTGACCATTTGGGTCAATAGTGTCTCAAATCGAATTTGAATTCGTCCGACTGATTCAGGCTGTCCTTGCAGGCTCCCAACTCCCTCATAACCCTAAACACTGACCCCAAAACATAGCATGGCTGCAGCCTGCGGTCACAGAGTTAAAGCGGAGTTCACCAATACTTTACGAGCGATGCTAACGAGCACATGGTTTAGACATTAAGTCTGAGGAGGGAGCAGCGGTTAGCCTTGGGACACAGCAGCGACTGGACTCGTTATGAAGATATACAGACTGGACTCAATATGATATACAGACTGGACTCAATATGATATACAGACTGGACCCACTGTGATATACAGACTAGACCCACTATGATATACAGACTAGACCCACTATGACATACAGACTAGACCCACTATGACATACAGACTAGACCCACTATGACATACAGACTAGACCCACTATGACATACAGACTAGACCCACTATGACAATATACAGAGGATCATAGAAAGCAGTTGAATCACTCGTTATGAAAATATCTACAGACAGATAACGATGGCTGATGTATCCAGTGTTGTAATATATGTAATGTCGTGTGATATACATGGCTGTAGCCCCGTTTAAGTGGGCTCCAGCCGTGAAAGTGTAGCTTTCATGTTTTGCAGTGGAAACACGACTCAATGAGTGAAAGTAGGTTTCATGGTGTACCATACAGATAAGAAAGATGAAAAGGAAATGAAGAAGAGCCTTCACATAAACTCCCCTCTATGAAGATGTTTTATAGTCTATGGCACTACAAACAGCCCATGATGTATAATAGCTCGGCTATCGGACGCGCCGATGAACACACTGCCCTCTAGCGGCCACAACAGGAACATATTCTGAGTCTACAGGAACTCCTGATCCCAGCGCACTGTGGCGCTTTCTCGTTTGTGTGTCTGCTCGGCATGATGACCCAACCTCCCGTTAAAAAGAACAGCCCTCTGCCTCGGCATAGACACTCAGGGACTTCTGAATACTTACTGCAAGTAAAACAATATATTTTAGAGTTTGGGTAATTTTAATTGTGAATGAACAGCCTACATTCAGATGTATTTACATATTTAGGGTGCCTTGACCCCTGAGCTGTGCGGTCTGTTTGATCGACGCCAGCCAGGGGTGAGAACCGCATGGCAATGATGATATGGCAGCCAATGTGGCCAATCGTATTCAACCAAAACAATATCCATATTTTGCCTACAACCTTGTTGCCATCAAAATATGTCAAACCCTTTGATCGTTGGACGGCCATGTTATTTTTTAATGTTTAAATACTGCTATTTATATATTTAGTTTTATTTAATCAAAATTTCATCGGCAACTTTATTGCATCAGCAAATTGTCAAAAGGCAGAATACAGAGTGAGAGAGTAATGCTGTCCTAGCGGCCCAGATGGTAAGAAGAGTTAAATATCTGAACTAGCTAGAGATAACTAGTTGACTAATTCAAGCCCACAGAATGTCTGAAATAGCTAGCTAACTAGCTGTCTTAATCAAGTTATAGTTGTGTCTAATGCAGCCAACTGCATGTCTGCATTAACTAGTTAACTTGTTGAAACAATGCTCAGGTTAAATAAATAAAATCAATTTCAAGTTTTTGATTAAATAATTTATTTATTAGATAACAGTCAATTGGCAAAAATGTTCTGTCCAACAGGAATGCATGTTAATAGACATTGTACAGAATTCACAAGTACATCATGTGCACCTTACGCAGAAGAACAACAAGAACAATGCACTCACTATGTTCATGTAATATTTAGTTCGCCAGCAGTGACATCTGCTGGCGAAATACGATAACGCACCCCTGGTTTCAGTTTTGATATGACACGTGAATCGAGTCGTACGGAAGCGTAATCAATGCATTCACTAAAGAAAATAAATTCTGCTCGTGTTTCTGAATTAACGACATGATTATGTCGGAATTCTGAACAATTTTGTAATGCTGGAAAAAAACTTATTTTTCTGAAATAATGAGATACCTCACAATCCTCAAAACGACAAACTGTCATTCACTTGAGAGCTCTAAATTATAGAAGTCCCGCCTGTTGAGTCCAGTTTTATTCTGGTTTATGTTTGAGACGGTGGGAGATACAAACGTTATGATATTTAATATAAAGAGGTAATATCCTCACATAGCCGCAGGAAGGAGACTGAGCACATGTAATAAAAGCTGCAACACTTGTACATAGTCACAAGGGGGCAGCAGCGGATCAGACATAGATGAAGTGGGCAGGTTTAAACGTAGAAGACGCCCACCCTTACCTGTATATTTAAACTCGGACTTAACTTTTTACCAGCAGAGTCTCCTGGGCAGCGTATCGTTAGATATTCAGCTTGGAGAAGCTCCACGCGTGTTATATACAATTCCTTTCCTTTTGTTTCATAGACAATAGACCAAAACCTTTACCAAATAAAGTGAGTTAAAAGCGATCTTGTTTCGGCCGCCTTTTCTGGATTAAAAGAACATAACAGGTACTTGAAATGTTTCGACGCTCTCAATTAGAGTAAGGTAATATAAACGCTGTCTATGTCAAAACTGATATCCTCGTCATGGTCAGGTCGTTTACACTTTTTTAAAAGTTCAGGTGGTTTATAAAACTATAACTGCATAAAAAGAGTGATACGTTTATGGTGCCATTCTTACTTTCGCTTTCACTAGTTCGCTCACAGAGAAACAACGAAGACCTTCAGGGTGTTTTTTTTTTTTTTATAAAGTAGGATTTGTTTTTTTCAACAAACATTCTGACTCCTCGGAACATCATAAGAGACCCTGTGTCTCAGCTGATGAACAATCAATAGTGCCATAACTCCAGGTGCAGACCTCCTGTAGGCCTGCTGCCTGCTCATTGTGCAGGCCTACACGCAGGCCTCCAGGCTGGTGATAAGCCCCTAGGCCCTTAGATCTTCAGCAGCCAGATGACTGTGTTTGAGGTTTAGTATTGGATGAGTAAGGTGGAGTGTTCCACCCAATGAAATCCTGTATTAAACATAGGATCCAAAGACCAAATCAATCTAGAAAATGATGTAGCCCAATGAACATAAAAGTGGTACATTATATTTGTGACACACTTTTAACACTCACAAATGTATTTGTCACAGAAAAATTATAAGCATTAGATCACGGTTAATGCAGACATACAAGGTTAACAACTCTTTGTTTAACAGCTCTAATGTTTTCAAACTTCATATTATTTTGGATTAGAGAAAAGTGTTAAAGATACAAGTTATTGCATTTATTAACCCTGAATATTTTTTTTTATCTCTCTCCAGATGTTTCTGAACTTCAAGAAAAGTCTGTAACTGCACAATCAACCTTATTTTGCCATGATTGAAAAACAAGACTTGCGCTGACACACAGAAGAAAAATCGGCCAAAAACATCCGATGAAGGTCACACAAACTGGACCACCATGTTCTTACAAATCATGTTCCTAATATGTTCAGTTTGTAATACTTATGGCGTTGCTAGTTCTGCATCACCATTGTGTACCAGTGATGAATACAGAGCGGGAAAGTTCTGCTGCCTTGCATGTCCTGGTGGTAAGAGTCCATTAACCCAGCTGTTGTCAAGCTGTTGTCTAAAATAGTTCTGTATGATTTCTTCAACCAAATCCATTGGAAAACAACATATTTTAAACGTTCTTTCCAACAGGATATAAGGTTCATCAGGATTGCACAGCGACAACCAATACATTGTGCTCAAAGTGCCCCGATGGTACTTTCAAAGAAGGCTTTAGCGGACAGAAGCAATGCTTTGCCTGTACAAAGTGTGGCACAGGTACATCTATATTATTAAATAGGGACAGGTCTGCTGCCTTGCATGTCCTGGTGGTAAGAGTCCATTAACCCAGCTGTTGTCAAGCTGTTGTCCGAAATAGTTCTGTATGATTTCTTCAACCAAATCCATTGGAAAACAACATATTTTAAACGTTCTTTCCAACAGGATATAGGATTAATAGGGATTGCACAGCGACAACCAATACACTGTGCTCAAAGTGCCCCGATGGTACTTTCAAAGAAGGCGGACAGAATCAATGCTCTGCCTGTACGAAGTGTGACACAGGTACATCTATATTATTAAATAGAAACAGCCCCCATGCAACCCCCCATGCAAACCCCCAGAAGTTGTGTTGTTCATGTTTATATCAGAAGTTGTGTTGTTCATGTTTATATCAGAAGTTGTGTTGTTCATGTTGATATCAGAAGTTGTGTTCATGTTTATTTCAGAAGTTGTGTTGGTCATGTTTATATCAGAAGTTGTGTTGTTCATGTTTATATCAGAAGTTGTGTACTCTCAGGTTGTCTCAGGTTGTAACTGTTGTGATTGACAGGTCTCAGTCTGAAGATGAAGAAGTCGTGTACATCAACATCAGATGCTCTGTGTGAGCCCCTGGATGGATTCTTCTGTAGTGACTCTAACAGAGGTGGATGTAGGGCCGCTCAGAGACACACGGTTTGCAGTCCTGGTCATTACATCGGTCAAAGAGGTCTGTGTTCTATATACTGTATACTGTATGTCAACATAGATTATAGATAAATTGTTTAATAAATTGACATTACTATAATCTATTCAGCCCTATAAGGGATCATCCAGCTTCCTACCATTTGATGTATTATTGTCTAAGTTACTCCATCATCATCTACAACAGTCTGACAATGACTCAATAGACAGAAACTCCTTTGAGTTACAATTCTCTATTTCCTTGTGAATTTGAGCTTGTCGTATTTTAACTGAACAGATAAAAAACAATAAACCTGTTGTCACAAATGTTCCCACCACATCTGAGAACAGTCGTGTTTTAATAAAACATGAATATTCCTACAGGAACAGCAGATAAAGACACAGAGTGCCTTCACTGTACTGATGGAACATTCTCAAATGGCACATTGTCATGCCAACCCCACACAAGGTAAGTGTGTTAACTAAACAATCTATACATACAGTACAATAATGGTATGATTAGAATTAGGCCTGGGTATTGTTACATGTACTGGTGTGGCTTTTATTTGCCTGTTCTTAGAATACATACCATAGTCATAATGTTATGTTTGTTTACTCCTCTATTTAATAATACAAATGTCAGAATTCGATATTATAAAAGTGTTGTTAATGCGTGACAATATCAATCATTTACTATTTAGTCATTTCTCCAAAGCGGTATACAGTGAATTCAGACACAGGTAGATCCAGGTCATTAGGAGCAGGTAGGGGTCAGGCATCTAGCTCAAGAACAAGAACCTACCGGAAGGCCTACAAGAAGGTTGTGGACATTGGGGATTGTTGGGAAAATTAGTCTGTCTAGTTACTTGACCAGAGAAAATGAGACAGAGAGGTAATAAAGTCTGTCAGCACGAGGGCCTCGGATTTATTAAGTAAAGTGGTAAAAGTGATACAGGTTCATAAAGCGTGAGAGATCGAATATTTCTAAGTCCCTATCAGCGCTGTCCCCTAATCAGCAGACTGACTCCTGGTTTTGCGAATGTGTGGTGCATTGTCTGAGTTTCTAGCATCTCTCCATGTTGGGACATCCGGCCTCCGGCTCGGGCCTTGACCTGAAGAATGGCTGGTTATGCATGTGTTAGTTAGAACTAGGGCTAACTATGTAATGTACGTGTCATGTGGTGTGTTCGTAATGTACATATCATGTGGTGTGCTCGTTGAGCTGTTTTGCCCATCAGGATCGAACCCAGTACCTTTTAAACCTGGAGTCCAACACCCAGTCTACTACTCTGAACTAAACATGGTTTTGTCCTTCTGGTTTCAGATGTGATTCTGGGGTGCAGATGAAACCGGGAACTGATTCAACTGATTCTACATGTATTAAATATGTTGCAATTGTGTTCATAATAATAGGATGCATACTTTTCATTATATCAATCATAGGAGGTAAGGGTTGCATTGCACTTTAATATGTATCATGGTTACATTCAACTAACATGTATCAAGGTTATGCTGAATGATAGTGACTGCTGTCCTGACATGTATTGTTTATCACTTTATAGCATTGGTTTATAGAACACGTAAGAAGGTAAGTGTTATTACTGGTTTGATACTAGCTGGAAGTGGTGGAGTTATTAGATGATGACCTTGTAATGAACCCAATGTTGACATTTTGTTAAAATTTAATTATAGAAAAAGAAAAAACTGGAACTGGATATGGAGTTAACTGGTACGTTCTTATTCCACATGTTTCACTTTGTAAATTAGTAACATAATTTTTTAATATCCAGGGATTTGTAAGGGTTACTGACTCACACCACGTCAAATGATATCGCTGTGATTCAAAACATTTCATCTAATTGTACCAGAGAGTCAGAGCCTACCTAGCAGAGGGACCAGAGTGGCAGACCTACTGAACAACATCATCTAGATATTAGATTATAGAATGGAGCTATCCATGTATATAAGACACTACTCTCATAGCTGGGGCGATGTGGCCAGCATAACGTCAGCTCAGTGGCGTTTATAACGTAGCTCACTGAGTCGTTATGACAACACAGAGCAGGGACAAAGGGTAGAAAGACTTCTGTCCTTGTTTGACCACGATAATGGCAGCCGTCTCCCTACACGTATTCAGTCTGTCAAGATGTTCTTCTGTGTAGAGGCTAATTCAGAGTGGAAACCAGGAACTGGTTCAACTGATTCTACATGATTAGAATATATGGAGCAGTTCATAATAATAGGATGGATACGTTTCATAATATCAACCATAGTCCTGGGAGGTAAGGGTTATATTAAACTCTATCATGTATCATGGTTACATTCAACTAAGATGTATCGTGGTTACATTAAAATAACATGTATCATGGTTATGCTGAATGATAGTGACTGCTGTCCTGACATGTTGCTGTATTGTTTCTCTCTATAGAATTGGATAAACAACTACGTGAGATGGTAAGTGTTATTACTGGTTTGATACAGAACACAATATGTGTGGCCCAAGCTGGCAGTGGTGGAGTTATTAGATGATGACCAGAGGCGGATTAACACACAGGCTAGCCTCGGCTGAGCCTAGGGGCCCAGGTGTGCAAGGGGCCCTGGGTTGGCCAGACTGTTTTCAATTTTACTTGAAATAAAAAAAGACTTGACCCCTATTGGCCCATAACAAGAACCATTAAAAAGTGAAGCAGCTGATTGGGTAGATGTGTGGGCCATGTCATGTGACCAGGTTCATAAAGTCTGTTTGGTTGTAAAGGAATACGTCACGTCTGCTGGACAGCAAAGAGGCAGAATGTCTGAAAAGAGAAAAGCACAAGTGTTTCCATTGGTGGATATAGCACTCGGACTATTTATGACTTTGCCTGTGACCAATGCCAGCGGGGAGCGCTCTTTTTCAAAATTGGCGTGTGTGTGTGAGGGCCATGTAATATTCCTAGCATGCTTTTACACATGGCACTAAATATATTTTTTTCTGCGTGATCAGTAAGGGGGCCTCACACAAATAGTGGCCTAGGGGCCAATGACCACCTTAATCCACCACTGATGATGACCTTGTAATGAACCCAATGTTCATATTTGATTCATATTTTTATTTTATTGAAAAAGGAAACATGGGATCAGTTGATGGAGTGTTCAGGTAAGTTCTTATTCCACATGCTTCACTTTGTAAATGAGTAACAGATCATTTATTAATATCCAGTGATTCACAAGGGTTATTGACTCACACCAAGTCAAATGATATCGCTGTGATTCAAAACATTAAATCTAATTGTACCAGAGAGTCAGAGCCTACCTAGCAGAGGGACCAGAGTGGAAGACCTACTGAACAACATCATCTAGATATTAGGCATGGGCGATTCGCGAACGATTCGGTCAGACCGAACGAATCCCGAAGGTGAACGACGAGAACTGATTCCCAAAAAGAAGAGAACTGATTCCTTTTTTTTTTTTACATAAAACAAAAATATGGTCACGTAAATAAAAGATACAAACGAACAGAGCTTCGTCTCCCCTCGACTTTATATTGATAGTCTAAAACGTTCTCATGGTGGTTGAGGCAGCTTGGGCTATTCTTCTTAAAACCACACACATGTAATGCTCGAGCGGTGTCGTAGGCTAATGCTACAGGAATTAGCTGTTTTCCTGAGCACCGTCACCGTCTGAGACATTCTGGTGTTTTAAAAGGCTCCATTTGCGGGCGTACCTCATATTTAAAAGCAAAGGGGTGAGGCCAGACACCTGAGATTCCCTGCCAAATGATGTAACAGACCATATGACTTAACAACTGAACGAACTGAACGAACGAATCAAACAAACGATTTGTGATAGTGAAGGGAACTGAAAGAACTGATTCCCGGAAAAGAATCATTTTGCCCATGCCTACTAGATATTAGATTATAGAATGGAATTATAGAATGTTATTTAAATCTATAGATTTAAATAACATGTATCATGGTGACCCAAAACAGACAGGAGGGGAGATCCTTTGTTACTGCCCTACATGCCAGTAGGCATAAAGGGCAGTACGTAAGTATCATGGTGACATTAAACTAACTAATGATAGTGATTGCTGTCCTGACATGTGACTGTATTGTTTATCTCTCTATAGACATGTATGATCGTCTTCTGGAGGTAAGTGTTATAACTGGTTTGATACAGAACACAATAATATGTGTGACCCTAGCTGGCAGTGGTGGAGTTATTAGATGATGACCTTGTAATGAACCCTATGTTGATATTTTATTTACATTTTTATTTTATAGAAAATTAAAACACAGGAACAGGAGGATAAGTTTTCTGGTAAGTTCTTATTCCACATGTTTCACTTTGTAAATGAGTAACAGATAACTTAGATAGAATATATGGAGCAGTTCATAATAATAGGATGCATATCATTCATTATATTAATCATAGTACTGTGAGGTAAGGGTTACATTAACCTAACATTTATGATATTACATTAAACTCTGACATGTATCAGGGTTATGCTGAATTAAATTGACTGCTGTCCTGACATGTTACTGTATGTTTATCTCTATATAGACTTGCGTGATCTACTTGTGAAGGTAAGTGTTATGACTGGTTTGATACAGAACACAATAACATGAAGGTTCAAGGAGTTTAATCGCCATTGTAGTGCACAACAAAATACAGGTTGGCACTCTCTAGCAGCAGTTAGTTTAATTGTCTAAACTACACAAAATACAAAAAGACACAATAAGACAATGACACAAAGACCAAATGACAGAAGTGGTTAAAAAATATATAAATAGTGATATGTAGATAAAACACACACACACACACACACACACACATTATCTTGTACATATTGTGCCCATCAAGTCCAGTCTGTTGTGTGTGTGTGTGTGTGTGTGTGTGGAGGGGCGGGGCGGGGTTGTGGGTGTTGGAAGCTACTGCTCCTGGAGGAGAGTTGTCCGTAGGTCTTTGTTAGGGGGTTGAGGGGGTGATGGAGGCTACAGCTCTTGTGGTGTGGGCCCGCAGTGTGCGGTACCTCTTCCCTGATGGTAGGGGGACAAACAAGGTGTGTCCAGGGTGAGTTTGATCTGTGCTTATTGACCTTGCCTTCCTCTTCAGGCGGTCACCACACACAGAGTCCAGGTCTGGGAGCTCAGCTCCTATGATCTTTTTAGCTGACCTAACCACCCTGGCCAAGTCCCTCCTGCTCTCCGCTGTGCAGCCTGCATACCACACACTGCAGCCCTGGCAGAGGATGCTCTCAAATGTGCTCCTATAAAAGTGAATGAGCAGGTGTGTGGATAAACCAGCCTGTTTGAGCTTCCCTAGAAAGAAGAGCCTCTTCTGGGCCCTCTTTACAAGGTTGGAGATGTTAGTAGCCCATGTTAGGTCCTTGGTGATGTACGTCCCCAGGAACTTAACAGAGTCCACCCTCTCCACTTCTTCCCCATTGGTGGTAAGTGGGGTCTGCGTGGTCCTCTTGGACCTCCTAAAGTCCACAAGGATCTCATTTGTTTTGGTGGTGTTTAGGACCAGGGCCCCGTTTCCTGATAACGATGGATCCATGCTTGTACGATCCATCGTACGATGGATCGTAGCTGTCTACTCACACGGTGCTGAAATGGGCTCCGTAGGAGGGGGAGACGCAGGAATGTTGTTGGATTAAACTATATTTTGTGGCAGCAAAAAAATATCTCCCCATCAAGGCCAACAGCAGAGTAGCCTACGAAAAGAATAGACTAATATGAATGCTACAAATATTAAAACACAATTGATTTGGTCTAGGCCGACATATGCTATATCAGTCCTAATCCCGAACGCACCGTGCGTAGCCTACATTGTTCCACGGCATTTTCTCCCCTGAAATAATTCCATATTACAAAAATAAAAAATAGCATGTGTCTGTGTGACAACTAGGCCTATAGCATTTATTTAAATGTGCTGATTTCTGAAACATGCTTTGCGCCGCAAAGAGGACAGACTTTCTCTGATTCCTGCATTCCGTTTCATTCATTCATTCATTCAGTGATTGACGCGCCGCACACTCTCTAGAAACTTTGGTGTCAACATTAAAAATACAACGTTCCATTAACTCATTATCATTCAAACGCAGAGGCATTGACACGGCTATTGCTGTTGCTGGTCTAGATCGATTCCTGCCCATATTGTTGGGCAGGGGGTATGATGGTGCGGGCAATGTAAGCGGGAATGGCACGCATCGATTCGCAGCACAGTTTCCCGCAGCGGTCTACGTTCACTGCAGAAACCACGCTCTCAACTTGGCGATTGTGCACTCACTAAGGTCAGGGATGTTTGTAACTGTCTAGACACGGTCCAATAAATAGTGAACTTCATCACAGCCTCACCGACGCGCCTACAGTGCTTTATGGCAAACAATCGCAACAAAAAACGCCTGCAGAAATTCTGACACCCGCTGGTCTCAGCATGATTCATGTACAGTATGTCTTCTGTCATTGATCAATATGAGGACATTTTAACCACGATGGTTGAATTAAAATCAGAGGGAGACAGCAAGTGCCGTTCGCAAGCGACCTCCCACACAAGCAACGGAATCATTTGATTTTATTATATGCCTTGTGATAGGGTTGCCTTGTGACGTGGCGTTTCATCGGTACATTTATTTTTGGAATTTTAAATTGCTGCAATAAATTATATGTGTGTTGCCTTCAAACATGTCTCTGTCTTTGCTGTTTAAATCTAACAGTAGTCTACGAGTAATATATATGCGGGAACCACTGTTTTTGGGGTATTGCGAAATAGCGCCAGCTGGACATTCAGTGGTATTGGATGACGTGTTTTAATAAGACACATCCAATACACGGAATGTCCAGCTGGTGACTCCACTGAGGCTATAGTAACGATGGATCCTAGTGCTTAACGAGTACCCCTGTAGCCGTCGTTAGTTACGACGGTTTTAACGACGTCGTTACGTAACGATGCTTTTGGGAAACGGTCCGAAAATTCTGCGATGATCGTACGACAGTGTTAACGACGTCGTTAGGCTAACGATGCTTTCGGGAAACGGGGCCCAGGTTGTTATCCACACACCACTCTGCCATGTGTTGGACCTCCTGCCTATAATGGCGCTCATTGTTGTCACTAATGAGCCCCACCACAGCAGAGTCATCAGCAAATTTGATTATGGTGTTGGATGAATGGATGGGTACGCAGTCATGGGTGAAGAGGGTGTAGAGGGCTGGGCTGAGTACACACCCCTGGGGCGCACCGGTGTTCAAGGTTATAGCTGAGGATGTCAGATCCCCTACTCTGACATTCTGCGGTCTGTTTGAAACAAAGTCCAGGATCCATGAGCAGAGTGAGGTGAGGAGACCAAGATGAATGAGTTTGAGGACCAGTTTATGGGGGATTATGGTGTTGAAGGCAGAGCTGAAGTCCACAAAGAGCATCCTTACATATGTGTTCAGGTACTCCAGGTGGGACAGGGCTGTGTGGATTGCGATGGAGACAGCGTCCTCTGTGGATCTGTTTGCTTTATCGGCAAACTGGTGACTGTCCAGGTCCACAGGGATGCGGTCAGGGATGTACGGCAGTATCATCCAAAGCACTTCATGATTACTGGGGTGAGGGCGACTGGGCGCTAGTCATTGAGGCAGGTAATGGCAGATTTTTTGGGGATAGGGACGATGGTAGTGGTCTTAAGGCAGGTGGGAACTGCAGCTTGTTGCAGGGAGAGGTTGAAGATGTCTGTAGAAACTCCTGCTAACTGGTCGGCACATGACCTCAGTATACGGCCCGACACCCATCAGGGCCAGTAGCCTTGTTGGTGTCAATCCTTCTCAAGGGGGACCTCACCTGGTGGTGCTGAAGAGTGTCTGGTCCTCCTCTGGCCCTGTCACCTGACGCTCCACTGTCACCCCACTGTGCTGCTTGTCAAAGCAGGCGAAAAAGCGGTTTAGGGTGTCTGGGAGGTCCCTGTCCTCGCTAACCAGTGTGGTCTTATATTTGTAGTCAGTTAGAGTTTTGATGCCTCTCCACATGCTCCTGGGGTCCTTGTTTTCAAAGTGACCCTCAATGTGCTGTCTGTACTTGCCTTTGGCCTCTTTAATGCCCTTTTTTAGGTCTCATCGGGCAGTTCTATAGGCCAGCAGGTCACCAGACCTGAAGGCAGTATCTCTCGCCCTGAGCAGCAACCTCGCATTACCGTCAAACCAGGGTTTCTGATTAGGGAACAGCTTGATGGTTCTGGTGCGCAGTACTGTCTCGGTGCAAAACTGAATGTAGTCCAGGACGTTAGAGGTGTACTCCTCCAAGTTGGCTCCCTGTGAAAATACCTCCCATACTGTGCTCTCAAAACAGTCCTGTAGTGATGTAACAGCTTCCTCACTCCATACCTGTACTGTCTTCACAGCTTCTTTGGTTCTACAGACAACTGGTTTATAAGATGGAATCAGTGTCAAGGAGATATGATCTGATAATCCGAGGTGTGGGGATGGTGCAGCTTTATATGCCCTCTGTATATTTGTATATACTTGGTCCAGTGTGTTTTTATCTCTGGTTGGAAAGCATACATTGTTGTGGAGTTTTGGTAATACTTTCTTGGTAATACTCCATCAGTGCCTAGCTGGCAGTGGTGGAGTTATTAGATGATGACCTTGTAATGAACCCAATGTTGATATTTTATTTACGTTTTTATCTTATAGAAAAGAGAAACACTGGAAATGGACAGGGGGTTAGCTGGTAAGTTCTTATTCCACATGTTTCACTGTGTTAATGAGTAACAGATCATTTATAAATATCCAGTGATTTGCAAGGGTTACTGACTCACACCAAGTCAAATGATATCGCTTTGATTCAAAACATTTCATCTAATTGTACCAGAGAGTCAGAGCCTACCTAGCAGAGGGACCAGAGTGCAGGCATGCAAACTAGTCACCTTTCACAATTCTTTTTTTAACAGAATTGGCCACTTGTGTGATTCGTGGAGATCCATTAAGAAAACATTGGGGGTGGGCGGGGGGGGGGTCTACAGTCTGACGAAAACGAGACGATAACTAAATAAAAATCAATTTAGGATGACAAAAACTACGACGAAATCTTTTGACACTTTCGTTAACGAACGGGACGATTTGGGAAGCGATCCAATCAGAACTAAGCTCTTTATGTGGGGAAGTACTGATCGTCCCGCCCGGCAGGTCAACTAGCAGGCGCTTGCTGCGTCGCAAGAAAAAAAAATTATATAAAGAAAATTATTTAAAAAAATATATAAATAGAAATTTATAAAATTTGCGCGCAGGTCCAAAAAAAAGATGCGCGCACAGGTCCAAAAAAAAAGATGCGTGCGCAGGACAAATTTTTTTTAGAATTTATTTTTTATTTATACATTTTTCTAATTAATTTCTTTTATATATTTTTTTTATATAATTTTTTTTTATTATATAATTTAAAAAATATATATATTTTTTTTAAATTTTGAACTCCCCGGAGTATTACCCTGGAACCCCCTAGTGGGTCTGTGTTTTCCTTGGCTCAAGCATCATTCTCACCTTTTTCACCCCAAACCAGTTTGCATGCCTGAGAGTGGCAGACCTACTGAACAACATCATCTAGATATTAGATTATAGAATGGAGCTATCCATGTATATAAGACACTACTCTCATAGCTGGGGCGATGTGGCCAGCATAACGTCAGCTCAGTGGCGTTTATAACGTAGCTCACTGAGTCGTCATGACAACACAGAGCAGGGACAAAGGGTAGAAAGACTTCTGTCCTTGTTTGACCACGATAATGGCAGCCGTCTCCCTACACGTATTCAGTCTGTCAAGATGTTCTTCTGTGTAGAGGCTAATTCAGAGTGGAAACCAGGAACTGGTTCAACTGATTCTACATGATTAGAATATATGGAGCAGTTCATAATAATAGGATGGATACGTTTCATAATATCAATCATAGTCCTGGGAGGTAAGGGTTACAATAAACTTATTCAACTCATTCAACTAACATGTATCATGGTTAGATTAAACTAACATGTATCATGTTACATTAAACTAACATGTTTCATGTTACATTAAACTAATGTGTATCTTGATAACATTAAACTCTAACATGAATCATGTTACATTCAACTAACATGTATCATGTTACATTAAACTAACATGTATAATGGATACAATAAACTAACATGTATCATGTTACAGTAAACTAACATGTATCATGTTACAGTAAACTAACATGTATCTTTGTTATGCTGAATGATAGTGACTGCTGTCCTGACATGTTGCTGTATTGTTTATCTCTATAGAATTGGATAAACGAATACATGAGATGGTAAGTATTATTACTGTTTGATACAGAACACAATAACATGTGTGGCCCTAGCTGGCAGTGGTGGAGTTATTAGATGATGACCAGAGGTGGATTAACACACAGGCTAGCCTCGGCTGAGCCTAGGGGCCCAGGTGTGCAAGGGGCCCTGGGTTGGCCAGACTATTTTCAATTTGACTTGAAATTAAAAAAGACTTGACCCCTATTGGCCCATAACAAGAACCATTAAAAAGTGAAGCAGCTGATTGGGTAGATGTGTGGGCCATGTCATGTGACCAGGTTCATAAAGTCAGTGTGGTTGTAAAGGAATACGTCACGTCTGCTGGACAGCAAAGAGGCAGAATGTCTGCAAAGAGAAAAAGCACAAGTGTTTCCATTGGTGGATATAGCACTCTGACTATTTATGACTTTGCCTGTGACCAATGCCAGCGGGGAGCGCTCTTTTTCAAAATTGGCGCTAGTTAAAGATAGACTGAGATCCACGATGGGCCAAAACAGACTGAATCACCCGTCTCTGATCCGTCCATTGAAAGAGATATTCTGTGCAAATTAGATTTCACCAGCCTCATTAAGGAGTTCTCTGTCGGTCGGTCGGTCCAAAGAAATACATGGTCGCAGCAGCTATGGGGAATTCACACTTGTTTCTGTGTCATTGGTGTTTTAGTGAAGGCCGTCTCAATGTGTGTGTGTGCCAGTGCTCCCCGAGTGTGTGTGTGAGGGCCATGTAATATTCCTAGCACGCTTTTACACATGGCACTAAATAGATTTTTTTCTGCGTGATCAGTAAGGGGGGCTCACACAAATAGTAGCCTAGGGGCCAATGACCACCTTAATCCACCACTGATGATGACCTTGTCATGAACCCAATGTTCATATTTGATTCACACTTTTTATTTCATTGAAAAAGGAAACACTGGACCAGGCTATGGAGTGTGATGGTAAGTTCTTATTCCACATGCTTCACTTTGTTAATGAGTAACAGATCATTTATTAATATCCAGTGATTCACAAGGGTTATTGACTCACAAGTCAAATGATATCGCTGTGATTCAAAACATTTAATCTAATTGTACCAGAGAGTCAGAGCCTACCTAGCAGAGGGACCAGAGTGGCAGACCTACTGAACAACATCATCCAGATATTATATAATATAATGGAGCTATCCATGTGTATAAGACACTACTCTCATAGCTGGGGCGATGTGGCCAGCATAACGTCAGCTCAGTGGCGTTTATAACATAGCTCACTGAGTCGTCATGACAACACAGAGCAGGGACAAAGGGTAGAAAGACTTCTGTCCTTGTTTGACCACGATAATGGCAGCCGTCTCCCTACACGTATTCAGTCTGTCAAGATGTTCTTATGTGTAGAGGCTAATTCAGAGTGGAAACCAGGAACTGGTTCAACTGATTCTACATGATTAGAATATATGGAGCAGGTCATAATAATAGGATGGATACGTTTCATAATATCAATCATAGTCCTGGGAGGTAAGGGTTACATAATTATACTTATTCAACTCATTCAACTAACATGGATCATGGTTAGATTAAACTAACTATGTAAACTATGTATCATGGTTATAATCATGATACATGTTATTTAAATCTATAGATTTAAATAATGTATCATGGTGACCCAAAACAGACAGGAGGGGAGATCCTTTGTTGCTGCCCTACATGCCAGTAGGCATAAAGGGCAGTACGTAAGTATCATGGTGACATTAGACTAATGATAGTGAGTGCTGTCTTGACATGTGACTGTATTGTTTATCTCTATATAGGCATGTATGATCGTCTTCTGGAGGTAAGTGTTATAACTGGTTTGATACAGAACACAATAATATGTGTGACCCTAGCTGGCAGTGGTGGAGTTATTAGATGATGACCTTGTAATGAACCCAATGTTGATATTTTATTTACATTTTTATTTTATAGAAAAAGAAAACACTGGAACAGAAGAGGAAGTTTTCTGGTAAGTTCTTATTCCACATGTTTCACTTTGTTAAAGAGTAACAGATAACTGAGATAGAATATATGGAGCAGTTCATAATAATAGGATGCATATCTTTCATTATATCAATCATAGTACTGGGAGGTAAGGGTTACATTAAACTCTATCATGTATCATGATAACATTAAACTACTGACATGTATTGTGGTTAGATTGAACTAACATGTATCATGATAACATTAAACTAACATGTATCAGGGTTATGCTGAATGATAGTGACTGCTGTCCTGACATGTTACTGTATGTTTATCTCTATATAGAATTGCTTGATCTACTTGTGAAGGTAAGTGTTATGACTGGTTTGATACAGAACACAATAACATGTGTGAAGGTTCAAGGAGTTTAATCGCCATTGTAGTGCACAACAAAATACAGGTTGGCACTCTCTAGCAGCAGTTTTTAAATGTCTAAACTACACAAAAAGACACAATAAGACAATGACACAAAGACCAAATTACAGAAGTGGTTAAAAAATATATAAATTGTGATATGTAGATAAAACACACACACACACACACACACACACACACACACACACACACACACACACACACACACACACACACACACACACACACACACACACACACACACACACACACACACACACACACACACACACACACATCATCCTGTACATATTGTGCCCATCAAGTCCAGTTTGTTGTGTGTGTGTGTGTGTGTGGAGGGGCAGGGCGGGGTTGTGGGTGTTGGAAGCTACTGCTCCTGGAGGAGAGTTGTCCTTAGGTCTTTGTTAGGGGGTTGAGGGGGTGATGGAGGCTACAGCTCTTGTTGTTTGGGCCCGCAGTGTGCGGTACCTCTTCCCTGATGGTAGGGGGACAAACAAGGTGTGTCCAGGGTGAGTTTGATCTGTGCTTATTGACCTTGCCTTCCTCTTCAGGCGGTCACCACACACAGAGTCCAGGTCTGGGAGCTCAGCTCCTATGATCCTTTTAGCTGACCTAACCACCCTGGCCAAGTCCCTCCTGCTCTCCGCTGTGCAGCCTGCATACCACACACTGCAGCCCTGGCAGAGGATGCTCTCAAATGTGCTCCTATAAAAGTGAATGAGCAGGTGTGTGGATAAACCAGCCTGTTTGAGCTTCCCTAGAAAGAAGAGCCTCTTCTGGGCCCTCTTTACAAGGTTGGAGATGTTAGTAGCCCATGTTAGGTCCTTGGTGATGTACGTCCCCAGGAACTTAACAGAGTCCACCCTCTCCACTTCTTCCCCATTGGTGGTAAGTGGGGTCTGCGTGGTCCTCTTGGACCTCCTAAAGTCCACAAGGATCTCATTTGTTTTGGTGGTGTTTAGGACCAGGTTGTTATCCACACACCACTCTGCCATGTGTTGGACCTCCTGCCTATAATGGCGCTCGTTGTTGTCACCAATGAGCCTCACCACAGCGGAGTCATCAGCAAATTTGACTATGTTGGATGAATGGATGGGTACGCAGTCATGGGTGAAGAGGGTGTAGAGGGCTGGGCTGAGTACACACCCCTGGGGCGCACCGGTGTTCAAGGTTATAGTTGAGGATGTCAGATCCCCTACTCTGACATTCTGCGGTCTGTTTGAAACAAAGTCCAGGATCCATGAGCAGAGTGAGGTGAGGAGACCAAGATGAATGAGTTTGAGGACCAGTTTATGGGGGATTATGGTGTTGAAGGCAGAGCTGAAGTCCACAAAGAGCATCCTTACATATGTGTTCGGGTACTCCAGGTGGGACAGGGCTGTGTGGATTGCGATGGAGACAGCGTCCTCTGTGGATCTGTTTGCTTTATCGGCAAACTGGTGACTGTCCAGGTCCACAGGGATGCGGTCTCTGATGTGCGTCAGTATCATCCAAAGCACTTCATGATTACTGGGGTGAGGGCGACTGGGCGCTAGTCATTGAGGCAGGTAATGGCAGATTATTTGGGGATAGGGACGATGGTAGTGGTCTTAAGGCAGGTGGGAACTGCAGCTTGTTGCAGGGAGAGGTTGAAGATGTCTGTAGAAACTCCTGCTAACTGGTCGGCACATGACCTCAGTATACGGCCCGACACCCATCAGGGCCAGTAGCCTTGTTGGTGTCAATCCTTCTCAAGGGGGACCTCACCTGGTGGTGCTGAAGAGTGAGAGTCTGATCCTCCTCTGGCCATGTCACCTGTAGAGGCCTGCAAGCCCGACGGGCCCCGACGGGCCCTGACACAATATGCAAATTCGGGCCGGGTACGGGCCTTAAATTCAATGAATAGCACGGGCTCGGGTAGGGCTCGGGTTTGGCACAAGTAAAGTTGGTTTTATGTATTCATGATTTTTTCAATTATGATGTCAGAATTCAGGTCAGAAAAACATTCACCCGCACAGCTTTTTATTAATGCGGATCATTTTCTTTCTCGTGTGTCTCGTTTTTCGCCCCTGCCTAAAACCGCCACTGCTTATAATGCTAAAGCCCAATTCAGACCAAAGATTTGCGACGCAAATGCTTGCAACTCGCAACTCCTTGCGACGAGTCGGGCTGAGACGTTCTAAAAACTGGGCAGTTCACACTGCTGCACCGGGCGGCGATTATTTTTATTTTTATTTTGGTTGAGAGTAGGCTAGAGTTGCTGTGTTTCGCCATTCTCCACTACTTCTGCATTGTAGTAATTCGCTGGAGCTTAGTTTGTTTAGATCCCGCTAGTTGGATCCATTGCATTCTTTCGTAGTGGCGACTTCTCTACTGCAAGGGAAGCTCGGCTTCACCTAAAATTTCGAAAATTAAATGGTCAGATATATACTGTTGTGTTAACATTTCATTGATTAAAAATGCGTTAGAACACGTCCATCTCGAAGACGAGTCCGTTCAGAATCAGCTGCTTATCGCAGGTCGACTGACTCGATTTCCTTCTCATACACTTACGTGTTTAATTTGCGTGTGTTTAGATAGATGGGCGCGCACACACACACACACACACACACACACGCACCAAGCATCACCCGCATTCATTCATTCTATTAAATACTCACTCGCGGTAAAACTATGTTTTCTCACGATCAAATACTCATCAATCCTAAAAGTAATGGGCTTGTACACGATGTCTGAGTCAAGAACATATGTGTTTGCTGTACGGTGTTTGCAGATGCATTGATTTAAAAGTACAACTTACCGCTGTATCAGCTGTTCTTTCCCAAATCATTTAACCAATCATTTACCCTAAAACTAGATTTTGTTTTGGAAGCCTGGAATATACTTTGCTCGAATGTATTATTGTTATTATTATATTATTATATGGGAAAAAAATGTTTCCACAATCCACACGCTATTTCTATGCAGTTTCACACGTATGAATAATCTTTGACATCATAATATTTAACATGCAAGTGTAGTAGTGCCTGGTTGCTGCGGGGGAAAATCAGCTTTGCGCCGGGTGCAAACTAGCAACGACACTTGCGTCGGTGTAGAAAGTCAATTGCACCGCGCAAGATAGGGCCCTTCTTCTGTTTGGCGCACATGGCTAATTTGCATACGCGCACAGGACTGTCGGAATGGGAGCATGTCGTACTGGCAGCATTACGGTGGCGCGATTACGGGCTGGCGGAGTTACATTTAAAAATCGTGTTCAAGTAAAAAAAAATAAGAAAAGCGGAATCAATTTGTGGCGCTCGTTGTTCAATCTGTGGCGCAGCGCCACACATTGGCCTATGTGTGGGAAACACTTATTTAATAAATATTCAATTCAAAGTGATTTAATTCCTTTATTTCATTCACTCACGGTGCTTACTAAGTTGGCTATGGACAAGGAGCTCATGTGTGCTGCTCATTTATCTACTCCCGCGGCGCATAAGATTTACCGATGTCATATATCCTGGCTGTCCGTTTCATGCTGCTATTGCGACATCCCGTTATTTCGACATTGAGGTCTAATTAAATTCATGAACGCTTGTCTTTGCAAGGGTTAATCGTGTGTTAAAAGTATTATTTGTTTAATTGTTCAAGTCGGCTTTCTGAGAAACTATTACGCGACCGAAGTGTCGGGAAACCGGCATGTCTAAATAGCGGACCCTTTTAGTCGGGCTCGGGTTCGGGCTCAGGCTCAGTAATTGCTTAATTTGTCGGGTAGGGTCGGGTAAGGGCCTGATTGCCAGGGGTCCGGGCCGGGCCGGGCCTGAAATTTTAGGCCCGTGCAGGCCTCTAGTCACCTGACGCTCCACTGTCACCCCACTGTGCTGCTTGTCAAAGTGGGCGAAAAAGCGGTTTAGGGTGTCTGGGAGGTCCCTGTCCTCGCTAACCAGTGTGGTCTTATATTTGTAGTCAGTTAGAGTTTTGATGCCTCTCCACATGCTCCTGGGGTCCTTGTTTTCAAAGTGACCCTCAATGCTCTGTCTGTACTTGCCTTTGGCCTCTTTAATGCCCTTTTTTAGGTCTTGTCGGGCGGTTCTATAGGCCAGCAGGTCACCAGACCTGAAGGCAGTATCTCTTGCCCTGAGCAGCAACCTCACATTACTGTCAAACCAGGGTTTCTGATTAGGGAACAGCTTGATGGTTCTGGTGCGCAGTACTGTCTCGGTGCAAAACTGAATATAGTCCAGGACGTTAGAGGTGTACTCCTCCAATTTGGCTCCCTGTGAAAATACCTCCCATACTGTGCCCTCAAAGCAGTCCTGTAGTGATGTAACAGCTTCCTCACTCCATACCTGTACTGTCTTCACAGCTGGTTCTACAGACAACTGGTTTATAAGATGGAATCAGTGTCAAGGAGATATGATCTGATAATCCGAGGTGTGGGGATGGTGCAGCTTTATATGCCCTCTGTATATTTGTATATACTTGGTCCAGTGTGTTTTTATCTCTGGTTGGAAAGCATACATTGTTGTGGAGTTTTGGTAATACTTTCTTGGTAATACTCCATCAGTGCCTAGCTGGCAGTGGTGGAGTTATTAGATGATGACCTTGTAATGAACCCAATGTTGATATTTTATTCACGTTTTTATCTTATAGAAAAGAGAAACACTGGAAATGGACAGGGGGTTAGCTGGTAAGTTCTTATTTCACATGTTTCACTGTGTTAATGAGTAACAGATCATTTATAAATATCCAGTGATTTGCAAGGGTTACTGACTCACACCAAGTCAAATGATATCGCTTTGATTCAAAACATTTCATCTAATTGTACCAGAGAGTGAGAGCCTACCTAGCAGAGGGACCAGAGTGGCAGACCTACTGAACAACATCATCTAGATATTAGATTATAGAATGGAGCTATCCATGTATATAAGACACTACTCTCATAGCTGGGGCGATGTGGCCAGCATAACGTCAGCTCAGTGGCGTTTATAACGTAGCTCACTGAGTCGTCATGACAACACAGAACAGGGACAAAGGGTAGAAAGACTTCTGTCCTTGTTTGACCACGATAATGGCAGCCGTCTCCCTACACGTATTCAGTCTGTCAAGATGTGCTTCTGTGTAGAGGCTGATTCAGAGTGGAAACCAGGAACTGGTTCAACTGATTCTACATGATTAGAATATATGGAGCAGTTCATAATAATAGGATGGATACGTTTCATATTATTAATCATAGTCCTGGGAGATAAGGGTTACATTAAACTCTATCATGTATCATGTTACATTAAACTAACATGTATCATGTTACATTAAACTAACATGTATCATGTTACATTAAACTAACATGTATCATGTTATATTAAACTAACATGTATCTTTGTTATGCTGAATGATAGTGACTGCTGTCCTGACATGTTGCTGTATTGTTTCTCTCTATAGATTTGGATAAACAACTACGTGAGACGGTAAGTATTATTACTGGTTTGATACAGAACACAATAATATGTGTGGCTCTAGCTGGCAGTGGTGGAGTTATTAGATGATGACCAGAGGCGGATTAACACACAGGCTAGCCTCGGCTGAGCCTAGGGGCCCAGGTGTGCAAGGGGCCCTGGGTTGGCCAGACTATTTTAAATTAGACTTGAAATAAAAAAAGACTTGACCCCTATTGGCCCATAACAAGAACCATTAAAAAGTGAAGCAGCTGATTGGGTAGATGTGTGGGCCATGTCATGTGACCAGGTTCATAAAGTCAGTTTGGTTGTAAAGGAATACGTCACGTCTGCTGGACAGCAAAGAGGCAGAATGTCTGCAAAGAGAAAAAGCACAAGTGTTTCCATTGGTGGATAAAGCACTCTGACTATTTATGACTTTGCCTGTGACCAATGCCAGCGGGGAGCGCTCTTTTTCAAAATTGGCGCTAGTTAAAGATAGACTGAGATCCACGATGGGCCAAAACAGACTGAATCACCCGTCTCTGATCCGTCCATTGAAAGAGATTCTGTGCAAATTAGATTTCACCAGCCTCATTAAGGAGTTCTCTGTCGGTCGGTCGGTCAACAGAAATACATGGTCGCAGCAGCTATGGGGAATTCACACTTGTTTCTGTATCATTGGTGTTTTAGTGAAGGCCGTCTCAATGTGTGTGTGTGCCAGTGCTCCCCGAGTGTGTGTGTGTGAGGGCCATGTAATATTCCTAGCACGCTTTTACACATGGCACGAAATTGAGTTTTTTCTGGGTGACCAGTAAGGGGGCCTCACACAAATAGTAGCCTAGGGGCCAATGACCACCTTAATCCACCACTGATGATGACCTTGTAATGAACCCAATGTTCATATTTGATTCACATTTCTTTTTATTTGAAAAGGAAACACCGGAACAGTGTGACGAGTGTTACGGTAAGTTCTGATTCCACATGTTTCACTTTGTTAATGAGGAACAGATAATTTATTAATATCCAGTGATTTGCAAGGGTTACTGACTCACACCAAGTCAAATGATATTGCTGTGATCCAAAACATTTTATCTAATTGTACCAGAGAGTCAGAGCCTACCTAGCAGAGGGACCAGAGTGGCAGACCTACTGAACAACATCATCTAGATATTAGATTATAGAATGGAGCTATCCATGTATATAAGACACTACTCTCATAGCTGGGGCGATGTGGCCAGCATAACGTCAGCTCAGTGGCGTTTATAACGTAGCTCACGGAGTCGTCATGACAACACAGAGCAGGGACAAAGGGTAGAAAGACTTGTGTCCTTGTTTGACCACGATAATGGCAGCCGTCTCCCTACACGTATTCAGTCTGTCAAGATGTTCTTCTGTGTAGAGGCGAATTCAGAGTGGAAACCAGGAACTGGTTCAACTGATTCTACATGATTAGAATATATGGAGCAGTTCATAATAATAGGATGGATACGTTTCATAATATCAATCATAGTCCTGGGAGGTAAGGGTTAAATAATTAAACTTATTCAACTATTTCACTCACTAACATGTATCATGGTTAGATTAAACTAACTATGTAAACTATGTATCATGGTTATAATCATGATACCTGTTATTTAAATCTATAGATTTAAATAACATGTATCATGGTGACCCAAAACAGACAGGAGGGGAGATCCTTTGTTGCTGCCCTACATGCCAGTAGGCATAAAGGGCAGTACGTAAGTATCATGGTGACATTAAGCTAACTAATGATAGTGATTGCTGTCCTGACATGTGACTGTATTGTTTATCTCTCTATAGACATGTATGATCGTCTTCTGGAGGTAAGTGTCATAACTGGTTTGATACAGAACACAATAATATGTGTGACTCTAGCTGGCAGTGGTGGAGTTATTAGATGATGACCTTGTAATGAACCCAATGTTGATATTTTATTTACATTTTTATTTTATAGAGAAAGAAAACACCGGAACAGGAGAGGAAGTTAGATGGTAAGTTCTTATTCCACATGTTTCACTTTGTAAATGAGTAACAGATAACTTAGATAGAATATATGGAACAGTTCATAATAATAGGACACATATCTTTCATAATATCAATCATAGTACTGGGAGGTAAGGGTTGCAATAAACAAACATGATTACATTAACCTAACATTTATCATGTAAGGGATAATCACCTCAAGGCAGGCCAATAAACAGTTTGATATGCCTGGCTAGTGGACGGTTTACCTTCCCCGAGCCGGGCATATCAAACTGTTTATCGCCCTGCCTTGAGGTGATTATCCCGTTTATTCTACTTCTTGTTTGCCAACATAATAAAAAAATTAAAATACTTTAATAATTATGCTTTTTCTTATTCGTATTGCATGCTTATTAAATGTATACTCTGTTTGAGTTCATCTCCCTCAAAAAGTAGTCCCCTTTAGAACTACGGTGAATAACGTTAGCTCAGCTGTAGCTAATTAGTTTCTATAGCAACCACACAAGGCTGCATCTGATCACTAGTTTAATAACGTAGTCGCTACATTGTATCTCGCTTGCGAAACTATGTATCGACTGACCCTCCTATAGATTTCCGACACATTTTAGAAACTTTTTTAAACAAGGTTTATTTTTACAATGGACCTCATTACAAGCGGCGTATTGATCTACTATTTGGTGACGCTGTGCTCAGTCAGCAGCAAGTACAACCGACAAGTCAGCGGGAAACCTGCCGGGTTAATGCCCTCCTCCCAGCCAATCAGAATCAAGCATTCTTAAAGTAGAATAAATTACATTAAACTCTGACATGTATCATGGTTACATTAAACTAACATGTATCAGGGTTATGCTGAATTATATTGACTGCTGTCCTGACATGTTACTGTATTGTTTATCTCTATATAGACTTGCATGATCTACTTTGGGAGGTAAGTGTTATTACTGTTTTATACAGCACACAATAATATGTGTGAAGGTTCAAGGAGTTTAATTGTCATTGTAGTACACAACAAAATACAGGTTGGCACTCTGTAGCAGCAGTTAGAGTTTAAATGTCTAAACTACACAAAATACAAAAAGACACAATAAGACAATGACACAAAGACAAAGACCAAATGACAGAAGTGGTTAAAAAATATATAAATAGTGATATGTAGATAACACACACACACACACACACACACACACACACACACAACCACACACATACATCACCCTGTACATATTGTGCCCACCAAGTGTGTGTGTGTGTGTGTGTGTGTGTGTGGAGGGGCGGGGCGGGCGGGGTTGTGGGTGTTGGAAGCTACTGCTCCTGGAGGAGAGTTGTCCTTAGGTCTTTGTTAGGGGGTTGAGGGGGTGATGGAGGCTACAGCTCTTGTTGTTTGGGCCCGCAGTGTGCGGTACCTCTTCCCTGATGGTAGGGGGACAAACAAGGTGTGTCCAGGGTGAGTTTGATCTGTGCTTATTGACCTTGCCTGAGTCCAGGTCTGGGAGCTCAGCTCCTATGATCCTTTTAGCTGACCTAACCACCCTGGCCAAGTCCCTCCCGCTCTCCGCTGTGCAGCCTGCATACCACACACTGCAGCCCTGGCAGAGGATGCTCTCAATTGTGCTCCTATAAAAGTGAATGAGCAGGTGTGTGGATAAACCAGCCTGTTTGAGCTTCCCTAGAAAGAAGAGCCTCTTCTGGGCCCTCTTTACAAGGTTGGAGATGTTAGTAGCTCATGTTAGGTCCTTGGTGATGTACGTCCCCAGGAACTTAACAGAGTCCACCCTCTCCACTTCTTCCCCATTGGTGGTGAGTGGGGTCTGCGTGGTCCTCTTGGACCTCCTAAAGTCCACAAGGATCTCATTTGTTTTGGTGGTGTTTAGGACCAGGTTGTTATCCACACACCACTCTGCCATGTGTTGAACCTTCTGCCTATAATGGCGCTCGTTGTTGTCACCAATGAGCCTCACCACAGCGGAGTCATCAGCAAATTTGATTATGGTGTTGATGAATGGATGGGTACGCAGTCATGGGTGAAGAGGGTGTAGAGGGCTGAGTACACACCCCTGGAGCGCACCGGTGTTCAAGGTTATAGTTGAGGATGTCAGATCCCCTACTCTGACATTCTGCAGTCTGTTTGAAACAAAGTCCAGGATCCATGAGCAGAGTGAGGTGGGGAGACCAAGATGAATGAGTTTGAGGACCAGTTTATGGGGGATTATGGTGTTGAAGGCAGAGCTGAAGTCCACAAAGAGCATCCTTACATTTGTGTTCGGGTACTCCAGGTGGGACAGGGCTGTGTGGAGTGTGATGGAGACAGCGTCCTCTGTGGATCTGTTTGCTTTATCGGCAAACTGGTGGCTGTCCAGGTCCACAGGGATGCGGTCTCTGATGTACGTCAGTATCATCCGCTCAAAGCACTTCATGATTACTGGGGTAAGAGCAACTGGGCGGTAGTCATTGAGGCAGGTAATGGCAGATTTTTTGGGGATAGGGACGATGGTAGTGGTCTTAAGGCAGGTGGGAACTGCAGCTTGTTGCAGGGAGAGGTTGAAGATGTATGTAGAAACTCCTGCTAACTGGTCGGCACATGACCTCAGTATACGGCCCGACACCCATCAGGGCCAGTAGCCTTGTTGGTGTCAATCCTTCTCAAGGGGGACCTCACCTGGTGGTGCTGAAGAGTGTCTGCTCCTCCTCTGGCCCTGTCACCTGATGCTCCACTGTCACCCCACTGTGCTGCTTGTCAAAGCGGGCGAAAAAGCGGTTTAGGGTGTCTGGGAGGTCCCTGTCCTCGCTAACCAGTGTGGTCTTATATTTGTAGTCAGTTAGAGTTTTGATGCCTCTCCACATGCTCCTGGGGACCTTGTTTTCAAAGTGACCCTCAATGCGCTGTCTGTACTTGCCTTTGGCCTCTTTAATGCCCTTTTTTAGGTCTCGTCGGGCAGTTCTATAGGCCAGCAGGTCACCAGACCTGAAGGCAGTATCTCTCGCCCTGAGCAGCAACCTCGCATTACCGTCAAACCAGGGTTTCTGATTAGGGAACAGCTTGATGGTTCTGGTGCGCAGTACTGTCTCGGTGCAAAACTGAATATAGTCTAGGACGTTAGAGGTGTACTCCTCCAAGTTGGCTCCCTGTGAAAATACCTCCCATACTGTGCTCTCAAAACAGTCCTGTAGTGATGTAACAGCTTCCTCACTCCATACCTGTACTGTCTTCACGGCTGGTTCTACAGACAACTGGTTTATAAGATGGAATCAGTGTCAAGCAGATATGATCTGATAATCCGAGGTGTGGGGATGGTGCAGCTTTATATGCCCTCTGTATATTTGTATATACTTGGTCCAGTGTGTTTTTATCTCTGGTTGGAAAGCATACATTGTTGTGGAGTTTTGGTAATACTTTCTTGGTAATACTCAATCAGTGCCTAGCTGGCAGTGGTGGAGTTATTAGATGATGACCTTGTAATGAACCCAATGTTGATATTTTATTTACGTTTTTATCTTATAGAAAAGAGAAACACTGGAAATGGACAGGGGGTTAGCTGGTAAGTTCTTATTTCACATGTTTCACTGTGTTAATGAGTAACAGATCATTTATTAATATCCAGTGATTTGCAAGTGACTCACACCAAGTCAAATGATATCGATCTGATTAAAAACATTTCATCTAATTGTACCAGAGAGTCAGAGCCTACCTAGCAGAGGGACCAGAGTGGCAGACCTACTGAACAACATCATCTAGATATTAGATTATAGAATGGAGCTATCCATGTATATAAGACACTACTCTCATAGCTGGGGCGATGTGGCCAGCATAACGTCAGCTCAGTGGCGTTTATAACGTAGCTCACTGAGTCGTCATGACAACACAGAGCAGGGACAAAGGGTAGAAAGACTTCTGTCCTTGTTTGACCACGATAATGGCAGCCGTCTCCCTACACATATTCAGTCTGTCAAGATGTTCTTCTGTGTAGAGGCTAATTCAGAGTGGAAACCAGGAACTGGTTCAACTGATTCTACATGATTAGAATATATGGAGCAGTTCATAATAATTGGATGGATACGTTTCATAATATCAATCATAGTCCTGGGAGGTAAGGGTTACATTAAACTCTAACATGTATCATGGTTACATTAAACTAACATGTGTCTTTGTTATGCTGAATGATAGTGACTGCTGTCCTGACATGTTGCTGTATTGTTTATCTCTATAGAATTGGATAAACAAATACGTGAGACGGTAAGTGTTATGACTGCTTTGATACAGAACACAATAATATGTGTGGCTCTAGCTGGCAGTGGTGGAGTTATTAGATGATGACCAGAGGTGGATTAACACACAGGCTAGCCTCGGCTGAGCCTAGGGGCCCAGGTGTGCAAGGGGCCCTGGGTTGGCCAGACTATTTTCAATTTTACTTCAGATAAAAAAAGACTTGACCCCTATTGGCCCATAACAAGAACCATTAAAAAGTGAAGCAGCTGATTGGGTAGATGTGTGGGCCATGTCATGTGACCAGGTTCATAAAGTCAGTGTGGTTGTAAAGGAATACGTCACGTCTGCTGGACAGCAAAGAGGCAGAATGTCTGAAAAGAGAAAAAGAGAAAAAAACAAGTGTTTCCATTGGTGGATATAGCACTCTGACTATTTATGACTTTGCCTGTGACCAATGCCAGCGGGGAGCGCTCTTTTTCAAAATTGGTGCTAGTTAAAGATAGACTGAGATCCACGATGGGCCAAAACAGACTGAATCACCCGTCTCTGATCCGTCCATTGAAAGAGATATTCTGCACAAATTAGATTTCACCAGCCTCATTAAGGAGTTCTCTGTCGGTCGGTCGGTCCACAGAAATACGTGGTCGCAGCAGCTATGGGGAATTCACACTTGTTTCTGTATCATTGGTGTTTTAGTGAAGGCCGTCTCAATGTGTGTGTGTGCCAGTGCTCCCCGAGTGTGTGTGTGAGGGCCATGTAATATTCCTAGCACGCTTTTACACATGGCACGAAATTGCGTTTTTTCTGCGTGATCAGTAAGAGGGCCTCACACAAATAGTAGCCTAGGGGCCAATGACCACCTTAATCCACCACTGATGATGACCTTGTAATGAACCCAATGTTCCTATTTGAATCACATTTTTATTTTATTGAAAAAGGAAACACGGGATCAGTGGAGGGAGTGTTTAGGTAAGTTCTTATTCCACATGCTTCACTTTGTTAATGAGTAATAGATCATTTATTAATATTCAGTGATTTGTAAGGGTTACTGACTCACACCAAGTCAAATGATATTGCTGTGATCCAAAACATTTCATCTAATTGTACCAGAGAGTCAGAGCCTACCTAGCAGAGGGACCAGAGTGGCAGACCTACTGAACAACATCATCTAGATATTAGATTATAGAATGGAGCTATCCACGTATATAAGACACTACTCTCATAGCTGGGGCGATGTGGCCAGCATAACATCAGCTCAGTGGCGTTTATAACGTAGCTCACTGAGTCGTCATGACAACACAGAGCAGGGACAAAGGGTAGAAAGACTTCTGTCCTTGTTTGACCACGATAATGGCAGCCGTCTCCCTACACATATTCAGTCTGTCAAGATGTTCTTCTGTGTAGAGGCTAATTCAGAGTGGAAACCAGGAACTGGTTCAACTGATTCTACATGATTAGAATATATGGAGCAGTTCATAATAATAGGATGGATACGTTTCATAATATCAACCATAGTCCTGGGAGGTAAGGGTTACATAATTAAACTTATTCAACTCATTCAACTAACATGTATCATGGTTAGATTAAACTAACTATGTAAACTATGTATCATGGTTATAATCATGATACATGTTCTTTAAATCTATAGATTTAAATAACATGTATCATGGTGACCCAAAACAGACAGGAGGGGAGATCCTTTGTTGCTGCCCTACATGCCAGTAGGCATAAAGGGCAGTACGTAAGTATCATGGTGACATTAAACTAACTAATGATAGTGACTGCTGTCCTGACATGTCACTGTATTGTTTATCTCTATATAGAAATGTATCGTCGTCTTCTGGAGGTAAGTGTTATTACTGTTTGATACAGAACACAATAATATGTGTGACCCTAGCTGGCAGTGGTGGAGTTATTAGATGATGACCTTGTAATGAACCCAATGTTGATATTTTATTTACATTTTTATTTTATAGAAAAATAAAACACCGGAACAGGAGAGGAAGTTAAAGGGTAAGTTCTTATTCCACATGTTTCACTTTGTAAATGAGTAACAGATAACTTAGATAGAATATATGGAGCAGTTCATAATAATAGGACGCATGTCTTTCATTATATCAATCATAGTCCTGGGAGGTAAGGGTTACATTAAACTAACATGTGTTATAGTTACATTAAAGGTCCTATGACATGCCACCAGGTGTGGTGTGATTAGCCGTTACAAGCCGTTTTGGAAATCAAGACACCACAGGTGTGCGTGTCCACCTAGATGTGTGATGGATAGATGAGCAACGTTTGCTACAGTCCACTGGGTAGGCTGGTAGACTGATCTATCCAGCACACATCTTGGTGGACACGCCCACTTTCTGTCCCTTATGATGTCATAAGGGGCAGATTTCCAAAACGGCTTGTAACAGCTAATCACACCACACCTGGTGGCATGTCATGGCACCTTTAAACTGACATGTATCATTGTTAAATTAAACTAACATATATCATGTTACATTAAACTAACATCTATCAGGGTTATGCTGAATGATAGTGACTGCTGTCCTGACATGTTACTGTATTGTTTATCTCTATATAGAATTGAGTGATCTACTTTGGGAGGTAAGTGTTATTACTGGTTTGATACAGAACACAATAACATGTGTGAAGGTTCAAGGAGTTTAATTGTCATTGTAGTACACAACGAAATATAGGTTGAAACGTAGATAGATAGATATCAACTTTATTTATCCCTAGGGGAAATTCAAGGTTGTTGTTTTTTTTGTTTTGTTTTTTTGATAGATATAAAGGTTGGCACTCTCTAGCAGCAGTTAGAGTTTAAATGTCTAAACTACACGAAACACAAAAAGACACAATAAGACAATGACACAAAGACAAAGACCAAATGACAGAAGTGGTTAAAAAATATATAAATACTGATATGTAGATAAAACACACACACACACACACACACATCACCCTGTACATATTGTGCCCACCAAGTCCAGTCTGTTATGTGTGTGTGTGTGTGTGTGTGTGTGTGTGTGTGTGTGTGTGTGTGTGTGTGTGTGTGTGTGTGTGTGTGTGTGTGTGTGTGTGTGTGTGTGTGTGTGTGTGTGTGGAGGGGCGGGGCGGGCGGGGTTGTGGGTGTTGGAAGCTAATGCTCCTGGAGGAGAGTTGTCCTTAGGTCTTTGTTAGGGGGTTGAGGGGGTGATGGAGGCTCTTGTGGTGCGGGCCCGCAGTGTGCGGTACCTCTTCCCTGATGGTAGGGGGACAAACAAGGTGTGTCCAGGGTGAGTTTGATCTGTGCTTATTGACCTTGCCTTCCTCTTCAGGCGGTCACCACACACAGAGTCCAGGTCTGGGAGCTCAGCTCCTATGATCCTTTTAGCTGACCTAACCACCCTGGCCAAGTCCCTCCCGCTCTCCGCTGTGCAGCCTGCATACCACACACTGCAGCCCTGGCAGAGGATGCTCTCAAATGTGCTCCTATAAAAGTTAATGAGCAGGTGTGTGGATAAACCAGCCTGTTTGAGCTTCCCTAGAAAGAAGAGCCTCTTCTGGGCCCTCTTTACAAGGTTGGAGATGTTAGTAGCCCATGTTAGGTCCTTGGTGATGTACGTCCCCAGGAACTTAACAGAGTCCACCCTCTCCACTTCTTCCCCATTGGTGGTAAGTGGGGTCTGCGTGGTCCTCTTGGACCTCCTAAAGTCCACAAGGATCTCATTTGTTTTGGTGGTGTTTAGGACCAGGTTGTTATCCACACACCACTCTGCCATGTGTTGGACCTCCTGCCTATAATGGCACTCATTGTTGTCACTAATGAGCCCCACTAAAAGTGCAATACTTTTCTTTTCTGGGTTGCCAGTATATACGCTGATAGACGCGCCCAAATTACCACAACTTGCTTTTGGTTTGAAGAAGGTTGTTGTTTATTGAATTTCTTACCGGAACGGAATAGGCTGGTGCGATAGTTTGGTAGATATTGCTGCGGTCTAAAAATAGTGCGACTGCATACCTGGGAACCCTACCTCGCTGGGCACAGCTGAGTTAAAGTAGAACCCGCCAGCTTAATTGCTGGGCGGAGTTTGCATTACGCACCGTCCTTTCCTCCAACCAGCCGTTATTCATTCATAAATCATTGAAACAATAAATCATCGACAAACTATTCAAAATTGATAATGAAACACAAAATATCCAATAAATCATATAATTTGGCTTCAACATTCCGGCCCCTAATTGTAATGTATACAGAACAATTACTTAATTAAACAAAGGGAGCCAAACTTCTTTCCTGTTATACAATTTTCCAAAAACAAGAGTACATTATACATATAGTAATCCATAGATTCTTCGACATTTACGTCAGTGAAAAGAAAAAAGTCAAGAGAGTGTCCATGGAAAAATAGTCAATGTCAAAAATGTGTGTGTGCGGGGGGGTCAGACTCCAACTGGAGCCTCAAGGAGCAGGGCAAGTTTGGTAATGGGCCTAAGGAGGATGCTGGTCTTGGTCCGAACTTGCACTTGCCTTACAAGTCCTCTGGAATCTGGTAGGGTATCCACGACTTGTCCCATTATCCACGAGTTTCTTGGAGCTGTATCGTCAATAATGAGCACGATGTCTCCTTTGACAAAGCTTCTTGTCTTTCTGGTCCACTTTTGTCGTTCTTGTAATTCTGGTAGGTATTCTTTGGTCCACCTTTTCCAGAATAAGTCTGCCATGTATTGAACTTGACGCCATCTCCTTCTGTTGTAGCAGTCATCCGGACTAAACGTCCCTGGAGGTAAGAAGGGCTTTGTTTTAAGCAGTAACAGGTGGTTTGGTGTAAGGGGTTCCAGATCCAATGGGTCATTTGATGCTTTGGTGATAGGTCTATCATTTACGATTGCTTCCACTTCACAGAGCAAGGTGTTGAGTCCTTCTTCATCCAGGGTTTGTTGGTGCATGAGTGCACTGAGAATCCGTCTGATGGTTCTAATTTGTCTCTCCCAGATGCCTCCGTGGTGTGATCCAGAAGGTGGGTTAAACAACCAGCAGATGCCTTTACTGAGTAAAGTGTTTTGTATCCGAGTGTTGTTCAGACTTTGAACAGCTTCGCGAAGTTCAAGTTCTGATCTGACCAGGTTGGTCCCATTATCGAATCTCATGACTTGGATTGGGCCTCTCCTTGCGATGAACCTTCTGATTGCATTGATGCATGAGTCAGTGTTTAGAGTTTGTGCAACCTCTATGTGAATGGCTCTGATATTCAGACATGTGAAGACCACTCCATATCGCTTAACAGTAGTCCTCCCACGTTTTACCTCAAATGGTCCAAAGAAATCCACACCCACATTAGTAAATGGGGGATCACCTGGAGTAACTCTTTCCTTTGGTAAGTCAGCCATGAATTGTTCACTTTTAATGGCACTAGTCTTCCTGCAGGAAACACATTTAGTGAGAACTTTTCGAATGGCTGAGATAGCTCCAGGTATCCAATACTTCTGCCTCAAACGTGAGAGTGTATGACTTCTGCCACTGTGTCCAAGGTCTTCATGAATGTGTCTGATGATGAGTTGTGTTATGTGATGGTCCTTTGGCAGGATAACTGGGTGCTTGGCTTCTGATGGCATGGCAGACCTGTTCAACCTGCCACCAACTCTTATCAACTGATCTTGAAGAATTGGTGCAAGCTTGCGAAGATTGCTACTTCTTTTCACCACGTTTCCTTTGCTTAAAGCGGTCATCTCATCTGTAAAACATGTTTGCTGACAAAATTGAAGGATAGCCACTTCAGCTTCCTGGAGGTTTTCCACAGAGAGAGATTGTGTGTTAGGTTTGTCCTTTTTATTTCCAAGCAGTCCTTTTTTCTTTGCGACTGCCATTCTTAGTGCTGCCTTAATGCAGAGTATCCAGGCCACAGCCCTTTTGAGATGGTGCCACTTGGAATACCGCAAGATAATCCTGTTGATGGAGTAATTTCCTTCAATGGCAGTAACATTTACTGCAAGCACCTTTACCTCAGGATCTCCGACCGCAAGAGTCAAAACAGGAGCCTTGGGCCAGTCAGACTCATCTTGACGGAGGAATACTGGGCCGGATATCCAAGTTTCAGTTTTCAGGAAGGTATGGACTGAGACACCTCTGGAAGCACAATCGGCAGGATTCAGACTGCTGTTTGTATACCTCCATTGCTCCAATTGTGACGCAGCTCTGATGGTGGCCACTCGGTTGGCCACAAAGGTATGGAATCTGGAAGTGTCATTCTTTATGTATTTAAGCACCGATGTGCTGTCAGTCCAAAAGACTGATGGTTCAAGAGGGAGTTCAATCTCCTCTCGCATCATGCGATCCATCCGTACAGCTACAGCGGCTGCTGTGAGCTCCAATCTGGGGATGGTCACAGGTTTCAGGGGAACAACTCTAGCTTTTCCCATGAGGAAGGCACTGAACTTGATGGTACTGGTTCAACATTCGTAGGTAAGAGACAGTGCCATATCCATTTTCGCTAGCATCAGCAAAGTGATGAAGCTGCGATGAGACTGGGTGTGCAAAACCATCAGGTTTCAAGCATCTTCTAACCTTGTAGTTTGATAGAAGGCTTAAGTCTCTCAACCAATTCCACCATGTTTGTTCCAGATTTTCAGGAATCTTCTCGTCCCATCCAAGTTTCAACCTGCAGAGCTCCTGCAAGATCTGTCTAGCAGGGAGGATGACCGGGGCCACCATACCCAGCGGATCATAAACGGAACTCACTAATGATAGAATCCCACGCCGAGTGAGCGGTTTTTCTGGGAGCTGGATCTTGAATCCGAATGAGTCTGTCTCAAGGCACCATTGTACACCTAGTGCTCTTTCAACAGGCAAAACGTCTTCAAAATCCAGATCCTTGATCTCTTTAGCTCGATCCTCCTCTGCTATTGAGAGTATTAAAGCTCTGCTGTTGCTGACCCACTTGTTGAGCTTAAATCCTCCTGTAGCACATAACTTTTTGAGGTCCTTAGCAAGTGTAAGAGCTTCTTCTTCATCCTCTACTGATTTGAGGCAATCATCCACGTAGAAGTTTCTGAGCACTGTTGTGATGGTTTCTGTCTTGAACTTGCCAACATTGTCTCTGGCACACTGCTGAAGAGCAAAGTTAGCGCAACTTGGTGAGGATGTTGCTCCAAATATGTGCACAACCATCTTGTACTCTTCCAGTTCCTTTTCCACATTTCCGTCAGGCCACCATAGAAACCGAAGGAGATCAGCGTCTTCCGCCGGCACTTTGATTTGATGAAACATTGCTTCAATATCAGCCATAAAGGCGACAGGTTTCTGTCTAAATCTTGTGAGAACGCCAATGAGACTACTGGTTAAGTCTGGACCTTGGAGAAGCTCGGCATTGAGACTGGCACCTCCGTAAGTAGCACCACAATCAAAGACTACCCTCAATTTGAGTTTTTTAGGGTGGTACACCCCATGGTGTGGTATATACCAAACTCTCTTGATCTGGCTTGCCTTAGCCGTTTCCTCAGGTGATACTGGAACAGCAAACCCTTTGTTGAACATGTTGGCCATAAACGTCTTGTATTCCTCATGGAATTTGTGATTCTTTGAGAACTTTCTCTTCAAATTTAAGGCTCTTTGTACGGCAACTGAGCGATTGTTTTGGAATTCAGTGTCTCCATTCCTCAATGGCAATCCAATCCTGTAATGCCCATCTACCAATTTGACAGAGTTAGAGACGCGTTCCATGAACATGTGATCCTCTTGTGACATTTCGAGGCGCTCCTCATACTGACGTTCTGGAAAGTCGTATTTTATTTGCTGTTGCATAAATTCTTCCATCCTTACAACAGAGATCCTGTGGGCCATAACAATGGGTTGTCCAACTTTTGAGACACTTGTTTTCCTTAGAGGTCCATTTACAGTCCACCCCAAGGCGGTTTTAATAGCATAAGGTCCATTGTCTTGACTGCTGATAACCATAAGTGGTTCCAGGGCCTTCGGTACGTTGCTGCCAATCAGCAGGCCGATATCAGCATCAATCTGAGGGAGCTTTACCTCTCTTAAGTACGACCATTGTTCCACGTCCATTTCTGAAGGAATGCTTTCCTTTTTCACAGGGATTTCTTTTCGTGTGTAAGCATCTGGGAGTTCAAAGAACTTTCCGCTTTCCAGGCCGCTTATTTCCAGACCGCAGGCAACCAATGTCTTGACAACTTGTTGTTTGTTCATTGTACGAAGCAGTATGTCAGTTGTCCTTCCAGTCATTTGAAGCTGTTGGAGGAGTGCTTCCGTACAAAAGGTGTCAGTACTTCCTGGATCTAGGAAAGCGTAGGTTTCAATCACTTTATTACCTTTTTTGTTTTTTATTTTCACAGGGACAACAGGCATGATGAATTCAGATGCGCCGGCCCCAATATCATTCCATCCGTTTTCTATTTCCACAAGAGCACTCGTGATTGTCTTCTCTTTGTAGGCGTTTGCTTCTCTGTTGGTGATGTGCAAAGTGGTGGGGTGCTTGAGTGAACACACTTTACAGGTAAGTCTTTTTTGACATCCTTTGCTGATATGCCCTGTTTCCAGACACCCAAAGCATACTCCTTTTCTTTTGAGGAATTCCAACTTGTCTTGGTGTGATTTCTTGTTAATAAGGTAGCATGAATCAAGACTATGAGCACCATTACAAAATAAGCAATACTTGTAAGGCTCTTTGGAGGATGAACTAGGGACCACACTCTCATTGCGTGTTTCATTTGCTACTGGTGAAACACTTGTAGCAAAACCACTCTTGCTTCTTCTTTCTCTATCCAACATGGAGCGGGGCATTGCTTGAATTGAACTTCTTCTGGCTGTTATGGAGGTGTCCTTTAAGTTTCCGAACACGGGATGAGACAAAATTCTGGACTGTTTATCAATGAACTGCACCAAATCTGCAAATTTTGCTCTCCTACCATCCCGTTCTTGCAAGTCACAGGCCTTTACCCTCCACTTTTCTTTTATCCTGTAGGGAAGCTTCGCTAAGATGGCCTTCATATTGGTGGTATGATCCATTTCCTCCATGTACTCCATTGTATCCATAGCATTTAAACACCCACTGAGAAACACAGAAAATCCATTTAAAGCTTCAGGGTCTTCCACTTTAATAGATGGCCAGCTGAGTGCTTTATCGATATAGGCTGTAGCAATCCTGTAATCATCTCCAAAGTGTTTTTTCAACAACCTCTTGGCCTCTGCGTATCCTTTGTCCGGTTGCATATATTGACAACTGTGCACAAGCTCTCTTGGTTGGCCAGTTGTAAACTGCTCTAGAAAGTAGAGTCTGTCTTTGCTGTTCTCAGTTCTGTCTTCAATTCCATGCTCAAATGCTCTTATGAAAAACTGATAATCCAATGGATCTCCTTTGAACACAGGTATGCTGAGTGATGGTAACAAAGACAGGCTCTGTTGTTTCACTAGAGCTTCCGTAATCATGTTTTGTTTTTGCATGATGTTCGCCAGATTGCTGAGGTCCATATGTCCTTGGTTAGAAAAGATCTGCTTGGCTTGAGGATTGATTGGGTCACATGGTATATGTTGGATGATATGTTCAGCCTTCAAATAAGCACCAGCTCTCATGTCTTTCTGTGGCTGTGGTATGGGAGGAGTTATGTCTTGCATAGGTCTTTTGTCAGCATTAACAATTTCTTCATGAGACTTGAACTTCGTTGTTTTTCTACGTACAGTACTCACTCTCTGTTCCACATGCACTTGTAAATTTGCATTTTTTTCCAGTTCTTTTTGAAGTTCTACTTCGAGAGGGGGGGCATCAGAATCTGTGTTGACCAGTAAGGCAGCTTGTGCATATACATCACTTGTATCTTCATCAAAAGTGTTCTCAGCCAATCCTCCATCCAAATATTCATTCATCATGTCCATTGCCTGAGGCTGAGCCATGTATGAGTCTTCATACTCATTGATGATGTTCAACTTAGCAGCATTAGCTGCAATTTCAGTTTCCAAATCCAAATTCTCTTTCCTGGCTTTGAGAAGTGCTTCTTCCTTTTCAAGTTCCTGCCTTCTTTCCAGTCCGGCAGCTCTTACCATCAATTCCACTCTTTTGCTTTCCAATTTGAGCCTTGCAGATAAGACAGAAGATTTAGAGGAGCGGCCGGATCTTGTTGATTTTTGTGAGCGAACACTTATGTTGGAAACACTGTCTTGAGGTATTACATCATCATTGCATTCATCAGCATCAATTTCACTCTGCTTATTTGTTACCCCTTTTATCCATTTTGTAGCTTCCTCAATAAATTCAGAAAATACAGTCATTTTGGGTTTGTACCATTCCTTTTGCTCCTTTTCTGCATCCTCAACCGACATTAAGGCTTTTACAGATTCATTTAATTCCTGCAACTCCACACACAGCTTTTCAAACTCATTTTCCACTTTGGATTTAACAAGTTCAACATTGCAAACATTTTCCATCAGTTTTATCAATTCATTTTTAGGGACCGAGCCAAACATGGCAAGGTCCCTATTGAAACCCTCATGATTATTCTTCTTCTTCTTATTATTTTTAGCGACTTCGACTGCATTTTCCCCCCCCTGAACATATTCGAAAACTCTTTTTTTTTTGGTGCAATTGTGGGGACTGGTGAAAAATTTGATATTCTAGCCCTCAAATTCACATTCGCCCCTAGGTGGCGCTATAGCAACTGTTCAAAAGTGCAAACTTTGCACAAGCAGCACGCGTCACCGGTTTGACCTACACTCATGAAACTTTGCACACACATGAAAATCCTCATGATGAACAAAAAAGTCTCTTGAACTGAACACTTCCGGTAGCCATATTTTCCGCCATTTTGAATTTAGTTAAAAACAGTAAATTCCCCAAGGATCCCAGGTTTTTCGACTTTGACAAAAATCCTTTGGCACATATCATATATGGCCCATTATCTTCAATCTGACTTAAGGATTAGTCTGTACAATAAAGTTTAGAGCACCAATGAGTTCTAAAAGTGGTGTGGTTGAAACCTCGAAAATAGTTAATTGCTCATATCAACGTCAAGTTGGACGCCTATGATGTTGGCCCCAATACAAAAGTTGTTCAGAATCAAATTCTGAACAAGATAAAGTCAACATATTTTCAAATGGGGCGTGGCATCGAAGTGGGCGTGGCCTGACACTAAAATCGCCACAGTTCATAGACGCAATGTTTGATTTGAGCGGGACCCACTCAGTGGCCGTTAGGTACCCAAGTTCTAACTGCTCAATTAAAATTAAGTCGATTGAAAAAAAAACATGGCCGCCAGAGCCTCAAAATCACTGTGCGGAGATCATAATAGTTATGAATATGAAATTCACAGGACACGTGTAGACTGGTGCCGGTAGCTTACATACCAAAAATCGTGTTTCTAATGTGTGTAGCGCCCCCTACAAGAACTTTAAAAAGCAGCCCCTGCGCCACGTTTCACCAATATGTATGAAACTCAGTATTCACGTACAATGTGCCCATACCTACAGAAAAGCCTCTTGGACCCATGCCCCAAACCCCACAGGAAGTCGGCTATTTGCATTTCTATTTTTCACTCTCGGCGGCCATTTTGAATTTCTTTAACTTTTTGGCCTTGTATTTGAATGAACTCCTCCTAGGGAATTTATCGGATCTGCTTCAAAATTGGTCAGTACAGTCATGAAGTGGTGCTGAACCAAAATCATGCTATTTGTGATTGTACGTTGAAGGGCGTGTCCGTGGCATGCCGTCAAAGTTGGCCATTTTTGAATTCCGTCGCCTTGTATTTGAACTAACTCCTCCTAGGGAATTTATCGGATCTGCTTCAAAATTGGTCAGTACAATCATGAAGTGGTGCTGAAACAATACCGTGCTATTTGTGACTGTACGTAGAAGGGCGTGTCCGTGGCGTGCCGTCAAAGTTGGCCGCTTTCAATGGAATTGTTTCACTTTTTCGCCTTGTATTTCAACAAACTCCTCCTAGGGAATTTATCGGATCATTGATGTAGGGTTAATGAACATGTAATTCAGTTAAATGTGGTCTTACATGTTAATGTCAAAACAATCAGTAGGACACCACAGGGCACCTCTGCTTCTACAGATTACATAAATTCGCGAATTTTTTTTAAAACTGCGCGCAGTGATGAACGGGACCTCGTGCCGGCTTGTGGCTGCGTCACGTGCGGTCCTAACATGCACATCTTGCCAGCACACATGTTACGACGGCACGTGACGCGGCCGCAAGCCGGCGCGAATTTTTTTTAAAACTGCGCGCAGTGATGAACGGGACCTCTTACCGGCTTGCGGCTGCGTCACGTGCGGTCCTAACATGTGCACATCTTGCCAGCACACATGTTAGGACGGCACGTGATGCGGCCGCAAGCCGGCGCGAGGTCCCGTTCATCACTGCGCGCAGTTTTAATTTCTTCTTGTTATTAAGGCCAGTTTACTTTTTCTGGATGTTTTCAATTGATTGAGTTTTTCAACCAGTGCATCGTCAATGTCACTTTCCAAGCTTTGCAAATCCTCCATGATCCTCTTTATTCAATAAACACACAGCAGTTGAAAAATCATCACAGTGGAATCCTTTGCTTTTAAATATTTCACCTCATTTGCATTGTCAATATCCCATGATTTGCTTTTAATTCCATAAGTACTTTTAGATGTATTTTTTAGGAGACAGGCATGTTATTTTGTCGTATTTCAACGAGTCCATTGATACTACTTGGCTGACGTTACACAGTGACGTAATGACGCGGCGGCGCTTTGATTCATTCAGGAAATATGTATTGACGCTACGCGTAACATCGCTTCTGTGCATTACTTTACAAGCGTCGGATCGCTTCCACAAAAAATGCGATCCAGTCTTTTGTGAAACTGCGCTTTGAGCCGTCCATGCAACAAGCAGTTTATATTTTTAGACGAATAAAAGTGCAATACTTTTCTTTTCTGGGTTGCCAGTATATACGCTGATAGACGCGCCCAAATTACCACAACTTGCTTTTGGTTTGAAGAAGGTTGTTGTTTATTGAATTTCTTACCGGAACGGAATAGGCTGGTGCGATAGTTTGGTAGATATTGCTGCGGTCTAAAAATAGTGCGACTGCATACCTGGGAACCCTACCCCGCTGGGCACAGCTGAGTTAAAGTAGAACCCGCCAGCTTAATTGCTGGGCGGAGTTCGCATTACGCACGTCCTTTCCTCCAACCAGCCGTTATTCATTCATAAATCATTGAAACAATAAATCATCGACAAACTATTCAAAATTGATAATGAAACGCAAAATATCCAATAAATCATATAATTTGGCTTCAACACCCACCACAGCGGAGTCATCAGCAAATTTGATTATGGTGTTGATGAATGGATGGGTACGCAGTCATGGGTGAAGAGGGTGTAGAGGGATGGAGTACACACCCCTGGGGCGCACCGGTGTTCAAGGTTATAGTTGAGGATGTCAGATCCCCTACTCTGACATTCTGCAGTCTGTTTGAAACAAAGTCCAGGATCCATGAGCAGAGTGAGGTGGGGAGACCAAGATGAATGAGTTTGAGGACCAGTTTATGGGGGATTATGATGTTGAAGGCAGAGCTGAAGTCCACAAAGAGCATCCTTACATATGTGTTCGGGTACTCCAGGTGGGACAGGGCTGTGTGGAGTGCAATGGAGACAGCGTCCTCTGTGGATCTGTTTGCTTTATCAGCAAACTGGTGACTGTCCAGGTCCACAGGGATGCGGTCTCTGATGTGCGCCAGTATCATCCGCTCAAAGCACTTCATGATTACTGGGGTGAGGGCGACTGGGCAGTAGTCATTGAGGCAGGTAATGGCAGATTATTTGGGGATAGGGACGATGGTAGTGGTCTTAAGGCAGGTGGGAACTGCAGCTTGTTGCAGGGAGAGGTTGAAGATGTCTGTAAAAACTCCTGCTAACTGGTCGGCACATGACCTCAGTATACGGCCCGACACCCATCAGGGCCAGTAGCCTTGTTGGTGTCAATCCTTCTCAAGGGGGACCTCACCTGGTGGTGCTGAAGAGTGTCTGGTCCTCCTCTGGCCCTGTCACCTGACGCTCCACTGTCACCCCACTGTGCTGCTTGTCAAAGTGGGCGAAAAAGCGGTTTAGGGTGTCTGGGAGGTCCCTGTCCTCGCTAACCAGTGTGGTCTTATATTTGTAGTCAGTTAGAGTTTTGATGCCTCTCCACATGCTCCTGGGGTCCTTGTTTTCAAAGTGACCCTCAATGCGCTGTCTGTACTTGCCTTTGGCCTCTTTAATGCCCTTTTTTAGGTCTCGTTGGGCAGTTCTATAGGCCAGCATGTCACCAGACCTGAAGGCAGTATCTCTCGCCCTGAGCAGCAACCTCACATTACCGTCAAACCAGGGTTTCTGATTAGGGAACAGCTTGATGGTTCTGGTGCGCAGTACTGTCTCGGTGCAAAACTGACTGTAGTCCAGGACGTTAGAGGTGTACTCCTCCAAGTTGGCTCCCTGTGAAAATACCTCCCATACTGTGCCCTCAAAGCAGTCCTGTAGTGATGTAACAGCTTCCTCACTCCATACCTGTACTGTCTTCACAGCTGGTTTGGTTCTACAGACAACTGGTTTATAAGATGGAATCAGTGTCAAGGAGATATGATCTGATAATCCGAGGTGTAGGGATGGTGCAGCTTTATATGCCCTCTGTATATTTGTATATACTTGGTCCAGTGTGTTTTTATCTCTGGTTGGAAAGCATACATTGTTGTGGAGTTTTGGTAATATTTTCTTGGTAATACTATACTAGTTATTAGATGATGACCTTGTAATGAACCCAATGTTGATATTTTATTTACATTTTTATCTTATAGAGACTCAGAACACTGGACCTGGATATGAAGTACAATGGTAAGTTCTTATTCCACATGTTTTACTGTGTTAATGAGTAATATATAATTGATTAATATCCAGTGATATGCAAGGATTTCTGACTCACTCCAAGTCAAATGATATCGCTGTGATTCAAAACATTTCATCTAATTGTACCAGAGAGTCAGAGCCTACCTAGCAGAGGGACCAGAGTGGCAGACCTACTGAACAACATCATCTAGATATTATATTATAGAATGGAGCTATCCATGTATATAAGACACTACTCTCATAGCTGGGGCGATGTGGCCAGCATAACGTCAGCTCAGTGGCGTTTATAACGTAGCTCACTGAGTCCTCATGACAACACAGAGTAGGTACACCGGGTAGAAAGGGCGCTTTCACTCCTTCAGTCCGTAGACTCGGTCTGATTCAGGGTGAAGGTGAGGCTTTGATTCATTTTCATTTGGTTGGGTCAGCGTTCACACTGGACTCTGATAGGCCGACCGTATTGTAAACCAACGCCTGGCGGGCGGGCGGGTAGCTCGTCTATTGGACAGAACCTCTGAGGGAAACTCACAACGCTTCCTAGTTGAGGACAACATCAATGGAGCAACTTTGTGCGGTCTTGGGTCTTTCATTCTGCCATGGTGTTCCTACAAATTGTAAATCATTCTGAGGAACTTCCACCATTCCTTAACTGAGTAATTTAAAACAAGTAATCGATGACACACAATTTTATGAGCTTAACATATTCTTCAGGCCATATCTCGATAACTGCTTTCACCTCCTGATTGCACCACGTCTAACTCACTTTCATCTCCATAAGTTTACGTATACCTGGCTGAAGAGGCTTTTTATTATTTCCTGTGTGTGGAAAAAGTGCACGTTCCACCCACAAGGCAGTGTGTGTCGGTTCACTTCCTAAAGTTGACTGCGGGCAAGCCAGCCGCCCCTACATTTGGAGTGCACCCATATTCTATCCTTTAGGGCTAATTAATTGAAACGTCCGCGGCCGAGCTGACACGGAGAGTAAGCGACTTTTCACATCTGACTACATCCTGTTTTCAAAACAAGCTGTTAACACAGTTCATACAGAAACAGCAGTGCCTACACACTAACACAACATCAAGCATGTTATAGGCGGGTCTGATCATGTTAAAAACCTAAAGCAAACTTAACCAGAGTTCACTTGGAAGCGGACATAGAACCCTGTTTTCAAGCAGACCACCGTTTATTTGTTCGGACCAAACTAGAGTAGAGAATAGAATAAAGAATAAAGTAATACACTTTGCTGCCCTCACTAGTTTATCTTGCAGCCTACTTTGCTCACTGAAAGGGGGGGGGTGGGTTACCGTTTGATGCTATATCGACATTCGAGTTTCCACATCAAAGTTGTTCTGTTTAATGTAGAATCACAAGACGTTTTTACACTGCCAAATATGCCGTCTTATGCACACCTTTTTCGCTGCACGGCCCGTGCGTTTACACTGCCCGAGGTAAATTGCCTGCTTGAGCTAGCACCCCAATTTACCCTCCTGGACCCTACACACATTAGTGGTTTATTTTCATGTAAATGCGATTAGACACTCCACGGTTCCGGGGGGGGGCGGGGGGGGGGCTTGGGTAGAGGTGTCGCTGCGCTGCCTCTACAACAGAGACAACGCAGCGTTATCAATATGAGTAGTTCTAACTGGAGAGACGGTGACATCCGCGAGCTGCTGACCATCATGAGAGAGAAGGTGATGCAGTCGCATAATGCATTAAACAAAGACGTTGAAAGATGGTGCGATCTACGAGAAAGACGCAGAGGAACTGTCCTTACCAGGCTTTTGTCGGGATAGAAAACAAGTGCTCAGCAAAATAAAGAATATGCTGGCGTTTTGCACATAAAAAATATTTAATTGTGTTTGTAGCCTACACTCTGACGTGAACTCATTCTTGCATGCGGGTGTCTTCATTCATAAAAAAATAAAAACATTCGGGAGTATGCCAATGATTCTAAAGAGGTCTAGACTCCGTGCGTAGCCCCGCCTTCTCCAGTGAACCAAGAAAGCCCGCGCCGTGACGAATGGGGGATTCTACCCCCTTGGTTCCACACAGGCAACTTGAGATAAGACGGTGAAATTGCCGGGCGTGCCAAACCGGCTTGGCAGTGTAAAAAGGCCCACAGAAATCCCCAGACTCATTCGAAGTGCAGAGACCCCGAGCACCAGGACAGCGTCTGTACACCGAGAGTACAGAACCGCTTTGATCAGACGCTTCAGAACCCCCACAGCAGAGTGCTCAGAGAGCCGCTCAGAGAGCCGCTCAGAGAGCCGCTCAGAGAGAGCCACTCAGAGAGAGCCGCTCAGAGCCGCTCAGAGAGCCGCTCAGAGAGCCGCTCTGAGCGCTGGTGGTCTTGTTGGTGGTCAGTTGTGCCATTTAACCTTCAAACTGTAAAAAAGGACCTTTGAAGCTTTCTCAACGATGTTGGGCATTCTGTTACGTCTATTCTTTTGTTGATGAGTGGTGCTTGATGTTACGTTACATTAGGTACGGGTTACATTAAAGACTAACATGTTTCATGGTTAGATTCAACTAACATGTATCATGTTACAGTAAACTCCAACATGTTTCATGGTTACATTCAACTCTTAACATGTATCATGTGACATTAAACTAACACATATCATGGTTACATTAAATTAACATGTATTGAGATAACATTAAACTAACATGTATCATGGTTACATTAAACGAACATGTATCATGGTTATGCTGAATGATAATGACTGCTGTCCTGACATGTTGATATATATTTTTTCTCTATTTAGAATCCTATTATAGAAGTCTTCGGAAGGTAAGTGTTATTACTGGTTTCATACAGAACACACTAATATGTGTGACCCTAGCTGGCAGTGGTGGAGTTATTAGATAATGACCTTGTAATTAACCTAATGTTGATATTTTATTTCCATTTTCATTTTATTGAAAATTCAACAAAGGAAGAGGAGAGGTTCTTAAATGGTAAGCTAATATTCCACATGTTTCAAGCGCCATCAGTCCTGTCCTGAAACCTGTTCCACACATAGAACAACCCAAAGTATTTACAGAACAATAGTGGCATGAGGACTTTAGCCTGAGAGAGAAGTGGGGTTGGGATTGATTGGTGTGACGGCCTCTCCTTTGAATTTTGTGGAAGTCATTTTATTTTATATTTTTATATATATATTTTTTTTATTCTTTCTAAATCTCTGCGGCCCGTTGGCCAATGCCCCGGGCCGCGACCCGGTGGTTGAGAACCCCTGTGTGGTGGGAACTTCTGGACCACGTCAATCGTTTCTGTATAAACTGAGTAGGAATAAAGAGTCATCCAAACTTTTATCAGGGTAGTATATTTAAGTAATAAACGTACAATAACACACAACAAACAAACAACAATTATGCGAGGCCTCAGACGGGAGTTCGCCCTGCGTCTCTCCAAGAGCTCCACATGGAGAGGTCGGATGCATTGGCAAAAGCAAGGACTTCTTCTACAGTGGCAGACAGGTCTCAGGACGCTGAGCTCTGCCCCCAATACAACTATAGTATTGGTTAACCAGATGGTCAACTATCAGTGCACCTCCTCAGGATGTCTTGAGGGGGACGTAGCCAGGCCTAATCAGTTGGAGCCCTGGCTTCTCCACCTTCCTGAGGGGGTCTAGAAAACAGGACCGTACCAACAAATGGCAGCTAGAGAAACGGAATGTGAAAATAGAGTATTACCATTACACCTGATCTAGATATTAGATTATAGAATGGAGCTATCCATGTATATAAGACACTACTCTCATAGCTGGGGCGATGTGGCCAGCATAACGTCAGCTCAGTGGCGTTTATAACGTAGCTCACTGAGTCGTCATGACAACACAGAACAGGGACAAAGGGTAGAAAGACTTCTGTCCTTGTTTGACCACGATAATGGCAGCCGTCTCCCTACACGTATTCAGTCTGTCAAGATGTTCTTCTGTGTAGAGGCTAATTCAGAGTGGAAACCAGGAACTGGTTCAACTGATTCTACATGATTAGAATATATGGAGCAGTTCATAATAATATGATGGATACGTTTCATAATATCAATCATAGTCCTGGGAGGTAAGGGTTACATTAAACTAACATGTATCAGGTTACATTAAACTAACATGTATCATGTTACATTAAACTAACATGTATCATGTTATATTAAACTAACATGTATCATGTTATATTAAACTAACATGTATCATGGTTACATTCAACTCTTAACATGTATCATGTGACATTAAACTAACACGTATCATGGTTACATTAAATTAACATGTATTGAGATAACATTAAACTAACATGTATCATGGTTACATTAAACAAACATGTATCATGGTTATGCTGAATGATAATGACTGCTGTCCTGACATGTTGATATATATTTTTTCTCTATTTAGAATCCTATTATAGAAGTCTTCGGAAGGTAAGTGTTATTACTGGTTTCATACAGAACACACTAATATGTGTGACCCTAGCTGGCAGTGGTGGAGTTATTAGATAATGACCTTGTAATTAACCTAATGTTGATATTTTATTTTATTGAAAAGAAAACAAAGGAAGAGGAGATGTTCTTAAATGGTAAGCTAATATTCCACATGTTTCAAGCGCCATCAATCCTGTCCTGAAACCTGTTCCACACATATAACGACCCAAAGTATTTACAGAACAATAGTGGCATGAGGACTTTAGCCTGAGAGAGAAGTGGGGTTGGGAGTGATTGGTGTAACGGCCTCTCCTTTGAATTTTGTGGAAGTCATTTTATTTTATATTTTTATCTATATATATATTTTTTATTCTTTCTAAATCTCTGCGGCCCGTTGGCCAATGCCCCGGTCCGCGACCCGGTGGTTGAGAACCCCTGTGTGGTGGGAACTTCTGGACCACGTCAATCGTTTCTGTATAAACTGAGTAGGAATAAAGAGTCATCCAAACTTTTATCAGGGTAGTATATTTAAGTAATAAACGTACAATAACACACAACAAACAAACAACAATTATGCGAGGCCTCAGACGGGAGTTCGCCCTGCGTCTCTCCAAGAGCTCCACATGGAGAGGTCGGATGCATTGGCAAAAGCAAGGACTTCTTCTACAGTGGCAGACAGGTCTCAGGATGCTGAGCTCTGCCCCCAATACAACTATAGTATTGGTTAACCAGATGGTCAACTATCAGTGCACCTCCTCAGGATGTCTTGAGGGGGACGTAGCCGGGCCTAATCAGTTGGAGCCCTGGCTTCTCCACCTTCCTGAGGGGGTCTAGAAAACACGACCGTACCAACAAATGGCAGCTAGAGAAACGGAATGTGAAAATAGAGTATTACCATTACACCTGATCTAGATATTAGATTATAGAATGGAGCTATCCATGTATATAAGACACTACTCTCATAGCTGGGGCGATGTGGCCAGCATAACGTCAGCTCAGTGGCGTTTATAACGTAGTTCACTGAGTCGTCATGACAACACAGAACAGGGACAAAGGGTAGAAAGACTTGTGTCCTTGTTTGACCACGATAATGGCAGCCGTCTCCCTACACGTATTCAGTCTGTCAAGATGTTCTTCTGTGTAGAGGCTAATTCAGAGTGGAAACCAGGAACTGGTTCAACTGATTCTACATGATTAGAATATATGGAGCAGTTCATAATAATAGGATGGATACGTTTCATAATATCAATCATAGTCCTGGGAGGTAAGGGTTACATTAACGTAACATGTATGTGTGTGTTATATTAAACTAACATGTATCATGTTACATTAAACTAACATGTATCATGTTACATTACACTAACATGTATCATGTTACATTAAACTAACATGTATCATGTTATATTAAACTAACATGTATCATGTTATATTAAACTAACATGTATCATGGTTATGCTGAATGATGTTACTGCTGTCCTGACATGTTGATATATTTTTTTTCTCTATTTAGAAAGGTATTATAGAAGACGTCTGAAGGTAAGTGTTATTACTGGTTTGATACAGAACACAATAATATGTGTGACCCTAGCTGGCAGTGGTGGAGTTATTAGATAATGACCTTGTAATTAACCTAATGTTGATATTTTATTTCCATTTTCATTTTATTGAAAATTCAACAAAGGAAGAGGAGAGGTTCTTAAATGGTAAGCTAATATTCCACATGTTTCAAGCGCCATCAGTCCTGTCCTGAAACCTGTTCCACACATATAACGACCAGAGTATTTACAGAACAATAGTGGCATGAGGACTTTAGCCTGAGAGAGAAGTGGGGTTGGGATTGATTGGTGTGACGGCCTCTCCTTTGAATTTTGTGGAAGTCATTTTATTTTATATTTTTATATATATATATTTTTTATTCTTTCTAAATCTCTGCGGCCCGTTGGCCAATGCCCCGGGCCGCGACCCGGTGGTTGAGAACCCCTGTGTGGTGGGAACTTCTGGACCACGTCAATCGTTTCTGTATAAACTGAGTAGGAATAAAGAGTCATCCAAACTTTTATTAGGGTAGTATATTTAAGTAATAAACGTACAATAACATACAACAAACAAACAACAAACAAACAACAATCATGCAAGGCAGACGGGAGTTCGCCCTGCGTCTCTCCAAGAGCTCCACAAGGAGAGGTCGGATGCATTGGCAAAAGCAAGGACTTCTTCTACAGTGGCAGACAGGTCTCAGGACGCTGAGCTCTGCCCCCAATACAACTATAGTATTGGTTAACCAGATGGTCAACTATCAGTGCACCTCCTCAGGATGTCTTAAGGGGGACGTAGCCGGGCCTAATCAGTTGGAGCCCTGGCTTCTCCACCTTCCTGAGGGGGTCTAGAAAACAGGACCGTACCAACAAATGGCAGCTAGAGAAACAGAATGTGAAAATAGAGTATTACCATTACACCTGATCTAGATATTATATTATAGAATGGAGCTATCCATGTATATAAGACACTACTCTCATAGCTGGGGCGATGTGGCCAGCATAACGTCAGCTCAGTGGCGTTTATAACGTAGCTCACTGAGTCGTCATGACAACACAGAGCAGGGACAAAGGGTAGAAAGACTTCTGTCCTTGTTTGACCACGATAATGGCAGCCGTCTCCCTACACGTATTCAGTCTGTCAAGATGTTCTTCTGTGTAGAGGCTAATTCAGAGTGGAAACCAGGAACTGGTTCAACTGATTCTACATGATTAGAATATATGGAGCAGTTCATAATAATAGGATGGATACGTTTCATAATATCAACCATAGTCCTGGGAGGGAAGGGTTACATTCAACTCTAACATTTATCATGGTTACATTCAACTAACATGTATCATGTTACATTAAACTAACATGTATCATGTTACATTAAACTAACATGTATCATGTTACATTAAACTAACATGTATCATGTTATATTAAACTAACATGTATCATGTTATATTAAACTAACATGTATCATGTTACATTAAACTAACATGTATCATGTTACATTAAACTAACATGTATCATGTTATATTAAACTAACATGTATCATGTTATATTAAACTAACATGTATCATGTTATATTAAACTAACATGTATCATGTTATATTAAACTAACATGTATCATGTTACATTAAACTAACATGTATCATGTTACATTAAACTAACATGTATCATGTTATATTAAACTAACATGTATCATGTTATATTAAACTAACATGTATCATGTTACATTAAACTAACATGTATCATGTTACATTAAACTAACATGTATCATGTTATATTAAACTAACATGTATCATGTTACATTAAACTAACATGTATCAGGGTTATGCTGAATGATAGTGACTGTTGTCCTGACATGTGACTGTATTGTTTATCTCTATATAGAATCGATTGATCGTCTTCTGAGGGTAAGTGTTATCACTGGTTTGATACAGAACACAATAATATGTGTGACCCTAGCTGGCAGTGGTGGAGTTATTAGATGATGACCTTGTAATGAACCCAATGTTGATATTTTGTTTACATTTTTATTTTATAGAAAGGGGAACAGGAACAGGATAGGGAGTTAACTGGTAAGTTCTTATTCCACATGCTTCACTTTGTAAATGAGTAATATATCATTTATTAATATCCAGTGATTTGCAAGGGTTACTGACTCACACCAAGTCAAATGATATTGCTGTGATTCAAAACATTTAATCTAATTGTACCAGAGAGTCAGAGCCTACCTAGCAGAGGGACCAGAGTGGCAGACCTACTGAACAACATCATCTAGATATTAGATTATAGAATGGAGCTATCCATGTATATAAGACACTACTCTCATAGCTGGGGCGATGTGGCCAGCATAACATCAGCTCAGTGGCGTTTATAACGGAGCTCACTGAGTCGTCATGACAACACAGAGCAGGGACAAAGGGTAGAAAGACTTCTGTCCTTGTTTGACCACGATAATGGCAGCCGTCTCCCTACACGTATTCAGTCTGTCAAGATGTTCTTCTGTGTAGAGGCTAATTCAGAGTGGAAACCAGGAACTGGTTCAACTGATTCTACAGAACACCATCTAACACCATGACACTCGATCCACAAATTGCTACCTCACACAACATCACACATGAAACAAGTATTCATAAAAAAGTTGACTCTGAAGAACAATAGATAAGCATACAAGTATATTTAACCTAGAACCTAACCTCGTTCCCGCATTGTTTATATTCCTTAAGTCTGTAAGGGTCCACCGATCAATGGGTTTCATTAAATTAATCTGAGTTGTGAATAATATCATGTGAAGTCCGTTGCTCACTGTCTGTTTATTGTCTGTATGCTGGCAGTCGTAAGTCTTCCGCTGCCGTAACAATGTTCATGTTCGAGCGTTATGGCGATAGTATTTCCCATATTTGGTGAGCAAGAATTGTGTGCTAAATTAATTAAACGCCTGTCCCTAATAGACACCGGTCCCCAATAAAGGAAGGGTGCTTTCAGTGATTTAAGCAAATAAACGCCCGGGGTATTATTAGAAGTTTTACGGTAGTTATCAGGATTACTTTTTATTTTTCTCTTTTTACCATGTTATAGATAAAATACACCACATACAGTCGTAATATCCATGTTTTACTATACAGAGTTGTTGTTTTTTTTCTGATTGGGCGGGCCAGCTTTCAATCAGGGCGGACACGGGCCCACCCAGGCCCGCCCACAGCTCCGCGCCTGGATTGATGTTCTAACATGTTGATGTATTGTTTATCTCTATATAGAATTGGCTGATAAAATTCGTGAGAGGGTAAGTGTTATCACTGGTTTGATACAGAACACAATAATATGTGTGACCCTAGCTGGCAGTGGTGGAGTTATTAGATGATGATCTTGTAATGAACCCAATGTTGATATTTTATTTACATTTTTTACATTTTTATTTTATAGATAACGGTAAAACAGGAACTGGAGAGGGAGTTAACTGGTAAGTTCTTATTCCACATGTTTCACTGTGTTAATGTGTAACAGATCATTTATTAATAATCCACAGGGTTGCCAACTCTCACGCATCTGGTGTGACACTCACGCTTTCAGCATCAATCTCACACTCTCACGCACACGCAACAAATGTCAGGCCAAAAAAAAAAAAAAACTCCTGTTAAATTTCTGTTGATGACTTGACTAGACCAGACCACATCGTATTGTTTTTAACGAAAGGGGAGGAGTTTAAGACATCCCCCTACAACGTCCCAGTTGATCCGCTGAAAACGTTGGCGTACCCCCCCGTCAAAAATTCCATCCACGGACCCTGTTATAATGTAAGCATTATAAGATTTTACAGAGTCTCACGCCATTCAAAAACCTGAAGCTGGCAACCCTGTATCCAGTGATTTGCAAGGGTTACTGACTCACACCAAGTCAAATGATATCGCCGTGATTCAAAACATTTCATCTAATTGTACCAGAGAGTCAGAGCCTACCTAACAGAGGGACCAGAGTGGCTGACCTACTGAACAACATCATCCAGATATTAGATTATAGAATGGAGCTATCCATGTATATGAGGGTGCGGTATAGCCCAGCTCAGTTACGGCTCGCGTTTCCACCGCCACCAGTACCCTTATGGTAGGGCAGTGTTTAAGCCGGACGGCGACAGCCACGGACTGAACCAACACGTGGTTGGTTCAGTCCGTCATGTCCGTCATGGTTCTATTAAACTAACATGTTTCATGTTCCATTAACCACCTTACATGTATCATGGTTAAATTATAACTAAAATGTATCATAGTAACATTAAACTAACATGTATCATGGCTATGCTGAATCATATTGACTGGTTTCCTGACATGTTACTGTATTGTTTATCTCTATATAGACTTGATTGATCAACTTCGGAAGGTAAGTGTTATAACTGGTTTGATAAAGAACACAATAATATGTGTGACCCTAGCTGGCAGTGGTGGAGTTATTAGATGATGACCTTGTTTTGAACCCAATGTTGATATTTTATTCACATTTTTATTTTATAGAAAAATAAAACACTGAACCAGGAGAATAAATTAACTGGTAAGTTGATTGTGTTACAGCTGCCGTTATGTAACTAATGACAATATGAACTAATACAGACGTTGCTATAATCTATCACATATTCACGATCAGTTATAATCATATGGTTCCATTAAACTCTAAAATGTATCTTGGTTATGCTGAATGATAATGGCTGCTGTCCTGACATGTGACTGTATTGTTTATCTCTTTATAGAATTGGCTAAACTAAGTCTTGAGAGGGTAAGCGTTATCACTGGTTTGATACAGAACACAATAATATGTGTGACCCTAGCTGGCAGTGGTGGAGTTATTAGATGATGACCTTGTAATGAACCCAATGTTGATATTTTATTTACATTTTTATTTTATAGAAAAAGAAAACACAGGAACCGAACAAGGAGTTAAATGGTAAGTTTTTATTCCACATGTTTCACTTTGTAAATTAGTAAATGATCATTTATTAATGTCCAGTAGTTTGCAAGGGCTACTGACTCACACCAAGTCAAATGATATCGCTGTGATTCAAATTATGCAGTAAAATGCTTGATTATGGCTAGGTGTATAGTCAGAGTTCTCCTGACGTCAAATATATCTGCCACTGTCAGACCATATAGAGCATATTGTTTGCGTCAGACATAAAGTAATTTCAATGTACAAATGTGGGACTCTAATTTTGAAATTTTCTAAAATTATACAATAAAAACACTTGATTGTGGCCATGTGTATAGTTAGAATTTTCATTTTTCTCATTGTCAGAACTTATTGAACAATGTGTTTTTACAGTCATTTTAATGTAATGTAGGAATTTCATTCTCTAAAATGATAAACATTAAAAATGCTTGATTTTGTGTAGGCCCTGCAGTCTTTGTATATACCCTGTGTTAACCCTTTATTTTGAAAAACGGACATAGTCACATTTGGAAAGTCGCTAACTCTCTCTGATCGCTCGGTCGTCTCAATGCGTTTGCCACAAAGGACAGACTAGACCCCAAGCACCGAGACAGAGCAGCCACTAGTGTACAGAACCGCTTGAGACGCTTCAGAAACCCGCGGCAGAGCGCTTGTGGTGGCTAGCTAGCTACTCTGCAGCAGCAGCTACAGGTTTTGTTTGTAATGTAAGGCTTTATCTACTCTATAACCGTCCAGGTGGAGCTGCTGGAGAAGAGACCTCTGATCTCCCATCCACACCTCTCCTCTCTGGTCCCTCATCTCCACCTCTCATCTCTGGTCCCTCATCTCCACCTCTCCTCTCTACGGAGCCCGTACGTTCAGCCCATTATTTGTGGTCTCTGTGTCATTAATAATGAATTGCTATTTTGTCTTTGTTAGAATTATTGTTAAAATTGTTGTTGAATGTTACAGTTACAACTTGTTACTAATTAATTGTAGGTCTTAGTCGAAATTATATAAAGTGTATTTGTACACTGCTACCTTATATGTAGTAGAATGAAGGACTTAATGCAGTGGTGTAACAGTATGGATGAACTGTATGTTTGAACACAGCATGCAGGTCTAGAGACATCCAGCCCTCCAGCTCCCTCCAGTGAAACACAGCCTGATGCAGGTGACTTGTGTTAATTGTATTATATATCATATGAAGTGCTATACAAATAAAGGTTATTATTATATGTAACCGCTGCAGTTATGTAACTAATGACAATATAAACTAATCCAGATTCTATTTAATATTATTATAATATGAACAGTACTGGTCAACTGTTATCTATGCTCCCTCATTGTGTGTGTCTTGTTTTTTGTGTGTCTGGTTTTGTGGGGTGGTTGTGTGATTCTGGGTGAGGCCCTGGTTGTGTGGGGTGTCGGTACTGTGTATCTCACTTTGTGTGTGTGTGTGTGTGTGTGTGTGTGTGTGTGTGTGTGTGTGTGTGTGTGTGTGTGTGTGTGTGTGTGTGTGTGTGTGTGTGTGTGTGTGTGGTCCTCATCTCCTCCTGAGAGTACCCAGCTGCAGAGCTGCTCCACTGGGCTTCAGTCTTCAGTGAGTGTTGCTGCATGTGGAGGCTGGCTGTGTGTCCTGACTCTCTGCTGCCTTCTCTTCCAGAAACTACACCACTAATGTCCAGTGACTCTCCTGCACTAACCGGGGACCAACAAGAACACACTTCAAGAACAACTATCCCTGATGTAACTATGGATGATCATGATGATGACCAACGTCTGGATGCCTACAGGTCTGGTACTGGACAGCTAGACATTGAGATGGGTCCAGTCCAAACGCTGCGTTGAGATGGGTCCAGTCCAAACACTGCCCAAAGATGGTAACAGGATTCTTTAATATCGCCGTTAGTCCCAAGTTCCCCATCGATCGTGTTTCACTATTGAAGGGGAATGACATTACAGGAGACAAAGTAACGCCGGTTCTAGAAATTCTGGATCAACCTGAAAGTGAATCTGATGAATCAAACTCAGACACTAGAGGAGGAAATACACCTGATTCCTTCCTGATGCCAGCTTTCACAGGAGAAGAGGCGTGGTGTGTTTATCATCATTATGAGATCAATCCTCACATTATTCTTCTATATGTGGCTCACAGAGCAAAGACAAGCGAGGGGTTATTAGATAGTGTGAGGTGTGCTCTGTGAGGCGTCCTGGGTTATGATGGGTAACGTTGGCTTGGGTCCAAGCTCCACCTCTCTTGGGCAACCACCAAGAAAGATGACATTTTTTTTATGATATACATATTTTTTACAACGTTTAAACTATTTTGTAAACATTGACACGTACATATTTTACCCATAAGTATCTTTTGTTGTTCTTTGTCTGCTAAACTTTTAGAAACATCACTTTTTTAAGGCTTTTGACCTTAATCATTTAGGGAATAATATGTAAAATAACAGATGCAAAACCTTTAAAGGGGTAGTTCAGGATTTTGGACATTGAGTCTCATTTCCAAGTGAGCCAGTGTGTTATTTATCATTGGAGACCGTTTAACACTTTTCATTCAGTCCTTCTAGTTGCAGTAATCGCTGGTGCTAGGCTAGCGCAAGTCGAGGGGAACTGCTAGCCTGCCAATAAAAACAGTTTTACCCACTCCAAAGTACACCCGATGCAAACCAATTATAATACCAGACTATCGATGTAAATGTCTGCGTTGATAGAATAATATTAGAAATAAAACTGTCCTTGTATCGCAATGATCACATTACATTTTGGGGGACTACTTTCTCAGTAGTGGCGGAATTTCACTTTGCTCTGGTGTAGCAACCAATTCACTACAGCAGAAGGTAAACAGAGAAGCGCAATCCAGGTAATATCAGTCCGCCGCTGCCGTAGCTTGCTTCCAACTACAGGGATTATAAACTAAATGCAATGCAATGCAAGGGTAAGTTTATTTCTAACACTATTCTATCAACACAGACATTTACATCGATAGTCTGGCATTATAATTGGTTTGCCTCAGGAGTAGGTAAAACTGTTTTTATTGGCAGGCTAGCAGTTCCCCTCGACTACCCCTACCCCTTTAATGAAAATATCTGTAAATGTACTGCACTGTATTTCAATGAGGAGATCTTATTTACATTTAATGGATTTAGTTTTTTAAGTGTAATTCCTGTACTTTTTTTTACTACTGTTCTTGAGTTGATCAGGAAGCATTTGGTGGGCTGGGATTAGCATTAAATGGCCTTCTGTCATGTGTCAACATTGTTAGTAAGATTATTGTTTGTGATCAAGTGGAGTAAGAGAGGGCTGGTTGTTGGGGTATCCTGTAGTGATCGACCGATATATCGGTGGGCCGATATTTGCTTTTTTTACATGTATCGGTATCGGCCGATTTTTAAATTTATTATTCTTTTATATTTTTAATATATTTTTTCCTGGCATGATATACAGACAGTTCAATAAATGTTCCTTTTTTAAATTGAGACTTATAACATTTGTTATCATCATTGTTTCATTTTTATGATGTAAATTGAGGGAGCAAAAGCAGTATCGGCTTAGCCTGGAAATCCAGAGCCACATCTAGAAAGCTGTAGAGTGATGAAAACGGCCCAACTCGAGAGGTGGCACCAAGCATGCATTTGAAAATATCACTGCACGCAATTGAATAACACTATGAGCAATTAGAAGAATACAAGGGGTGACGTATCCAGACCAGATAGATAGATAGATACTTTTATTGACCAGCGGAGCTAACCAACAGATAAGACTCTTGCCGTATCCGGTCGGTAAAACAGCAACGCTTTTGGCCCGCCTATATCAGATACACTGATGTGATTGGTTAATGTTCTGGAGCAGGGCAATTGGAGAGTGAGTATATTGCTCGTTCCCAGAGTGACTCGCTGAGCAAATTCAAATTGTGCTCTCACGAGAACTCTGGATTTCCAGGGTAGTTTCGGCTCCAACTGTCGGCTCAAGAAAATCGGTATCGGCATATCGGTCATCGGCTAAGGCTGATGAAAAAATATCGGCATCGGCCCTAAAAAATCCATATCGGTCGACCCCTAGTATCCTGTGAGAGCCCACGAATAAAGGGTGGAACATTGCGTCTTAGCTTGTGGTCTGTTTGTGACAAGGGACCTGGAAACTCCACCTAAAGTCCGGTCTCACAGGAAGATAGCAAAAGCACAAAAAGCTGCAGACTAAGACAGGGAAACAATCCAAACAAAGGAGGACAAGACAGGTCACCTTCTGAAGAGAAGTCAGGGGGCAGAACCGCAGGTCTGCCCCCTGACTTCTCTTCACACCTGGTGGTATAATATGTCCCCTTTAACTGAACTGTAACGTTATATGTTTGGCTCCAAATAGCCTAATTACAGTACCGATAACATTTATGGTGTTAGCGGTTAAGTTGACACCCCCCAACCCCAGCCAGGGGTGTAGCACCAAATTCTGGGCCCTATATACAAGAAGACCCGATGATTTTTCTTTTACAATTCATTAGTTAAATAAAGATGTTACATCAATTCATGTATCAATTCATCTCAATACAAAAGAAAGAGCAGTTGATATGTCGACTGATTCCAATGTTGTGTTGGCAGTGTTGGAGAGTAACGGAATACATGTAGGCCTACCGGCGTTACGTATTCAGAATACAAATTATAAGTAACTGTAATCCGTTACAGTTACAATTTAAATAGTTGGTATTTAGAATACAGTTACATCGTTTAAATCAATGGATTACATGTCGATACTTCTGTTTCACGAGTTTATTCACTCTCTTGCTTTCACACCAACAGCGTTTAACAGTGTGCACTAAACGAGTTTGGTCCCTTGGTTCGGTACGTTTGCGTTGGTGTGAATGCAACCACCTCACTTTGGTGCGCTCCATATCAGCCGGCCGAGGCATCCCTGAAGAGGTGGTCTCGGTTTGTTTCCAAACGAACCCTGGTGCGGTTCTCTTGAGATGTGAAAGCGAACGCACCTCGGTCCGATCCAGTTCTAAAAAGCATACGCCTCTTTGGACGTAACAGGCACCCGCTCAGCCGTGCGCATTATTAGGGTGCCAAGCACAAAGTGCGAAGGCAACCTATTGTAATCGTTAGTTTTATTATTATTATACCGCCACGTTTGACTTGACAGCCTAAACTGCTCGCACGCTTTTTATGAAACTTACTACAGCTGTAGAGGCTGACTCAAGATTAACACAGAGCAAATGTTACACTGATTGGCCCAAAGGTGGCGCTACAGCAACAGTCCAAAAATGCAAACTTTGAACAAGCATATCTCGTAAACGCTTTAACTTACAGTCATGAAACTTTGTTCACATATGCATATCCTCAGGGTGAACAAATCTAGCTCAAGAACATATGACTTTCTTTGAAAAGATTTACCGCCATCTTGAATTTTGTTAAAAACACTAAATTCCCCAAGGATCCCAGGATTTTTGACTTAGACAAAAATCCTATAGGATCTATCATCTATGGACCAATGTCTTCAACCTGACATGAAGCAAAGTCTGTACAATAAAGATTAAAGCACCCAGGAGCCATTGACTTCTAAAAAGGGTGTGGTTTAAAATAAGTAAAGACTTAAATACTTATATCAACATCAAAATGAAAATGAATAAAATGACCACAGTTCATAGACAAAATGTTTGATTTGAGTGGGACCAACTTAGTGGCTGTTGGGGACCAAAGTTCCAACTTCTCAAGTAAAATGAAGTTGATTGACAAAACAACATGGCCACCAGAGGCTCAAAATCATCCAAAATTAACTTAATGCCAAAAAGCAAGGTTAACTTAAAGCAATCATCTTCATCATTGTATCTATATCGGGCAATAGGGAGCGCTATAACAATTAACTGAAAATCCTACACAATGTTAGGTGACTAAAGGCGGGGTTAACTTGAGTCAATCATCACACAAACTTGGTGTACTTAAAGAAGCATAGGTCAAGGTTAACCTGGCTAAATCCATATGGTTCATCCATATAGGACCATAGGGGGTGCTACAGCAACTAATTGAAAACTTTAAAGACTCATAACTCCTCAGCCATTTGACTTACAGTCATGAAAGCCTATCACCAGATCTAAGCTGAGGCTATTTCATAACTGTCAGTTATGTTCTTTTTAAGGTGTGGCAAGGAAATGGTTCCAAGGGACGGTTGATGGTAGCTTCCAAAGAAGTACCTTTACATTCCACCTATGATTTCATCAGCCAAAGGTATTACTTCAGGATTCCTGATGGACAGGTTGGTTGCTCTTAGTAAGCAGAGAACCATTCTGCCCCAGCCATTGCCAATTTAGCTCACAATGATATGTTTTGACTTGTTCTCTACCTGGTAGGATATTTTAAACTTTGAACTCTCCAACCCAATGTGTTACAACTATTGCTAATCGAAACAGCTATGCAAGTCTATACGGTTAGAAACTCCAGAATACGCTGATCGTCCTGATCAAATTTCGGATCAGTTTTCCCCAAAGACACTAACCAGTGTTGCAAGATTGGGCTGTTCCCCTCCCTTTCATCACTTTTGTTACGCCACGTCCTGCTACACGGTCCAACACCCCCATCTAGTGGCCGCTTGTCGCCACTGGTCCTCATTCTCCCGACACACCTGTCTGCAATCTGCAATCGCCATTCCTTACTTCAGCCGGGGATCTCCAATCAGCCGGCTCCAGTTCGTCGTTTACAACTCCCAAGTTCGTATTGGTCCTACCAGCACTTTCTGAGACTTGCTCTGTTTCCCTGCACTCCTCGTAACCCTCTTCCCTCTCCTCTAGTTCTCCGTCCTTCACTCTGCCTACCTGTCGCCGAACCCCTGCCTGCCTGACCACCCGCCTGTCGCCGAACCCTTGCCTGGCTGCCTGCCTGACTACCGCTTGCCTAGCCCGGCTTGTCGTTACCCCTTTGTCCCAATAAATCCCACTTCCTTTCACTCCGTCTCTGCCTCCCCGTGTCAAGCGTTTGGGTCCCCTCGCCCTGTCCCTTAACAACTTTAGGCTGGAAAAGTTAACATCGGGTGGGTAGGTTACATGCAGTTTGGGCTGGTTTTGAAAAAAGTGAGATACAGCAAAATGCCTTGGGTACAACCACCTAACTTAATAGTTGTTACGTTAATTTGGTCACATTCAGGTGTTTATTTTGCTCGAGCATTGGCCTTTTACATGCCTATTTTCTGTGCTATGTATTGTCAGCTCATTGGTGTAGGCCTAAGACACATTTTCTGCTGCTGTCAGTGTGTTCTTTACACAGACCTTGTGAGGTGTGCGTGCGTGTGTGTGAGAAATAGATGAGTTTCCTTGTATACCACACATGTCATAGTTCATAATTAGGTTACGGCAACACCATTGTTGTGCATGAACAGTCTGAATGTGTGTATGCAACCTATTGTAATCGTTAGTTTTATTATTATTATTCCGCCACGTTTGACTTACACAGCCTAAACTGCTCGCACGCTTTTTATGAAACTTACTACAGCTGTAGAGGCTGACTCAAGATTAACACAGAGCAAATGTTATACTGATTGGCCCAAAGGTGGCGCTATAGCAACAGTCCAAAAATGCAAACTTTGAACAAGCATATCTCGTAAACGCTTTAACTTAGTCATGAAACTTTGTTCACATATGCATATCCTCATGGTGAACAAATCTGGCTCAAGAGCATTGACTTTCTTTGAAAAGATTTACCGCCATCTTGAATTTTGTTAAAAACACTAAATTCCCCAAGGATCCCAGGATTTTTGACTTAGACAAAAATCCTATAGCATCTATCATCTATGGACCAATGTCTTCAACCTGACATAAAGCGAAGTCTGTACAATAAAGATTAAAGCACCCAGGAGCCATTGACTTAAAAAAAGTCAATGACTAAAAAAAAAAGTAAAGACTTAAATGCTTATATCAACATCAAAATGGACTCCTATGATCTTGAGTCCAATACAAAAGTTGTTCAGAATCAAATTCTAAACAAGATAAAGTCAACATATTTTCAATTAGGGCGTGGCATCGAGATGGGTGTGGCCACTGACTAAAATGACCACAGTTCATAGACGCAATGTTTGATTTGAGTGGGACACATTCAGCATCAGGATGAGGGAGAAGGAGTTCGACCGGTCCGCAGATGTATATCACGCTGGATATCCATGACTGTTTTCTTTCACCGGCGCTTTCACCCCCTTTTTTTAATTTAACGCTTTATCCTGCTCCAGACCTTTTTGTCCAATGATTTAACGATCTTTGCACACAGGTACAGGTGGGTTTGTTGTCAAATTCTGGGACTGTTGCGATAATTGCAATGTGAAAAGGAACCGCACCAAACCAAAAAATAAACATTGTATTTTGGTCAGAGTGCACTAAGGACTTTCCTGGTGTAAATACCCCCAATTCTCTCTCTCTCTCTCTCTCTCTCTCTCTCTCTCTCTCTCTCTCTCTCTCTCTCTCTCTCTCTCTCTCTCTCTCTCTCTCTCTCTCTCTCTCTCTCTCTCTCTCTCTCTCTCTCTCTCTCTCTCTCTCTCTCTCTCTCTCTCTCTCTCTCTCTCTCTCTCTCTCTCTCTCTCTCTCTCTCTCTCTCTCTCTCTCTCATATATCTTTACCCTTATAGTCTTTGTCTGATCATTGTATCATCTAGATGGCGGCCGTGAGGCTTGCCACAGTACAAGCAGTGTTCCTGTCTGTCATTTTAGTGTCTGCGTTACTTGTTTGTAAAGTGTCGTGCGTAATCCAGTACACCCGATCGGAGCTTTTAAACCGCAGATCCATTTCTCACAGTGATCTGGGCCCATCTACATCCTTGCTGGAGGAGAAATTACGGGACTTAAACATCTCAAGCCACTCAACACCATGGCTGGAGGCCAAAAAGGGCCGCCGCTCCGGCACCTTTGCCAGGTTCAGAAGACGCCCTTACCGACCACCGCTCCCAGCCCTTCTGCTGTCAAACATCAGATCCCTCCGGCACAAGATGGATGAACTCCAACTTATGATAGAAACCAACAAAGACTACAGTGACTGCTCTGCCATCTGCCTGACCGAGACCTGGCTGGATCTATCAGTACCTGACCAAGCGGTAACACCTCCAGGTTTCACATTACATCGTGCCGACAGATCATTCAAACTTTCGCGCAAGGCAAAGGGTGGTGGTGTCTGCATAATGATCAACGAACGCTGGTGTACAAACTCTACAGAACTCACCCATGTATGCTCCCCGCACTTGGAATACCTCACTGTCAAATGCAGACCATCATTCCTCCCACGGGAGTTCGCATCAATAATCATGATTTGTGTTTATATACCACCTGAGGCTAACGCTAACACCACCATAGCCGAGTTAGCCAACTACGTCTCCTCAGTGGAAAAAATTCACACCCGGACACAGCAGTCATCGTCCTTGGGGACTTCAACCAGACCAATCTGTCATCTGAGCTCCCCGGCTACCATCAGCAGTTAACTTGCCCCAGCAGAGGGACCAACACGCTGGACAAACTGCTACACTACCATCCAAGAGGCTTACCGTGCTTTCCCGAGGGCTCCGCTGGGCAGGTCCGACCACGCAATGCTGCTGCTTATTCCACAATACAGGCAAAAAGTTAAATCCTCCAAGTCACCAACAAAACTTGGTCCCCCGAAGCCATCGAAAAACTTCAGGGTTGTTTTGCACGCACGGACTGGGATGTATTCGATGCTGCAGGTGACCTCGACGACGTCACCGATGCAGTGACGTCATACGTCAATTACTGCGTGGACCTGTGCATACCACTCAAAAAAGCCAAACACTACAATAACAACAAACCGTGGTTTAACAAGGACATTAAACAATTAAGAAAGGAGAAGAATTCAGCACATCTGGAAGGAAATAAAGAACAATATATGGCTGCCAAATACAAACTGAGATCTGCTATAAGAAGAGCCAAATCCGACTATGCCACTAAACTGGAAGAACAAATCACTACTAGTGACACACGTTCCATCTGGAAAAAACTACAAAACATGACAAACTACAAAAATAAATCCACCCCAACACCTGACAGCAACAATCAGCTTCCTGATACACTCAACACTTTCTATGGGAGGTTTGAACAGGCACCGGCTCCACCACCATCTCCAACCTCCCCCCTCCCTCCCCCCCCCCTTTCACCATCTATGAGGAGGAGGTGAGGAGAACCTTCAGGGGACTAAAGAGGAATAAAGCCCCCGGCCCAGACAACATCAGCCCCTCTGTTCTCCAACACTGCGCTGCGGAACTGGCTGGGGTTTTCACCAACATCTTCAACACCTCCCTCTGTCAAAGCACAGTACCCAAGTGCTTCAAAGAATCCATTATCATCCCGATTCCCAAGACCAAGACCATCTCCTGCCTCAATGACTACAGACCCATTGCCTTGACATCGGCAGTCATGAAATCATTTGAGCGCATCATACTCAATCACCTGAAAACTGTCACCACCCCCCTCATGGACCCATACCAATTTGCATACAGAGCCAACAGGTCAGTTGAGGACACCGTCAACTTAGCAATTCACCACATTCTGAACCACCTGGAGTCCGCAAACACATATGCCCGCATCCTGTTCATGGATTTCAGCTCAGCATTCAACACAGTAAACCCGGCCAAACTTTTCAATAAATTACTGGACATGAACATTGACCCATGCATCTGTCACTGGATTCACAGCTTTCTCTGGAACAGACAACAGAAGGTGAAAATCAACAACAACACATCCTCCCCTCTGTTCCTCAGTACAGGCACACCCCAAGGCTGTGTTCTCTCACCCTGGCTATTCTCCCTTTATACAAACCAGCTCACATCCCACCACAGCTCTGTCAACCTGTACAAGTACGCGGACGATTCAACCATCATAGGACTCATCACCAACAACCAAGAAACCGAATACCGTGCACAGATCAACCAAACAGTGACCTGGTGCACAGACCGTGATCTCCTACTCAACTCATCAAAAGCAAAAGAACTTATCGTCGACCCAAGACGCAAGCCGTCCACCAAAACTCCTGTGCTCATTAAAGGTGAACCCATCTCCATCACTGACACTTTCAAACTCCTCGGAACCCACATCAGCAACAACCTCAAATGGAAAATAAACGCAGACCACATCTACAAAAAAGCCCAACAAAGACTCTTCCATCTCCGACAGCTCAAGAAGTTCAGAGTAAGGTCCCGTCTACTGCTCCGCTTCTATACAGCCATCGTCGAAAGCATCCTCACCTCATCAATCACAGTCTGGTTCGGCAGTCTCGACTCACTCTCCCGGAAGAAACTACAGCGCATCATCACCAGAGCATCCAAAATCATTGCCTCACCCCTACCATCCCTCGAATCACTCTACCATAAACGGTCACTACGCAGAGCCCGCAAGATCATCTCTGATCCCACTCACCCCGCACACTATGCCTTCCAACTACTGCCCTCTGGGAGGCGCTACAGGACAATTGCCACACACACAACCCGCTTCAAAAACAGTTTCATTCCCACTGCAATCAATACCCTGAACTCCAGTCGCTGAGGATTATGCATGGCCCCTTAAGTAAATGTGTCTGTCTGTATGTATTTATGTTATATGTTTTTATGTTTTATGTTTAAATGTGATGTTGGAACCTGTAAAAAGGAGCTGTACTGAGACCAAATTCCACCAGCCTGGCTGTGCGGTCATTAATAAAATTATTATTATTATTATTATTATTATTATCTAGTGCATTTTCAGGGAGACTTGGGTCTAACACATTCAGCCAGTTGGAACAGAAGAACATACCAGAATAGGCTTGTTTAGTAAGCAGGATTTGATGCCGCATTCCTACACAATTACTTGTAGGAACATTACTACACAAATGCAATTCAATGTGGAAGTAATCCAAGTATTCAGAATACAATACTCAGATTGAGTGAGGTAACGGAATATGTTACATATTACATTTTTGGGCATGTATTCTGTATTCTGTAACTGGATACATTTTAAAAGTATCCTTCCCAACACTGTGTGTTGGTCATACTATAGATAGATTTATTGCTTGTGTTTAATGAATAATACAGAAGACGCTATTCGATTATTTCGCCAAATCGTTCAGCCCTAGTTTTCCTTCACCCATTATGGACTTTTAAGTGAAAAGGCTCTGCTTAAATTAAACGATGTGACATCATTTGATCCTATACTGTGTTGTGACACTGCACTTGCTTTTGTTCATTACAAATAATAGTGCAAAGTGATGTCATGTTTTTAGCGTAACAAACATTTTAAACAGGTAAGTAAGTGGTCTCTAAGAGGAGTCTTTTTTGTCCGTCTCGGTCCTGACTGTCTCGTTCATTTGGACTCGACAAACGTTGTCTGGACTACAGCTCTGCCTTTTTCTTAGCACATGCTTCTTTTTTCTGTACTGCTCCCTGGATGTCCTTAGCATCTCTCCACACACGCTACACTCTACTATACCCATCAACGATCCAGCATGTTTGGGCTGTGATGATCTCACTGGTTCACCTTTTTTAATTATGTATTCATCATGGGATGGTGCCCTAGGTGTCCTGCTATATCTCCCAGAGGAAGTGCTGCCTTACCCAATACTATAGGAGTGTTGGAAGTCAACGCAAATCATTCATTTATAGGTTGGTCAACAAGCACATGGATTTCAGAAAGGAAGTTTCTAACAGCTTTGTGTAAGCCTCACAGAACTTCTACCTGTGGCGATCGTAGCCTTTGTCTCTCATTTTACTGCCTACTTGATAAGACGACCATGTGCAGACATTTGTGGGGACAACGGAGTTCATTTATAAGAGATGGAAGTTGAGGTTATGCCATAGCATATGCCAAACCTTAGATTTTAGAGAGAAGCCTATGAATGAATGAACAAATGTTTTGATTTTTTGCAGCTTTTTGCTCATCCATTGTTCTTAACAGTACATGAAGGAATTGTTGATTGCTGCAATTTTGGTTAATATATTTTTTATTTTTGGGTCGTGATTTAACGACACTTGAGGGTCCTCCTGAGGCTAGACCGGTTTAGAACCACTGCCTCGAGCTGCCCTCCAATGCACAACCCTGGAACCACCACTAGGAAGCGACATTGAACACGAATACAATTTGTGCTCAATGTCGTTTCTGAGATGCCAAACAAGTATAAGAAATACATACAATTAAAAGTCTAATATTAAAAAATACTGTACATTGGATCATGACATTGTGCAAAGTACACGTAAGTATTTACAACTCCAGTCTGAAGGAAGTCTATTCAGAGGAAGGTCCACAGAATTGGTCAACCGAAGTAACCCAACTAATTATTCATTATTCATGTAAACAGAGCAAATAAACAAAAAGTCAATCAAATCAATGCAAGATTTATAAAAGCAATTAAAAAAAACAGTTCAAAGTCTTGAACTCTTGAAAGGAATGTGACAAAAATAGTGGTTTTTGAAATGAACGTCACATTTCTACAGAGCAGTATAAATATTTGCCATGGTCTTATGTACTCAAAACATTTAAATGGATATTTAGTCAAATTTACACTTTTCTGCTCAAACAGAGCTAAATCAAAGACAACAACAATCTGAGGTCTTCTTCCATCCATAAAATACATTCAAAAATCATACCATGAAAGTATAACTATTTACACAACACAAAATGGCTGACTGCTAATGGTGTTTGTCGCCGGCGATACCGTTTCAGAGTCCATGATTTGAGGAACGGACCGATACACAGTACCGCTCTGATCCATAACTTCAACAGTAAACACTTGGAGCGTGAGTTTGGGAATGTTGGTAGACATGTAAACCGCCTCCTTTATGAACATTATAAACAATATTGAAGTACGTTTTTGTGTTATCTGACACTAATAATCATTATGGGTAGCTAATGAGTTGTAATAAGTGTATTTGAAGTTACTCGAAGTTAGGATAAGTACCAAAATCGAGTGATTTGATGAATCATAGTATCCGATTTTTTAAACGTTACTTTACTTTTAGCTGTTAATATGAGGTTATTAACTGTTACTCCAAGATTATCAGGTAACTCGAGAGATTATGCATTTGCACTGCAAGATTATCAACTATTAATCTGAGATTATTAACTGTTACTCTAATTACTAATATTCCAGGTTTCTTCCCCTAAACTTTCTTAGCCAATAATGAACAAGATCGATAATTAGCCAACCAGCTAATGAACTAGAGCCATAGTTATCCAAACCGCTAATGAACTAGATCGATAGCTAGCCAAACCGCTAATGAACTAGATCGATAGCTAGCCAAACCGCTAATGAACTAGATCGATAGCTAGCCAAACCGCTAATGAACTAGATCGATAGCTAGCCAAACCGCTAATGAACTAGATCGATAGCTAGCCAAACCGCTAATGAACTAGATCGATAGCTAGCCAAACCGCTAATGAACTAGATCGATAGCTAGCCAAACCGCTAATGAACTAGATCGATAGCTAGCCAAACCGCTAGGTAGCTAGGTAGGCCCCAGAGTCTGAAGGACACACTTTGCTGCTGCCATCAATACTTTCTTCCACGTCCTTGTCCTTCTCAGACTGACTCGGTGCTCCTCTTCGTCCTGTCTCGGAGACATGGAGGTGTGATCCACGATCACTTCATCTGGAGGAACTTTATCTTGCTTCCTGGAAGGGGAACCAACCGCAAACATCGTCTTTATTTTATATCTGGAATACCTTAGCGGCTCTTGTTTTATTTGTATTAGTGTTGTTCCAAATCAAACACTCTTTTCTTTTCCTTTTCTAGTCAATCCTCATTATTACTTACATTTGATAGTAAGTCTTATTATGTGTTTTGCTCTTTCTCACTACACAGACAACCTTTACCTTGTTATGAGCATTTCATTGTACGGAATGACCGAGTGTTTAACTGCACTTTAACTGACCAGAAAACTTGACTTGTATGTTAAACATTGAAATAGGGACAAGGTGAGGAGGGGACCAGCGCTCACCTAGTCCTTTAAGGAACCGGTTCACACCGGTGGGCTCCGGGTACGACTCCAGATACTCTGCTGCCCTCGCCTCAAACAGACCTGAGGGAAACAGAGGTGTGATTCACAAAGACTCGACTGTTGACGGCGTGCTTTGACTGATCGGGCGATTCTCATCGGATTCAACAATTAGTGTTGTTGGATAGGTGTGTAATGGGAGCAGGGAAAAGAGCAGCTTTTGAGTGCATGTTGTATCACAGCATGAAGCAGGACGCTAGACTGGTGCATCATCTTGTCAGGCATCAGGCCCTTCATGGGGAGTGCACTACAAGCAGGGCGCCTCTAGGGGGCGGAACTGAGAGGAGATCAGTCGGTGTCCATTCTAGCCCGTAGCATGTAGGTGGTGCTTTAGTTTTGAACACGGGGACAGTGGGTGAGGGAGCAGGAAATAAACCCAAAAGGTGTTTACAGATAGACGGAGGGCCGCGTGGGGTTAAATACTAATGAATTGATTCAGGGAATAAAGGCGATAAATAAACAAAGAGAGTTGGCGAAAAGCAACCAGAGGCAGGTGTCCGTCACGTCCCTTCGCCACGACTCCAACGCCTACAACTCCTGCCTCTCTGCGTGTGCGATGGGTGGACCACTGGCCCCGCCTACCTTTGCCCGCACCGCCCCCGCCCTTGCGCAGCTCCTTGTCCTGGATGAAGCCGGCGAACATCTGGGTCTCCATGAAGAGCTGCAGGAACTGCCGCACGCCGCGGGACGGGTGCGACTTGCGGAAGGCGTCGCGCTGCAGCTCGCGGGTGCCGGCCGACGCCTCGGCCATGTGCAGCGGGTAGTGGCCCACCAGCTCCACGAAGAGACGCACGAAGGCCTCCGACACCAGAGCGCTCAGCTGCTCGCCGCGGTCTGGGGGGGGGGGGGGGGGGTTCACCGTCCAAGAAAATGAACTGTTCACGTTCATTTAAAAAAACTTTTTATTCTATTCTACATTTTCTATTCTATTTTACATACATCACAATCCTGCTTGTGGTATGTGTATGTTATGTGTGATGCATCTATGTCTCTAAGCTACTTGGACCCTGAATTTCCCCTAGGGATAAATAAAGTTTATATGTATCTATCTATCTATTTACATTTAGGGCCGTATTCTATTATTTTTCAGAAGAACCTCCTCCTACCCATCCACCCCCCAAATCGTTGCCACTGCCCACGGCCCTAACTAAATTAATTCCTGTATACTACTGTAGAATCAAGATTACTTTTAAAAGCCAAGGAAAAACAATGTGAGTATATGTTTTACCCCTTAAACAATGTGCCATGTTATGCAGAAAGTAAAAAACCAAGCTAACCGCAGCCGCCGGCCAGTTTGAGGAACTTTATGGCAGTTGGCTCAAGTGCTTCCCCTTCTTGTGATGATCGTCATTATGTCGCAAATATTTCCGACACAAGACTGGTCGGATGCGTCAATTCGACGTCTTTTTAAATTCGTTGCCGTTCAGACTCTCACCGTTCAAATCTGTACTCGTTTGTTCATATAACTCAACTTTCAAATATTCACGTGCACTTTTGGCTTCAGCGGCAGCTCCGTTGTCGTTATTGTTTTTGGCTTGCACGCCGGTTGCAGTTGATCCACGGGAGCCGGTAAACAGTGCGTGAGCGTCGGGTACGTTCAGTTCACCACTCACCAAATATATGACATTTACATTTAAGCCATTTTGCAGACAGTTTTATCCGAAGTGACTTAAAACGGTTCATACACTCATTCACACAACGACGATGGGGTCAACAACGCAAGGCGACAGCCAGCTCCCCGGGAGCAGTTAGGGTCAGGGGTCTTGCTCACGGACACCTTGACCCTCGACTAGGAGGAGCCGGGGATCTAACTAGCGTCCTTCAGGTTTCCAGTCAACCTGCTCTACCTCCTGAGCCACTGTCTGTCCCCCAGCGCGTTCAATGGAACGCCGCTCTTTTAGCGCGTCCATGCACCACACTGGCTGGCAACACGAGGTCTCTGGTGAGGACCTCGCGCGGTTCAGGTGGAGGGGTTAGAGTGGAGGAGGTTTAGGAGGACCCGGGGACTGTAGTCCTCACGTCGGTCTCTTAGCAAGGGTCATGGCCACGGCGCAACGTTCTCGTGTTACATCTGATTATACCTCAGGACCATGACAACGTTAGGCTGTTGATATTATAGTGGACCCCCTCTCAATGGGCGTGCAGGACGACCGTGAATCTCGGTATGCTAACACATACACACATACACATACCATGCATAGCATCACATTCATACCACAGAATGAAAGCAGCAAAGGTTTTCTCCGGAGTCTCTGAATGGACTCATGTGTTCCACATGTGACCCAGGACGGGCACTGACCTCCAGGGCTGGCCCCATCCGGCTCCGCCTCCTGCCCCAGGATCAGCTCTCTCTCCTCCAGCACCTGCTGCAGCGCCGCCTGCAGCTTACTGGGCAGGATGCAGTCCTCGTCCCCCAGCTGGTGCATCATGGGAGATGGAGTCAAATGGATATTAGTTGACAAATGGTTTGGAACAGTTGTAGACTTGGAGGGAGGGTGTGGACTGTGTCAGGTGACGTTTACTACATAGGTGTCCATCAGGGCTGGGGAATAACTCAACTAGTGACGTAAACTGAAACTGAAATTAAGACAATTAAAACAAAGAAAACGTTAAAACAACAAACTATTAAACAGTAGTGACACTAGAGTGAGACCATGGTATTAAACAGTAGTGACACTAGAGTGAGACCATGGAGTGACAAACGGCAAAATATAAGCTCTCTTCTGAGAAACAAGACATTTTTATTTTTTCCTACACCATTTATTTACCTTATATTAGAGTTCTACTATAGAGTTCTACTATACTATATACTGTTATTGTGTAGCCCCCGACCCCCCCCACCATTATTGTTGTGACATTTTCCAAGGAAATGATCGAGTACGGAATGAGGAATTTGTCTCTGTCACAGTCAAGTGCACTGTGGGTAAAAAACACAGACAGGTTCAGACAAGGGCTTCATACCGGCCTCCTATTGATTCTAGCTGACGGACCTGTCATTCCCCTTTTATAAGGATACAAACACACACAACACACACACACACACACACACACACACACACATACACACCTGAATGACAAACTTGTCCGCACACAGATCCACAATGAGCACCTGGAGAGGAAAGAACAAATACAATTTCAAAATCGTACCATAGAAAGTATAACTATTTACATAGTTAGGTTAATAGTTGGACTTTAAAGTTTGCAACAATTTGTGGTTTAAAAAACATTTGCCGAAACCTTTGTACATTTATAATCCACCAAATACTGCCAGGGCTCACTTGTAAAAGAGATATCTATCTCAATGTGATTTGTCTCCCTGGTTAAATAAAGGTCAAATAAAAAAATAGAAAAAATATGAGGGCATTGTTGCCGTACCAAATTATGCTATGTCTTTGGGAAATCACTTAGTACTTTTTGTCTTGCATGCATATACCTGTTGTACTTCAGTACTTTGATATTTAAGAAACACAACCCTACTAATATCTGACAAAACCTTAACTACTTTAAACGATCAGTCAATAACGTAACATCTCAAACTATAAACTAATTCCTTGTGTCTTGTGTCTTCATTTCCCTTGTTAAACACAGTGTCACCGTTATGCACGACAAACGCACTATGACAAACAAAGATGCCTTTGACAAAAACATCATGCATCAGTGTGGGGGCAACGGACCTCCTCGATGGGCAGCTCCAGCAGCTGAGGCAGGCAGGGAGCCAGCGCCCCCATGAGGAAGGGGGTGGGAGAGCAGCTGATGTCCAACATGCTGGCCGGAAGCACAGGGACGAAGGTGTGCTGCCAGATGAAGGGGTAGAGCAGCGCCAGCACTGCATGGCTACACCGCGACAGCACGCTAAGGGGACAGAAGATATGCTAGTTAGCTACACCGCGACAGCACGCTAAGGGGACAGAAGATATGCTAGTTAGCTACACCGCGACAACACGCTAAGGGGACAGAAGATATGCTAGTTAGCGTCACCGCGACAGCACTCTAAGGGGACAGAAGATATGCTAGTTGGCTACACCGCGACAGCACGCTAAGGGGACAGAAGATATGCTAGTTGGCTACACCGCGACAGCACGCTAAGGGGACAGAAGATATGCTAGTTAGCTACACCGCGACAGCACGCTAAGGGGACAGAAGATATGCTAGTTGGCTACACCGCGACAACACGCTAAGGGGACAGAAGATATGCTAGTTAGCGTCACCGCGACAGCACTCTAAGGGGACAGAAGATATGCTAGTTGGCTACACCGCGACAGCACGCTAAGGGGACAGAAGATATGCTAGTTGGCTACACCGCGACAGCACGCTAAGGGGACAGAAGACATGCTAGTTAGCTACACCGCGACAACACGCTAAGGGGACAGAAGATATGCTTGTTAGCTTAACTGCGACAAGCACAGATGGATACACTTGTAAGCTACGACAGGTATCTGCCACAGTAACCTATCGACTGAGCCTCTGCACATTCTCCAGCTAGCAGTCCTGCTGTGGATTACAGCTAGCTAGCTAGCGAGGCTAGGCTGAGGGTCAATTAGCATGATAGGAGGAGTCAACTGCTAGCATACTAGCTTTTGTCCATCTTTGCTCTTGTCGGAAGTAGGATTTTATTTCTTATAATTAGGGCTGTCAAACGATTCATTTTTTAAAATCGCGATTAATCGCATAGTATTGGTGAGTTAACTCGCGATTAATCACACTTTTAAAATTCTATTTTAAATCCACTCCAACTGAAGTTAAATGAGATTATCAAATGGAATGACACATGATCATTCATAGCAAATGTACTTAATAAGCAAAAACTAGACAAGTGACAGCCCTACTTATAATATATATATATATACACCCACAGTCATATTCAATTAATGTTTCCATTAAAAATCGTCCAATAAGCTTGTGGGGAGCGCGGTGAGCGGCCAACAGCGGCGGCGCCTACCCCAGCTTGTCAGCGATGAAGATGACCCTGCGCTCCAGCAGCAGGGAGCTGAACACCTGCAGCAGCCGCTCCACACTCAGGCACTGCAGAAGGGTCCGGAAGTCCACGTGTTCCAGCCGGGAGTCTACCGGCCGACACAGGGTCAGCACCTGGGGAGCCAATAGGAGCAGCCCTTGCATTCTAGTAAACTGTTCCTTTGCTCCTATTTCTAATCCATGGTTTTTGACAGGCGCTTTCAGGTGCGTTCTGTGGCTGATCAGAGGTCACTTTGTTGATTCCAGAAGTGAAATTTGGGAAAGGTGTATTATGAATAAAGTTGAACTATACTACTGAATATCTCGCTGTGCCATTTGGTGGACACTTTTATCCAAGCATGAGTGCATACATTCTCACCGGGTGTCCCCAGTGGAAATCAAACCACCAGTTTCAATGCCTTGATGCTCAACCAGTTGAATTAGACTAGACCACTACCTTGTGGATGCAACTGTTGTCCAATCAGGATTGATAAGGAAAATACACTAGAGTGAGACCATGGTATTAAACAGTAGTGACACTAGAGTGAGACCATGGTATTAAACAGTAGTGACACTAGAGTGAGACCATGGAGTGACACTAGAGTGAGACCATGGTATTAAACAGGAGTGACACTAGAGTGAGACCATGGTATTAAACAGTAGTGACACTAGAGTGAGACCATGGAGTGACACTAGAGTGAGACCATGGTATTAAACAGTAGTGACACTAGAGTGAGACCATGGTATTAAACAGTAGTGACACTAGAGTGAGACCATGGAGTGACACTAGAGTGAGACCATGGTATTAAACAGGAGTGACACTAGAGTGAGACCATGGTATTAAACAGTAGTGACACTAGAGTGAGACCATGGTATTAAACAGTAGTGACACTAGAGTGAGACCATGGTATTAAACAGTAGTGACACTAGAGTGAGACCATGGAGTGACACTAGAGTGAGACCATGGTATTAAACAGTAGTGACACTAGAGTGAGACCATGGAGTGACACTAGAGTGAGACCATGGTATTAAACAGGAGTGACACTAGAGTGAGACCATGGTATTAAACAGTAGTGACACTAGAGTGAGACCATGGAGTGACACTAGAGTGAGACCATGGTATTAAACAGTAGTGACACTAGAGTGAGACCATGGTATTAAACAGTAGTGACACTAGAGTGAGACCATGGAGTGACACTAGAGTGAGACCATGGTATTAAACAGTAGTGACACTAGAGTGAGACCATGGTATTAAACAGGAGTGACACTAGAGTGAGACCATGGAGTGACACTAGAGTGAGACCATGGTATTAAACAGTAGTGACACTAGAGTGAGACCATGGTATTAAACAGTAGTGACACTAGAGTGAGACCATGGTATTAAACAGTAGTGACACTAGAGTGAGACCATGGTATTAAACAGTAGTGACACTAGAGTGAGACCATGGTATTAAACAGGAGTGACACTAGAGTGAGACCATGGAGTGACACTAGAGTGAGACCATGGTATTAAACAGTAGTGACACTAGAGTGAGACCATGGAGTGACACTAGAGTGAGACCATGGTATTAAACAGGAGTGACACTAGAGTGAGACC
>NC_140285.1:426221-503721 GCF_964030765.1 Micromesistius poutassou | reverse complement strand
GCATGTGTGCGTGTGCGTGTGCGTGTGCGTGTGTCCGAGCGGGCGCGCGTGCGGTACCATCTTGGGGAACTGCTGAGTGATCTCGGGGGAGTAGGTGTTTCCGGAGGAGCCCTTTCTGAGCGACACCACCACGAAGATCTGGAAGAGCTGCTGCTGCTGGTGCTGGATGAGATCCCGCTCCAGGGTGCGGTACCCGGGCCGGCGGCGCAGCGTGGACTGGACGTACACCGTCCGCCTGGAGTCTGGAGCCACAACAAGCCAACAGCCCCCGGGGTCAGGGGACTGGGGTACACAGCGCATCGATGACCTTTGACCTTTGACCTGGTGTCAATTAGAGCGGCTCTATTAGTGCGGTACCTCTAGAGTCTTCAGGGTCACTCTCGGTTCCACTGGTCTCCTCTGGAGAGAGACAGAGAGAGAGAGAGAGAGAGAGAGAGAGAGAGAGAGAGAGAGACAGAGAAAGAGACAGCAAGATAAAGAGAGGGGGACAGAGACAGCGAGAGAGACAGAGAGAGAGAGAGTGACAGAGACAGAGAGAGTGACAGAGACAGAGAGAGTGACAGAGACAGAGAGACAGAGAGAGAGACAGAGACAGAGACAGAGACAGAGAGAGAGAGAGAGAGAGAGAGAGAGAGAGAAACAGAGACAGAAAGACAGAGACAGCGAGAAAGACAGCAAGAGAGAGAGACAGCAAAGAGAGAGAGACAGCAAAGAGAGAGAGACAGCAAAGAGAGAGAGAAAGACAGAGAGAGAGAGAGAGAGAGACACCGAGAAAGGGGTAGAGAGAGAGAGATGGAGAGAGAGGCAGAGAGAGAGAGAGAGAGACGGAGAGAGAGGCAGAGAGAGAGAGAGAGATGGAGAGAGGGGTAGAGAGAGAGAGAGAGATGGAGAGAGGGGTAGAGAGAGAGAGAGAGAGAGAGAGAGAGAGACGGAGAGACGGGTAGAGAGAGAGAGAGAGTGAGAGAGAGAGAGACGGAGAGAGAGGGGTAGAGAGAGAGAGAGAGAGAGAGACGGAGAGAGAGAGAGTAGTTACAATCAAACACAGTTGATCCATTGTTGACCAGCCTGAGGATGGTGGTTGATTGGCAGCTGGCCAAGAGCATGTCCACCATGAGCCCCAAATTAGTGTGTGGCGCGTGTGTGTGTGGCTGTTTCTGTGTGTGTGTGTGTGTGTGTGTGTGTGTGTGTGTGTGTGTGTGTGTGTGTGTGTGTGTGTGTGTGTGTGTGTGTGTGTGTGTGTGTGTGTGTTACCTCGCACAGCGTTTCCCTGGTTCTTCACCCTCTTCCTCCCTCGCTTGGCGTCAAAGATGGTCTCGATCTTGCTGATGTACTGCGTCACAGAGAACGGATCAGTCACCACACACCACACACTGAGACACAGTCTCTCTCTCTCACACACACACACACACACACTGAGACATGGTCTCTCTCTCTCACACACACACACACACTGAGACATGGTCTCACACACACACACACACTGAGACATGGTCTCACACACACACACACACTGAGACATGGTCTCACACACACAGACACACACTGAGACATGGTCTCACACATTCAGACACACACACTGAGATATAGTGTCTCACGCACACACACACACACACACACACACACACACACACACACACACACACACACACACACACACACACACACACACACACACACACACACACACACACACACACACACACACACACACAGCCCTCTCGGGTCAAGACCCCCCCCCTGGCTCAGTAAGTGACACTGAGGTGTGTCTCCAGCATCTCAGTCCAGCATCCCTGCTGTGGTAGTCCTCCTCCAGAGGAGGCTGTTTGAGGAACGTTGGTCATGTGACTAGAACGACTACCTCTCGGCACGAGACAGGAAGTAGACGTACACCACAGATGTGCACCGAACAGGAAGCTGAAACAAAGACCCGGGTTGCCCGGGCAAAAGCAGGTCTGGGCACACCAGTCACCACACCATCCGCGTGCCTCTACTTTCTGCCTGATCGTCCTCAAATGGGGATTAACCCCAGTGCCGTTTCTAGGAAAGCGCTCTCCCTGCAATGTGTTCTCCGAGAGGCTTCTACTGTCTATCGTCAAACGAACCGAACCGAGACACTATTTGAAAGGTCACCTCAAAGCCACTACGGGTGGTGGTGGTGGTGATGACGGGTCATTACTTTTAAAACACACCACCGTATTCAAAGCCCATCGCCCGCCCCCCCCCCCCCCCCCCAGGAACTCTACCTTGCGTCCAGAGCTCCCCGTCTCCCTCCCCATGTTGGAGGACTCCGCCAGCATTTCAACTCAACTCTCGTTCAAAAAAAATGACATCCTCCTCACTCTCACTCTGTCTATTATCCTGCCCCTGCATGTTGCCGCCACTTCCTGTTGTCATCGGGACACGCCCCCCCCCCCTCCTCCCCCCTCCTCTCCCATACCCTCTGAGAGCAGACGATTCCATATATAGGCCGGGCAGATATATATTATATTATATATTATTAGATATTCTTGAAAAGCAGAGCTGCCCTACAGATGGACTCTTCCACAGGAAGGACAGGTGTGGCTTAGGTCCAGGTACCTGTAGTCCAGGTCTAGAGGGTTTAGTCCAGGTCTACAGGGTTTAGTCCAGGTCTACAGGGTTTAGTCCAGGTCTAGAGGGTTTAGTCCAGGTGTAGAGAGTTTAGTCCAGGTGTAGAGGGTTTAGTCCAGGTGTAGAGAGTTTAGTCCAGGTCTACAGGGTTTAGTCCAGGTCTACAGGGTTTAGTCCAGGTCTACAGGGTTTAGTCCAGGTCTACAGGGTTTAGTCCAGGTCTAGAGGGTTTAGTCCAGGTCTAGAGGGTTTAGTCCAGGTGTAAAGGGTTTAGTCCAGGTCTACAGGGTTTAGTCCAGGTCTACAGGGTTTAGTCCAGGTCTAGAGGGTTTAGTCCAGGTCTAGAGGGTTTAGTCCAGGTCTAGAGGGTTTAGTCCAGGTCTAGAGGGTTTAGTCCAGGTCTAGAGGGTTTAGTCCAGGTGTAGAGGGTTTAGTCCAGGTCTACAGGGTTGAGTCCAGGTCTACAGGGCTTAGTCCAGGTCTACAGGGTTTAGTCCAGGTGTAAAGGGTTTAGTCCAGGTGTAGAGGGTGGAGACCCAGGTCCAAGAGATTTAGACCCAGGTCCAAAGAGTTGAGGGTCTAGGTCTAGAGGTCTTTAGACCCGGGACTAGGGGGTTTATACCCAGGTTCAACTGGTTTAGACCCAGTACAGGTTAAGTACAGGTTAAGTACAGGTTAAGTACAGGTTAAATACTTGGTGTACAGGGTTTTAGAGCCAGAGCCAGGGCTAGAGGGTTGGGGGTCTAAAGGGTTGGGGGGCTAAAGGGTCCTGGGGGGGGGTCTCGAGGGTCTTACCTGAGCCTGGGTCGGGGGCTGCCGGGGTACCCTCTGGGTGGCAGAGCGCCGGGGGCCGGCCGGTTTGGGGGTGTCCAGCAGCGCGGAGACGCTGGGGGGCAGGGTCCGCTGGGGCCCCTTCCTGTCCGGCCGGGCTGGGTGGTTCCGCGGGGCGTGGGGCTTGGAGGACGCCTAACGGGTCCAAACCGGTTGGCTTTGAATTAGTCTTGCGTCACGACTCACGACTAACCGCCCTGAAGGGGGGGAACTCTAAGCCTGGTCCACGTTCATTACCAGGAGATAGGTTATTACATCACTATGATCGATCATTGATCTGCAGACACTTTTACTCGAGGCCCCGGGCAGGTATGGGCGGGGACATCCAAAGTACTTTGGATGGTGTATCCAAAGTACACCGTCCAAAGTACACCTGGAATTGGTCCCAAGAAACTGCAACACCCAGTCCACGGGTTGCAGATAACGTCTCTCCTGGTAACATGGGTTTTTTTTTGAACGATCGTACATAACAAACTCTGCAGGTGGCGAAAGTAAAGTAAGTAAGTAAAAGCTGCGTCACGTTTTGAACTACACACTTTTTCCATCTAGTTGCGACTGGCTTTTTGGATTTTCGGTGCCGTTCAAGTAGCATTAATAATCGTTTACTACTTTAACGGCACAGACAAAAGTGTGTAGTTCAAAACGTGACGCGGCTTTTACTTCTCCGCCACCTACAGAGTTTGTTATGTACGATCATTCAGAAACCCCGCGTTATTCCCCACAGACGTTTGACCTTATTCATCTATAACGGTCTATAACAGTTCTTCTTCTCTCCATTATATGTAGTACATCTCCTCTCGTACCGAGGCCTCCACCACCCCCCGTCACGTCTTTGAGAGGACGTAGCCCCCAGCACACCACCCACACCCCCCCCCCTACTCCTCCCATACCTTGGGCCCCTGGTGGTGGTCCCTCTGGGAGAGGGTGGAGGGTCGGGGCCGGGCCCTACCCAGGGGGAGGCACATGGGGGACAGCTTGACGTCCTCGTAGGGGCTCTCCCTGGGGCCCTCACCTGGGGCGGGGCGGGGGGGGGGGGAGGTCAGAGGTCAGAGGTCAGGGTAACAGCTGTGGTGCAGTATCACATGAAACACGTTGGAGCACTCAGAGAGAACCCCGCCCCCCCCCGGGGTCAGCAGCCAATAGGCAACAAGATGACGACGGAGACAAAGATGTAGACAAGACGGGTTCCAACTGGATCGCCTCCCTTTAGGCTGACCCCGTAGAACTAAGTGTTTCCAGGAATGAAAATGAAGCCATACAAAGCAACTATTTTATTCTAAAGTGAACGGCAGACTACTTATGTAATCATATTCAGATTTTTGCACGGTATCGTCAATACAGGATTGAAAAAGGATTCCCAAAACTGCATGTCAGAGCACTGAACGAGTACTATGGCAGGAACGGCCGATGCCATTAGCAGCCATTAGCCCAGACATTGAAAGGTCTGTTCAGCGGTAATGCACTGCATTGATTCTGAAGCAGACCCGGTGGAGTCTCAGGAGTCAATAAAACATTATGGATGGAGCTCTGCTCAGTCATCTACCACGAGACTAGACCTGTCTGTGGTCATCAACTATAAGACCTGTCTGTGGTCATCAACTATAAGACCTGTCTGTGGTCATCAACTATAAGACCTGTCTGTGGTCCTCTTCTATAAGACCTGTCTGTGGTCGTCTTCTATAAGACCTGTCTGTGGTCGTCTTCTATAAGACCTGTCTGTGGTCGTCTTCTATAAGACCTGTCTGTGGTCATCAACTATAAGACCTGTCTGTGGTCATCAACTATAAGACCTGTCTGTGGTCCTCTTCTATAAGACCTGTCTGTGGTCGTCTTCTATAAGACCTGTCTGTGGTCGTCTTCTATAAGACCTGTCTGTGGTCGTCTTCTATAAGACCTGTCTGTGGTCATCAACTATAAGACCTGTCTGTGGTCATCAACTATAAGACCTGTCTGTGGTCATCTTCTATAAGACCTGTCTGTGGTCATCTTATATAAGACCTGTCTGTGGTCATCTTATATAAGACCTGTCTGTGGTCATCTTATATAAGACCTGTCTGTGGTCATCAACTATAAGACCTGTCTGTGGTCCTCTTCTATAAGACCTGTCTGTGGTCATCAACTATAAGACCTGTCTGTGGTCGTCTTCTATAAGACCTGTCTGTGGTCCTCTTCTATAAGACCTGTCTGTGGTCCTCTTCTATAAGACCTGTCTGTGGTCATCAACTATAAGACCTGTCTGTGGTCATCTTATATAAGACTTGTCTGTGGTCATCAACTATAAGACCTGTCTGTGGTCATCTTATATAAGACTTGTCTGTGGTCATCAACTATAAGACCTGTCTGTGGTCCTCTTCTATAAGACCTGTCTGTGGTCATCAACTATAAGACCTGTCTGTGGTCATCTTATATAAGACCTGTCTGTGGTCATCAACTATAAGACCTGTCTGTGATCATCAACTATAAGACCTGTCTGTGGTCATCAACTATAAGACCTGTCTGTGGTCATCAACTATAAGACCTGTCTGTGGTCCTCTTCTATAAGACCTGTCTGTGGTCCTCTTCTATAAGACCTGTCTGTGGTCCTCTTCTATAAGACCTGTCTGTGGTCGTCTTCTATAAGACCTGTCTGTGGTCCTCTTCTATAAGACCTGTCTGTGGTCGTCTTCTATAAGACCTGTCTGTGGTCATCTACTATAAGACCTGTCTGTGGTCGTCTTCTATAAGACCTGTCTGTGGTCCTCTTCTATAAGACCTGTCTGTGGTCGTCTTCTATAAGACCTGTCTGTGGTCCTCTTCTATAAGACCTGTCTGTGGTCGTCTTCTATAAGACCTGTCTGTGGTCGTCTTCTATAAGACCTGTCTGTGGTCCTCTTCTATAAGACCTGTCTGTGGTCCTCTTCTATAAGACCTGTCTGTGGTCTCTCTACGTTCAGGGACCTACAGACGATGTCTTCGTAGATGTTGTCGTCCGAGTAGGCGTGGTAGAGGCCCTCCTCGTCTCCCAGCATGCCTTGCTTCACAGTCATGTGCGACGCGTCCTCATACTCAAAGGACTTCCTGCAGAGGTGGTGAGGAAGAGGAGGTGAGGAAGAGGAGGTGAGGAAGAGGAGGTGAGGAAGAGGAGGTGAGGAAGAGGAGGTGAGGCAGAGGAGGTGAGGCAGAGGAGGTGAGACAGAGGAGGTGAGGAAGAGGAGGTGAGGAAGAGGAGGTGAGGAAGAGGTGAGGAAGAGGAGGTGAGGCAGAGGAGGTGAGGAAGAGGAGGTGAGGAAGAGGTGGTGAGGAAGAGGAGGTGAGGAGGAGGTGAGGCAGAGGAGGTGAGGAAGAGGAGGTGAGGAAGAGGTGGTGAGGAAGAGGTGGTGAGGAAGAGGAGGTGAGGAAGAGGAGGTGAGGAAGAGGAGGTGAGGAAGAGGAGGTGAGGAAGAGGAGGTGAGGACAGAGGAGGTGAGGAAGAGGAGGTGAGGAAGAGGTGAGGAAGAGGAGGTGAGGAAGAGGAGGTGAGGCAGAGGAGGTGAGGAAGAGGAGGTGAGGAAGAGGTGAGGAAGAGGAGGTGAGGAAGAGGAGGTGAGGCAGAGGAGGTGAGAAAGAGGAGGTGAGGAAGAGGAGGTGAGGAAGAGGAGGTGAGGAAGAGGAGGTGAGACAGAGGAGGTGAGGAAGAGGAGGTGAGGCAGAGGAGGTGAGGAAGAGGAGGTGAGACAGAGGAGGTGAGGAAGAGGAGGTGAGGCAGAGGAGGTGAGACAGAGGAGGTGAGGAAGAGGGGCCAGCATGGCTAGTTAAATCTGTCCCCATTTGAAGTTGAAACCATTAGTCAAATCAATGTTAATCTATTTGACACAATAGGATGATGATTCCGATAACGCACTAAAGGCTTTTCTCAGTTTAACCAGTATTAAGAATAGAGAAGAGAAGAGATCTTATTACGTCTGAATATAACCTCCATTATGACTATAACTTCTTCCACTGTCGCTTTTGCCCAAAGGGACGTAAAGTTAGGGCTGAGTCGATTCATCCATGAATCAATTGTCAGAAAATGCAGCAAATCTAATTTGGCTAATCGATTAATGATTCATGTCCTTCCTCAAGTACAAATAACAAACATATGCTGCTTAATATTGCAGTTTTATTCAGATATTTGGTTCATGGATCCTTATAAAATAAATAGTTTTTGCTTTTCTTGGCTGCTGCTTGTCAGATAACACATCCTTTTGGACTCCTGGTAACCTGTGATGGTTCTTGCTATTAGTGTTGAGATTTTAAAGACTAAATGATCACACCATCGATCGAGAGTGAGGGCTCTGGTCAATGGGGCGTCTTGGTTCCAGAGTGGAGACACTGAAGAGTTAACTGGTGTTACTGGGCTGCAGAAAGCCAACGCTCAGCCCATAGAGAGGAGGAACTAGGCCACCCAAGATGACATCACACCTGGAACCCAGCCAACATCCAGACACTAACGGTTCCATCTCCCCTTCAACCCCTGGTTCTATCCCGGTTCCCTAGTCTCTCTGCACTAGAACCCTCGTTCCCTAGTTCTATCCCTGTTCCCTAGTTCTATCTGCACTAGAACCCTTGTTCCCTAGTTCTATCCCTGTTCCCTAGTTCTATCTGCACTAGAACCCTTGTTCCCTAGTCCTATCCCTGTTCCCTAGTTCTATCTGCACTAGAACCCTTGTTCCCTAGTTCTATCCCTGTTCCCTAGTCTATCTGCACTAGAACCCTTGTTCCCTAGTTCTCTCTGCACTAGAACCCTTGTTCCCTGGTTCTCTCTGCACTAGAACCCTTGTTCCCTGGTTCTCTCTGCAGTTGAACCCCTGTTCCCTGGTTCTCTCTGCACTAGAACCCTTGTTCCCTGGTTCTCTCTGCACTAGAACCCTTGTTCCCTGGTTCTCTCTGCAGTTGAACCCTTGTTCCCTGGTTCTCTCTGCAGTTGAACCCCTGTTCCCTGGTTCTATCCCAGGTGTCCTGTGTCCTGTGTACTGCACAGCTGAGCAGATTGTCTGCGCAGGTCAGACTGACCGCATTCATCTCTAGACGCAGCGTAGCGTCTGGAACGCTGCGCTGCGTTGGAAAGTGAACGGCCTTCTCATGAAGTGCTACGCAACCAGCAAGCAAGAGAGTATACAAGCTCCGGTTCATCTGCCGAGAGACGAGAAGGTGATCCGCTCACCTGTTCTTGTTGTAGACTCAATATAGCCTCCCCCCCCCCCCCCCCCCCGACCCCTCTTATGCACTTATTGTCTGTTGTACGTCCTGGCACTGAATGTACACACTTATTATATGTTGTACATCCTTGCACTTAAAATCAGTACTTAGCATCGTGTAGCATCTTATCCTAGCTCTCTGTGTTGCATACGGGGGAACGGGTTAACCTAGCGATGGTTAGTGCTCGGCACTTGGTTCTATGACCATCCTTACCGTACCGACAGAGATATATTGTCGTTTCTCTGACGTACTGATTGTACGCCTCTCTGGACGACAGCGTCTGCCAAACGTCCTGTGTGCTAACGCGGATCCACTCACCTGTTCTTGTTGTACCGTGAAAGCCCGTTGGTTCTGTCAACGGGGCAGGGCGGGGGGGGGAAGTCGGGCGGGCGGGCTATAACCCTGCCCCCCCTGGAGTCCGAGACCGTCCTGGCCCACCTGCCCCCCCCCTCCCCCCCCTCCTCCCCCTCCCCCTGGCCCTGGCCCGGCCACACGGCCCCGCCCCTGCCTTCAAGGTACTGGAACGTCCTCAGGGGTTTGGGGGGCGGCTGGGGGGTCTCCGGGGGTGCCAGGCCCTTCTCCCAGAGCAGCTTGTTCCCCTCCAGCCTCCGCCAGAACCCCCGGCTGGTGTAGAAGTTCCCCGCGGGCATGTTGTTGTCGTCGGGGTCGTCGGGGTCGTCCGCGTCCGCGGGGGGTCGCTCGTGCTGCGGGGCCGGCCGGCCGGGGGCGTACCGGAAGTCTTTGGCCGGGACGGCGGCGGCTTGTTGACCTGAGGGGGGGCGTGGCGTCGGGGACCCCCCCGGGGGACGACTGGGGGAGAGCTGGGGGGAGTGACGGCCTCTTGTCCGCGACGGAGGCGGATATTCCCGGGGTGTCCCTCTGGAAGGGTTCCGACCTCCTGGCGGATATTCCCGGGGTGTCTCTCTGGAGGGGTTCCCACCTCTGCCCGACCGGTTTGAGTCCCGTCGGCTCTTGGGTTTCCCGGAAATCCAAGGCCAGGCTTTTGGATTTGCAAAGGGTTGCTTTCCGCGGCGGGTCTCGAAGGGCATCGTCCCCAACACCACCACCACCAACCCCACCACCACCACCACCAACAACCCCACCACCACCACCACCTCCACGACCGAGGAGGTCTGGGGACAGAGCTCTGATGAAGGCTGGGGGGCGGGGCTTGCCGACGGCGGCGGGCTGACTGCGGCCCTCCCACTGGGAGATCTTCTGCCGGATGTTGGAGCCTTGCTCGGCGGGGGGGCCCCTCCCGTGGGGCTGCCAGGCGGGGCTGGCCTGTTTCTGCATGGCCGCCACCCTGCCGCCCCCTCTCCTCACCTGCTCGGGCCCCTGGGCCAGCGCGCTGTGCAGGGGGCCGACCGCCAGCTCATCCTCATCACTCATCCATCGGTTGAACTCCCGGGGCTCGAGCCAATCAAACGCCGGTGGAGGGGCGCCCTGCCCCCGCCCACTCCCTTATTCCCTGTTCCCTTATTGGTCGATCCAGACGGTGTGGTGGTTGATGGAGCGTTGATTGTGCTGAGAGCGACGACGCAGGTCTTCCTCCCTGAGCTGGGCGGGTCTCCGCCGCTGAACAGACTAGCACACGTTGCTCACTTCCCGCCTGCTCCTTTCACAAACAGCCTGTAAAGGGAAGGGTAAGACACACACACACACACACACACAAAGAGTTCCCATCAATCACACGCAGCAGTAGAGGAACGAGCGGCAGCAGCACCCGGGGAGACGCGCGTCGTCGGGCCTCGTCCTGACGGAGGGGAGGGCGTTCTTCTTAGAGTAGCGATCGAGCGATATGGATTTTTTTTAGAGCCGATACCGATACCGATTTTTTTTTTCACCAGCCTTAGCCGATGACCGATACGCCGGCACCGGTTTTCTTGAGGCGATATTTGGAGCCGATGCTGCTTTTGCTCCCTCAGTTTACATCACAGAAATGACACAACGATGATAACAAACGTTACAAGTCTCAATTTAAAAAAGGAACCTTTATTGAACTGTCTGGAAAACAGGCTGGGAATTTTTTATATTTTTTAATTTTTTTTTAATCTGCAAAAAAAAAATCGATGCCGATGCACGTAAAAAACGCAAATATCGGCCGATAATATCGGCCGGCCGATATATATCGGTCGATCCAAGTCCAGCGCTCTACCGGCGCCGCCTCACCTCGCCGTTACCTGAGCCTCAGAGGGAGCGTCTCTAAACACTCATTTAAACACGGACAAGAAGGGGGTCCTGCTGCAAAATGGGGGTTTCCCAAGATCCCAAGAGTACACATTTCATTATCAAAACGCTGCCTCGGCTAGGAGTTGAGTGCGGATATATATATATATCAGACACACACACACACACACACACACATTAGTATATTTAAACCTAGAACATTGAAATATAGCACACAAGTTAAATCACATGGAAACGTTTAGAGTCTCTCTAACAAGGTGAGTGAAACTAAAAATGTTCCTCCTTCAAACTTCACATCAGACCAAAACAGACAAACACACCACTATAAGCACTGGTATGTCGTTCTAAGCAGTGATCTGTAGGTCTAAGCAGTGATCTGTAGGACTAAGCAGTGATATGTAGGTCTAAGCAGTGATATGTAGGTCTAAGCAGTGATATGTAGGTCTAAGCATTGATCTGTAGGTCTAAGCAGTGATCTGTAGGACTAAGCAGTGATCTGTAGGTCTAAGCAGTGATCTGTAGGTCTAAGCAGTGATCTGTAGGTCTAAGCAGTGATATGTAGGTCTAAGCAGTGATCTGTAGGTCTAAGCAGTGATCTGTAGGTCTAAGCAGTGATCTGTAGGTCTAAGCAGTGATATGTAGGTCTAAGCAGTGATATGTCGTTCTAAGAAGTGATCTGTAGTTCTAAGCAGGGATCTGTAGGTCTAAGCAGCAGTGATCTGTAGTTCTAAGCAGGACAGAGAGCAAAGTGGAATGTACAGGTCAAAGTTCGTCCCGCTAACATGAGTGTAACACCGACAGGGACATGTTGTTTAATCATTGCGTCCTCTCCAGACAGAGGGGGAAATCCCCCGCAACGCTGCTAAGCTACACGGCTAGCTACACACAGCAGTGAAAAAGACAGCCACCAGAAGATGTTTGTGTACATGGAACACACACTGTGTGTGTGTGTGTGTGTGTGTGTGTGTGTGTGTGTGTGTGTGTGTGTGTGTGTGTGTGTGTGTGTGTGTGTGTGTGTGTGTGTGTGTGTGTGTGTGTGTGTGTGTGTGTGTGTGTGTGTGTGTGTGTGTGTGTGTAACACGGAACACAGATGGGGAACACAGAAGATTGTTCCCCTAAAAATATAAATAATTGATTAAACTCAATTTCCCTTTTGGCTTCACAGACAAATATGTGTGCGTGTTCTGGGCAATCCAAAAATAAAAGCGCTCTTTCCACGCAGCGTTCAGACCTGAGGTCAGGCTAAAGTCGGAACCGTCTTGACGTGATGATGTTTAGGGGAAGCCCGCGTGTTTACCGCTGGTCCACCGCTAGACCCGTCCACAAAGGACAACACACTTTATTGACCAAACATCCCCACCACGACCGGTGTATGGAAAAGTGAGGCGGAAGTGTGTGGCGTGGTGTGACTGGTCCAAACCAGTCGAGGTTTGAACCAGTCGCCACCAGTCACGCCCAGTAACCAGTAACCTTGACAACAAGCCTGACAACAACCCTGAACGTCAACATGGGGCGCACAGACACTTGTGGTCATGTTTCACGAGTCATGTCGTTGACAACGTGACAACGTGGAGAATGCATGACCCCATGAATAACGTCAACACCACATTGACCCACTCTTAAGTTTTGCTCAAGGGGTGTCGAGACGAGAGACATGCGTTGGGGTTTGAACCCATAACCTTACGGCTGGGGGGGGGGGAAGACTGCTTGGTCCCTTGTAGTTGAACACAATGTGTAGGATATACTGCCCCCTTCGTCACGTCGTCAACACCCATACCAGTCACTGAGGGGGTCTGTGACGGGCAGATGTTGGGGTATGATCCCACAACCTTCTGGCTGGGAGACAAACAACCCAGCTCCTTCCATGGATTCTCTCTCTCTCTCTCTCTCTCTCTCTCTCTCTCTCTCTCTCTCTCTCTCTCTCTCTCTCTCTCTCTCTCTCTCTCTCTCTCTCTCTCTCTCTCTCTCTCTCTCTCTCTCTCTCTCTCCCCCCCCCCCCCCCCATCTCTTGGCCACGTTGCAGGTGACGTCGGAAACGGCTGAAAGCATTTAGCTAAAAGGGAGCCTTTGAGCACGGCGGAGATTCGAACCCACAACCACAGGCAGCCCAGCCCAGCTAGTCCCGGGGATAATGGCGGTAGTGTTTTGTTTGTTCTGACCTAAATGTAACGTATGGTGGAGACTAGAGGAATGTCCGAATATCAACGCATTCACTGACAAACCCTGCAACGTACTTCCCCCACTGACCCACTTGCGTGCGTGTGCGTGTGCGTGTGTGTGTGGTTACGTAGTACTCCGGAAGGCCCGTCATGCGTTCCCTTTCCTGAGATGCAGGAAGGAGGATCAGCAGATCTGTCCATAATTATGGTGCCGATATCCAAACCGCCAATACCGTGAAACACGACCAGCGTTATAACCGCTGCTATTGGTGCCGTCCCTTCACACCCTTTCAAGCTGTCAGTTTGCGCTGACAGGCGGGCGGTTTGTAAACACACTGGATGACAAACCGCGCTGATAACACACCGCACCTTCTAGGATGTCCCGCAACAACGGACAGCGACACAAGAACTGGTCGTCAACCCTTTTCAGTGAAACTTCGTGAGTCACCGTGGGTAGAAACCAGGCAACGTATACATTACCCTGTCATCGGCTCGGGGCTCATTTAAACCCTAATTACACCTTCAAACGCCCAACTCAAGAATTGCTGCGAGTCCGAACTTGTCGCCGAGGTGTTGGCCACAGCAGCCACGGTGCGTCGGGAGAGCGGTGCGCCACAACAGCGGCTGTACATTGGCGTAATCACACCCCACTGTAGGCCATCCGACGGAGGAACCGGAGAAGACATAATGCGACCACTTTAAAGCGACCACTAACAACAGAGACAGAGGGATTGGTGTGTGTGTGTGTGTGTGTGTGTGTGTGTGTGTGTGTGTGATTCAGTCTCTGTTTACTTTGTTATTAATAACACAGGGTAGGATCCGGTTCACCTGGATGAGTTTGGGATCATCAGACCCGCTGTACAAACACCGAAAAGCAATTAAGATACTTAATCGTGGTATGTGATTCGTTCCCTAATTAAATAAATCCAACGTCCCAGTGTGTGTGTGTGTGTGTGTGTGTGTGTGTGTGTCCCTGTGATTTAGTTATTGATTGGATGAAATCACCTCTGGGCCCTTTTTAATAGTATAGTAATACATGTGTTATAACTATAAGCATGGCCCACGGATTGATAAACAGTGAAGCCTTTAGAAAAAGTGACATATTTAGAAGTAAATTAGAACAAATGTAACTTTATGTGAATGAATGGCACGCACGCACGCGCGCGCGCACGCACACGCACCCACACACACACACACACACACACACACACACACACACACACACACACACACACACACACACACACACACACACACACACACACACACGTCAACTAAACTCCAACTTTGAACCGTTGCGGCCGCGTGTTTACGCAGCGGTGGAGCGAACAGCGAGTCCAGCAGCGTGTGCGGTTGAGAGTGTTCACATACCTCCAACATATCCCGATGACAAAGAAAAGCAGAACACATCCCGGGTCGGGGGCAGCGTTAGCTCTCCAACTAGCCTCGTATCCGAGCTATCGCTATCTCCACCACAAGGAAAGTTTAATCCGAGCCGACTCGATCCCGACTCTCGTTTCTGGCGTCCCGCTAGGAGGACGACGAGATACCCGGTGGCGATTTAAAAAAAAAAAAAAAGAGAGAGAGAGAGAGAGAGAGAGACAAAACCCGAACAGAAAAGAGCGATTTGCTGCAGGCGAGCCGCTTTCCAGAGCACTCCCCCCCCCCTCTCGGCCGCTCCTCTGCACGGAGCTGCTGTGTGAGAAAAGTTGAGTCCGGGATCCTCCACGTTGAGGTGACGTCACCACCACCACCCCCCCCCCCCCTCCCCTCCGCGTTTGGGGGACGTCACCACCCTCCCTCCTTCCCTCCCCTCCTCCCCCACCCATCTCCTCCTCCTCCCCCCGCTGTCATCGCTGCCAAGTCTCTCGATCTCTGGATCCACACATCCTGTCAGGTTGTGCAAGAACAAGAGAACCGCAAACCTGAAGTACGAGTCATTCCCACCGCTGCTTGTGTTATAATAAGCCATCGTATTGCGAAGTTATTATTTTTTTTATTAAAAGGCATTATCGATTAGAATAACTAGCATACGATTGGGAAACTCTAGTATTGGGAGTGCAGCAAAAATAACATAGAAAAACACGATTTTTTTGTTTTGTTTATCATTTTTATTGTTACATTTTTTCACATTGTTCTTCCATATCCTATTGCATGCTTTGGTTGGTTTCAATTATAATCGAACTCCAGAACAAACCGAACAAACTCCAGCTAGCCCCCGCCGAGGGGCGGTGTGGCACTGCCTTCAACCAGCACGCTCTTTAGCGGCGTCCTACCGCTCTGACGAGGAGCAGCGGCAAAGAGCGGCTTTACGCAGAAGAACGTTTTCGCCATAAAAAAAGCGCACTGCAACTGCAGCGCCGAACCGCTTCAAACGTGTTTTTTTTTGTCTTTTTTGCTCGCTCTTTATCGCCAAAAAAGTTTTGATTTGCCAACTTTTTTGCGCCGCTCTGACCATAAAGAGCGCACGGGGCTCCAGGGGCTGATCTCACTCGGCCTTGACGCCCTCCTTGATGAGGTTGAGCTCGTAGCACAGCGTCTCGTAGCGGTACGCCATGCGGATCTGAGCCACGTTGGTCTTGCGGATGTCGTTGCCCTCGGGTCCTTCCTTCAGGTAGTTGGCTCCCAGGAAGTGGGTCTTCTCCTGCGGCCGGAGAACGGGAGGGGACGGTCAATACAACGGCTCCGGAAGGGCGGAACAACGGTACAGTGGTTGTTGTTGTTATTAAACACTAGGGGGACAACATGGGGAAACCTGATCCTAGAGGACAATGGGATGGTTTGAAGTAATTGATATATATGATAATAATACAATTTGAGATTATTTATTATTTTATATGATCATATAAATAATACATGTATTTTTTAATTGTCATCATTTTACGATGATTTCTTAAACCATTTTGCGGATTATTATTAAATACATTTATCCTCTTGTTTATTCTTGACTATTCTCTTGTTTTGTATATTATTATTATTATATGGCTATGCTCTTTATTAGTGAGGTGAGGTGAGGTGGTGAGGTGAGGTGGTGAAGTGGTGAGGTGCGGTGGTGAGGTGAGGTGGTGAAGTGGTGAGGTGCGGTGAAGTGGTGAGGTGAGGTGAAGTGGTGAGGTGAAGTGGTGAGGTGAGGTGAGGTGGTGAAGTGGTGAGGTGAGGTGAAGTGGTGAGGTGGTGAAGTGGTGAGGTGAGGTGGTGAAGTGGTGAGGTGAGGTGAAGTGGTGAGGTGAGGTGAAGTGGTGAGGTGAGGTGAAGTAGTGAGGTGAGGTGAGGTGGTGAAGTGGTGAGGTGGTGAAGTGGTGAGGTGAGGTGAGGTGGTGGTGAGGTGAGGTGAGGTGAGGTGGTGAGGTGAGGTGAGGTGCGGTTGTCACGGCGATCACCTCGTCCGACAGGGCGCTCTGCAGAACGCTGCTCCGGGAGATCTCACACATGTCGCACGTGCTCAGTTTGAAGACCTGGGCGGCGATGGCATACTCCTCCATCAGGGGCTCCTGCAGGGTCACACAGGGGTCAGAGGTCAGACCAAACACACACACACACACACACACACACACGGTTAGGGTTAGGGTCAGAGGAAGTGTCTCTCGTCTCTGAGTGGTTCCACTCGGAGAAGCCAAAGCCTGGTACATGGTTTATGATGACTATACATTGATTGATTCTATACATTATCCCGCTTATTACACGGATACTTGCCAAAACAAAAAAATGACTTCACACGGTGTGTGTCTTTTTACAATTCATTTGTTACCAGCATTCATAGTGTTGCTCAGCAGAGAAATAGTCCGCCAAAGACGTTGACGTCTGCTTAGCAACTGAATCCGCTGGGTTAGGGTTAGGGTTAGGTTTAGGTTAGGGTTAGGGTTAGGGTTAGGGTTGATAAGTTACCGGACGACTTACGCAGTGAAACAAAGGGACGTGAAAAAAATCCACTTTCCTTGACAGCGGTCATCATTGAGAAATAATTCACCACCGGAGAATTCCACAGCATTGAGAGGAGCCGTGTGACAATAAGTCACCTTTAACCTTTGACCTTTAACCTTTAACCCACCCATCTGCCCTTAGTACGCACGGTCCCGGTGGATGTGTGTGTGTCGGCCCGCACACACGCGCTACCACCGTTCCCTTGGGGATAGGAGCCCAGCCCGGCCGGCTAAACAGCGTGGATACCAGACCTTTCACACTGCTCCTCAACACAGTACATCTGTCGTGTACGGTGTGTGTGTGTGTGTGTGTGTGTGCCGGCGTTGACCTCTGACCTTGGTGTAGTGGAACTGCATGGGGTCGTCGGTGGACAGGGACACCACCAGGCCCTTCTTGTGGAACTCCAGCAGGGGGTTCTTGGCGTACTCCAGGAACAGGCTGTTGTTGCTGAGCGGGGACATGGCCACGGGGATCTGACCCAGGAAGTACAGGTACTGCAGCACGGGACTCTGCAGGGGGCAAAGGTCAGGGGTCAGGACTCTGTAGGAGCAGAGTTAAAGGTCAGGACTCTGTAGGAGCAGGGTTAAAGGTCAGGACTCTGTAGGAGCAGGGTTAAAGGTCAGGGCTCAGGTTTAGGATAGGACTCTGTAGGAGCAGGGTTAAAGGTCAGGGGTCAGGTTTAGGATAGGACTCTGTAGGAGCAGGGTTAAAGGTCAGGGGTCTGTAGGAGCAGGGTTAAAGGTCAGGACTCTGTAGGAGCAGGGTTAAAGGTCAGGGGTCAGGTTTAGGATAGGACTCTGTAGGAGCAGGGTTAGAGGTCAGGGGTCAGGTTTAGGATAGGACTCTGTAGGAGCAGGGTTAAAGGTCAGGGGTCAGGTTTAGGATAGGACTCTGTAGGAGCAGGGTTAAAGGTCAGGACTCTGTAGGAGCAGGGTTAAAGGTCAGGACTCTGTAGGAGCAGGGTTAAAGGTCAGGGCTCAGGTTTAGGATCCCACACCCCTCTTACGCATTGATTGTATGTTGGTACGTCCTGGCACTGAATGTACACACTTATTGTATGCTGCACGTCCTTGCGCTTAAAAATAGTACTTAGCAATGTGTAGCATCTTATCCTAGCTCTCTGTGTTGTGTACGGGGAACGGGTTAACCTAGTGATGGTTAGTGCTTGGCACTTGGTTCTATGAACATCCTCACTGTACCGACAGAGATATAGTGTTGTTTCTCCTTCCTCTGACAAATGTACTTATTGTAGGTTGCTTTGGATAAACGCCCTGGATGTGGACGTGGATGTGGACGTGGACGTGGACGTGGATGTGGACGTGGATGTGGACGTGGACGTGGATGTGGACGTGGACGTGGATGTGGACGTGGATGTGGACGTGGACGTGGATGTGGTCGTGGATGTGGACGTGGATGTGGACGTGGACGTGGACGTGGACGTGGACGTGGATGTGGATGTGGATGTGGACGTGGATGTGGACGTGGACGTGGACGTGGATGTGGACGTGGACGTGGATGTGGACGTGGACGTGGACGTGGACGTGGATGTGGACGTGGATGTGGACGTGGACGTGGACGTGGACGTGGATGTGGACGTGGATGTGAACGTGGATGTGGTTGTGGACGTAGATGTGGTTGTGGACGTGGATGTGGACGTGGACGTGGAGGCGGCTCTGTGTGTGACGGAGGACCTTCTTGAGGTTCAGGCCGTGGGCGATGTTGTCGGCGGTCATGAAGGCGGCGAGGAGATGAGTGACAGCTCCCGCCTCTCCGCAGTGAGGGCGGAACAGGAACGTGTTCATCCCCCGCTCCCTGCAACACACACAGAGACACACACACGCACGGTACACACACACGCACACACACACACACACACACACACGGTACACACACAGTACACACACAGTACTCAGTCCCAGAACAATGGACCAGTTAACCTGCTGAATACCGGGTACGGCGACGGAGAGACGGACGGACGGACGGGGGGGGGGGTGGGGGAGGGGGGGGGGGGTGACTCACCGGCGCAGCTGGTTCAGCATGGCGATGTTGGCGTACATGTAGTAGATGTAGTAGGTGTAGGACGGGTTCTTGGCGCTGTCCCATTCCTCGGGCTTGGGGCTCTTGGTGCAGAACATGTGACCGCTGTGCTTGGACTCATCGTCCACGCTGTCGAAGCCCGTCACCTAGGAGACCAGGACACAGGGAGGACCAGGGTGGTACACACACTACACACACTACACACACACGCACACTCCCGGGCCTGGAGGTTCCGGGTTCCAGCCCCGGGTGTACAGAGTCCCGAAAGATACTGTAGGAGTGGTTCTCAAGTGGGGGTACGCGGTACCTCTAGGGGTACTTTGGAGTTACTGCAAAGGGCACTCGGAAAAATTACATTCATTCATTTTGAAAAGCAAAGTTTTCACCCCTGAGCAAGTTTCAAATCCTGAAAGCTAGACGATAGAAAATTGAGAAACGAGGACGAGGGGTTGAAACGTAAATCTGAAAACACGACAAAAAGAGAATCCGTGGAAAAGAAAGCTACGTGCTCGGACCGTCCCCTGGCGTTGGGCTTCTTTTGTGAGAAATTTTGAGAAATCAGCCAGCAGCAGCACGAAACACCGGCCCACGTTTCTCACTAAATTGTGACTATTTGCACCCTTTTGATGTTCGTTGTTTGAAAAAAAACATGAAAAAATATATTTTTTCTAAGTTTAGTTTAGTTTAGTTTCTTAAGTATCTTAGGTAAACTAGTAGAAAAAGGGTTTGAGAACCACTGCTGTAGATGACCCCGAGTTAGAAGTGCTCTTTGACGAGCGTGGACGTTGGGGTTCTCCACAGTCTTAGCTGTCGGCCTCTTGGAGCCGACTGCCTCCTTAACGCTCCACTCTGCTCACTTTGCTCACTAGCGGCCTCTAGTGGCGAGGAGCAAGTTGCGACTATGTCTTCAAGAAGATCACAGTGAGAGGGCGAGTGGAAGGTTCCCCCGTGGGAGCTGTAACGCCACAGACTCTGACTAAAATAACCTCAAACAGTTGCTTTGGCTCCCAGCCTCCGCACAAGGCTTTGCTCTTTGTTGGATGGGAGCGTGTCACAGCTAAGGGTTCCCCAGGGTCAAGACAGAACGGCGCTCACGTGCTGGAGGAAGAGGCTGAGGTCGGGGTTGGAGTGGGGGTCGATGGTGGCCTGGAACACCGGCAGGAAGATGTTCTCCAGCATCTTGCCGAAGTGGGGCACAAAGTTCCTAGCCTTGAAGACGTCGCTGGGGGAGAGGAGCACAGGGAGACGCGCTCAGAACAGGCCACACACACACACACGCTACACACACTCACGCAACGCCAGGCTAGGGCGGTGTCATGTACGCTTTGAAACACTGAGAAGAACCACTGCCACAAACATAGTTTACTTTCTCTTTACGGGATAGATCAACGTCTGTCTGTCTGTCTGACTGTCTCTGTCTGTCTCTCTGTCTGTTTCTGTCTGTTTCTCTGTCTGTCTATCTGTCTGTCTGTCTGACTGTCTCTCTGTCTGTCTGTCTCTCTCGTCTATCTCTCTGTCTGTCTGTCTGTCTGTCTATCTCTCTGTCTGTCTCTCTGTCTATCTCTCTCTCTGTCTGTCTCTCTGTCTATCTCTCTGTCTGTCTCTCTGTCTATCTCTCTGTCTGTCTCTCTGTCTGTCTGTCTGTCTCTCCAACTATCTAAAGTTCCAAAATACAAATGTCTTCTGATAAAATTCCAATTTGAAATTCCCTGCTACTCTTTTTTTTACTCCAGAACGATATCTGTGGAGCTAACATCTGTCTGCTCCTCTCTCAGCCGTCTGAGAGATTAGCAGGGCGGCCGGGGGGGGGGGGGGGTGGGGGGGAACCTACTAGATCCTGGGCACCTGGATCATCCACTTGAACTGGGGCGAGAAGACCTTGTGTCTGACGAACCACCCGGACAGCTTGGTCCACTCGCTGGGGTTGCAGCCGTAGATGGAGAGGCGGGGCTCGGCGTACTGGTACTTGGCGTCCTCCAGGTCGTTGGCTACTTCCTGGAGACAGGAGGGCGGGGGACAGGTCAGGCACTGGGCTCACACAGCCCCCCCCCGAGGCACGGTGGTGGGGGTCAGGGGGGGTCAACGTCTGACTTTGACAGGGGGTTTAATGTCCATCACAGTGGCGGTCTGACGGTAGACCCCTTTATTAAATATCGGTTGATATTTGACCGGGTCGCCTCAGTTGTTGAAGGCAGTCCACGGTATTTTTCGTGAAATACGATTTCTGCCATCAAATCAATGCAAAGTGTGTTTAAAAACGGTTGTGACTGAGGTAGTTGAGTTAGTTTTGAGCCTCCATTCACAGGCACCAAAACTAAAAATTATTCAACATCAAATGTAGCATTATTCTTAATATTAGGATCTGGATATATATATAATATTATCTACAGATAGCTATCTCTCTATATATATATATAGAGAGATATATATATATATACATGCAGTATATATAATATAATATATGATATAATATTCATGATAACAGCTGTCCTGAATCCTGACTACGGCGTCTATATTATACATATACATACAGTATATCTAATAAAATATTGATGATGTGCCCTGAATACAGCCTCCTATATCACACATATACATCCAGTAGTTGATGTGATGCTGAGTCCTGACGACAGCGTCCCTACAGGTGAGCCTCTCACCTTGATGATGGTGGCGAAGTACTCCCCGTTGAGGTGGTTCTCCGTCTTCATGTACAGGTCCCGCAGCTCGCTGGCGCCCACCGGGTTGTACTTGGCGTTGAACTTGTCGAAGCGCTGGAACGTTTGTCTTCCCTTCAGGAGAGAGGGATGGAACACGGTAGGGATGTGAATAACTCAACATTTTCATGGTCGAACAATCAGTGGGTGGTTATGAACGAATAATCGATTATTCGATGTGTGCCGACATTCACAAAGGCAGCCATGGATCATCGGCAAGAAATCACTTAACTTAATCACTTATCTTAAACGCAAAAAAAAAGAACAGTGATCAGTGTTTGTGTTGTATGCATATATATTCATATTTATGCTTGTGTATTGTGTATATTGTTTTTCTGTACATGATTCTGTACATAAAATTAAAAAAATGTGCTACAGAACCAACATTAGTTCCGTCCGTTAATTCTTGTTTATTTGAATGGGAAAAAATGTTAACGGTCCAAATGTTAAAAATCGACTTTGACCCTCGGGAACGAATAATCTAATAATCTAATATTCTGACCCATCCCTAGTACACGGACGCTTAACTACAGGAATACAAATGCGTAATATTAGAATTATAGATCATCATGAATGTAAATGATCTCGTTCTGAAATAAAAAAATCGTCGACCGACCTATACCACGCCGTCGTTGTACGAGAAGCCTTCAAGCCTAGGAGAGCTGGGGCAATCACTGCAGACCCCTCACACCCAGGACAGCACTTGTTCAATCTACTGCCCTCGGGCAGGAGGTACAGGTGCCTCAACAGCAGGACAAACAGACTAAAAAACTGTTTCTTTCCCCTGGGCCATCAGGTCCTTGAACTCATGACGTGTGTGTATGTGTGCGCTATGCTGGATAAACAATGTATATACTGCTATGTGTCTCCTTTTATTCTTTGCTATTTAATTAATTAACTTATTACTGTTTTTTTTATTTTTTATATTTATTATGCACGGGCCGAAGTAGCACTGCAATTTCATTGTATACCTGTTGTGCAATGACAATAAAGATTCTATTCTATTCTATTCAAGTAGAACGAGTGCTGCTAGTGGCTACAATGCGAGATGCTGCATCGCTTTATACTCTGTATCAATACTCAAGTTCAGGAATCGGTATCTGGAAGGAGAAGATGGTATTTGGGGGATGGGGGGGGGGGTACGTACGGCGTGGACGTCCAGGGAGTCCACGGTGAGGTCGTAGGGGTGCAGGTTCAGGCCCTTGAACAGCTCCTTCAGGGTGACGTCCTTCCCGCCCACGTTCTGCACCACGCGCTCAGAGTCCACGCGGTACGAGTGCTTGATGAAGCGCAGCAGGTGCTTCTGGTTCATGCAGGCCGCCGCGTGGATGTGGGTGTCCACCTGCCGGCCCGGGGGGGACGCACGGAGAGAGAGTCAGCCGCCCAGACGGGTACTGGGACTACTGTACTGGAACAGCACTGGAACTGGTTGTGTCAATCTTCTGTTGTAACATGTAGGTTCTGTTGTGACATGTAGGTTCTGTTGTAACATGTAGGTTCTGTTGTAACATGTAGGTTCTGTTGTGACATGTAGGTTCTGTTGTAACATGTACGTTCTGTTGTAACATGTAGGTTCTGTTGTAACATGTACGTTCTGTTGTAACATGTACGTTCTGTTGTAACATGTAGGTTCTGTTGTAACATGTACGTTCTGTTGTGACATGTACGTTCTGTTGTAACATGTACGTTCTGTTGTGACATGTACGTTCTGTTGTAACATGTACGTTCTGTTGTAACATGTTCATTCTGTCGTAACATGTAGGTTCTGTTGTAACATGTACATTCTGTTGTAACATGTAGGTTCTGTTGTAACATGTACGTTCTGTTGTAACATGTACGTTCTGTTGTAACAGCGTGACATGTAGGTTCTGTTGTTCTGTTGTAACAGCGTTACGTGTGTGACTGTTACCTTCCTGCAGTTGTAGAACATTTTGCGGGTTGTAACAGAATGACATGTACGTTTTGTTGTAACATGTACGTTATATTGTTCTGTTGTAACAACGTGACTGTTACCTTCCTACAGTTAACCCTAGTCCCTGTGAGGTTGTTCTGTTGTAACAGTGTGACTGTTACCTTCCTGCAGTTAACCCTAGTCCCTGTGAGGTTGTTCTGTTGTAACAGTGTCACTGTTACCTTCCTACAGTTGTAGAAGTCCCTGTGGGGTTGTTCTGTTGTAACAGTGTGACTGTTACCTTCCTACAGTTGTAGAAGTCCCTGTGCGGGTTGTTCTTCAGCTCCTTCAGCTCCTCCATCTCGTTGAGCATCTCGTGGACGTTGAACTTGGACATGAGGAACTTCAGCCTGCGGTGGGTGTAGGTCTTACTGCAAACCAAGAAAATGACAGAGTGACGTATCTTTATATATTACGTGATGTTATATACACGGTATACGTTTTATAACAAGTGTTATAAAGTGTTTCACGTGATAATAACGTGAGATAGACGGTACAAACACTAACAGATGGCATCCTTACGCCTCACGCCTGAGAAACCCAAAACCTAAATGATAAGTCCTAGGTGTGAACAAACAACAACAAACCACAACAAACAGCAACAAACAAAAAACAACAACGGACCCAAACAAACAAACAAAACAAACAACAAACAACAAACAAAACAAAAAACAAACAAAACAACAACAAACAAACAAAACCCAACAACAAACAATAAACAAGAACAAAAAAAAAACCTAACAAACAAAAAAACAACAAACAACACACAAAACTCAACAACAAACAACATCAATACACAACAACAACAACAAACAACATGTCCTCGACTGTATCCCACCCCCTCTCTCTCTCTCTCTCTTGCTCTCTCTCTCTCTCTCTCTCTCTCTCTCTCTCTCTCTCTCTCTCCCTCCCCCTCCCCCTCCCTCTCTCTCCCTCCCTCCCTCTCCCTCCCTCCCTCTCCCTCTCTCTCTCCGTCTCACGTGGGGCCCTGGGCGATCAGGGCGATGAGGAAGTTCATGTCGTCGATGAAGGTGTCGTAGTCGGTGCAGGGCAGCGCCCGCGGCTGGCCCTTGTCGGCCGCCGCCTGGTTGTCGTACACGAAGATCACGCCGTCCTTCATGCGCGCCACGTAGCCCAGGTTCTTGGGCAGGGCGCTGGCGTTGAACGGGTCCTCCCCCTGCTTGGGAGGGGCGGTGAAGACTGCGTGCGGAGGGGGAGGGAGTGGGGGGGGGAGAGGGAGGGAGGAGGGGAGGGGGGGGAGGAGGGAGGGAGGGGGGGGAGGAGGGGGGGGGGGGAGGAGGGGGGGGAGGAGGGAGGGAGGGGGGGAGGAGGGGGAGGGGGGGGAGGAGGGAGGGAGGGGGAGGGGGACGCGTCACCGTGAGGCAGTGTTGCCCCTAGATTTTTTTGTAGCAGTGGTGCTGCTGTGAGTTGGTAACCTAGCAACGCTAGCCCCCCCCCCCCCATAACCCTTTAAATGGTTACTAAATAAAACATGACCAAATATGACATAACAACCAACAGAGTCAGGGTATCTGCTGAGACCCAGATCATTGTGACAATGTGCCTTGAACTTGGCAGAAACTAAGTTCATCTTTTATGTTCATTTTCAGCAATTTCTTTGATATTTATCATAAGCCTTAGAAAAAAATAGATGAATTTTTTTATTATTATTACGGTTTTTTGTTTTTTTTTGCTGACAATCCGGCCGCTGCTAGTGTTACAGTTAGCATCGTGAGCACAGTTGACCAATTAAGAGATGAACCACAACACATATTAAGCATTATGACTGTTTTAACTAAAATATGAAGTTGAGTTAATAATAAAAGTAACCTTTAGTTCAATAACTAGTTAAACTCTTTAAGAGAGAGAGAGACATACCGGGCTGGACCTGGTCCAGCTAGTTAAACTAGTTAAATTAGTAGTTAAACTTAAGTTACTTAAGTTAAAAGTATATAATAATAATATCATTTTTCAATAATATAATATATATATATAATATATAATATTATATATATAATTATATAATTATTAAATTAAATTATTTAATTAAAGTTTAAAGTTAAACTTAAGTTACTAGTTAAACTAGTTCCACTAGTTAAACTCTTTAATACCGGGCTGGACCTGGTCCTCAGGACGGAACGGCTCCCCCTCCATCTGCCTCAGGTACTGGGAGGTGATGTTGGGGAAGCGCTGGAAGGCCAGCCTCATGTACTTCTCCCTGATGTTCATGGCGCGGTACAGGCCCTTGCAGGACAGCTCGAAGTCGTCCATGGTCACCTGACGGGGCAGGAAGGACGTTTTGGGGGTCAAAGGTCAATGACCGACGGAGGAAAAAAAACGGAAGCAGGAGTTTTTCATGTTTTTTTTAAAATAATTTCCGTAACTGAGAATGAATATCTTTGCAATGAATGGGCAAGCTTTGCTCCTGCTCCGTTTAGTTTAGTTAATTAATCAATTAGTACAATTAAGCAATTAATTTACTAATTAATTTACTAATTAATTCGTAAAATGCTATTCTCCTACACCTTCTCCTCTACTCCTGGGCTCTCGAGGGCGTCTCGTCTCCACAGGTCAAACTCTGCGCCACGATTCACGTTAATCGTGGACGGGAGCTTCGTTCGAACGACACGTCTGTGTTGTGGCGGGGGGGGGGGGGCGCCCTACGTTGCCCGGGAAACAGGACTTTGTGTGTATAGAGCACAGGCCGCTCTGTAAATATCAACCACGCCTCGCTGAAACCCAAAACCCCACCTGCTGGGAATCAAACCCGCAGTAAGCCCAGAGTTTACTGCTCTCTATTCCTGTTGGGGGTCAACCCCGGGTGGGGGGGGGGGGGGCAGCTAGGTACCCCGCCCCAGGACCAGGTCTTAGCCTGTGGACCGGTCTGTAGTAGGCCCCAGGACCAGGTCTTAACCTGTGGACCGGTCTGTAGTAGGCCCAGGACCAGGTCTTGTGGACCGTGTGGGCGTCAGTAGGCCCCAGGACCAGGTCTTGTGGACCGTGTGGGCGTCAGTAGGCCCCAGGACCAGGTCTTGTGGACCGTGTGGGTGTCAGTAGGCCCCAGGTTGGGGGGGGAGGTGCAGATGTAGCCGGGTGAGGTTCAAGCTACAGACTGAATCACACAGTCTGGCATGTCTTGAACCACACCCCGTTATTTGTGCTTTATTTTAACCAGGGAGCGTCTACTTTATGTTTTAAATCGACTATTGTTTTTATTTTATTTTATTTCGTTAAGCACTTTGTGTTGCAGGGGTCTAGAACGCACTTTATCAGGCGAGTTTGTTTGATTGACTGATTCAAAACCACAACAAACCACAACAAATAACAACAAACAACAACACAACAACAACAACACAACAACCAGCGGCGGCTGCGTACCCCGGAGGCGTAGTCTCCGATGATGGCCACCCTCTGGAAGTCGGGCACCTCCAGGTAGGTGGGGGTCTCCACCTCCACCTCCACCACCGGGGCCACGACGGCGCTGGTGGAGCAGGCCATCGGGACCCCCATGGTGCGGCAGCGCTGGCGCCTCTTCTTACTGCGCACACACACACACACACACACACACACGTGTGCATAGACACACACACACACACACACACAGTGCATAGACACACACACACACACACACACGTGTGCATAGACACACACACACACACAGTGCATAGACACACACACACACACACGTGCATAGACGTACATATACACACACATGTGCATATACACACACACACACACACACACATATGGATGGACACGCACACACACACATGGAAATACACACACACACACACACAAAGAATAGAATAAAGCCAATTTTAAAGAAAGAACTAAATCCGACAAGCAAAAAGTAAAACAAAAGCAAGGCCCCCCCCCCGCCCCGCCCCCCCCCCCCAGCCCCCCCCCAGCCCCGCGCCCCCCGCCCTAAAAAAAAACAACAGCCTCAAAACTGGCTTTGTGCGCCGGTTTCCACGGAAACAGCCACCCACCCACCCACCGCTTATCCTCGTCCTCGTCCAAGTGCATGGCCTGCGCCTGGTGCAGGATGGGGCAGTCGTCGGCGATGTCGAACAGCGAGACCTCGTCCCTCACGTTCTCGTCCTTCGTCTCCGAGGCGAAGACCTTCTCGGCGAAGGCCCGCATCTTGTCGTCGGTCTCTGAAGGGGGGGGGGGGGGAGGGGGGAGGGGGAGGGGAGGGGACGCACGCCAACATGAGCGCTTTTTTTTTTTTTTACACAAACTCATAGCCTCATAGCTCATAGCTATGAGTTTGTGTAAAAGCGCTCATGTTATAGCTAGCTAGCTAGCCAGCTATCCATTAGCGCAAATAGCGTCTTATTTCTAGGACGTTACCTGCGCTAATGGCCGTCCGTGTTCCATGTAAGCTAGCTACGGAAGGCCGTAGCTAGCGCGAAAAACGTCTTAGAAATGTCGCGTGAACACGACATTTCTAAGACGTTATTCGTGCTAACGGCCTTCCGTAGCTAGCTTACATGTTTAGAGGGATAAACGTCGCCCTCGCCCCTCTTCAAAGGGGACGTGTTATGCCACCGGGTGTGAGTGTGATTAGCCGTTACAAGCCGTTTTGAAAACCTGCCTCTTCTGACGTCACAAGATCGCAGATTTTCAAAACGGCTTGTAGCGGCTAATCACACTCACACCCGGCGGTATAATGCGTCACCTTTAATAATACATGCGGGTACCGCTTCCTACGCGTGTTGGGAAAAGAATTTGCGGTCTGCAACACGAATTCCGTGAAATTCCGCGAAGAAAAACCCCAGAGAACGTCGGACCATTGATCATCATCTGTCCTATTTGGACCAATAGCGAAATTCCTTGAATTTGTGTGAACGCAAAAGTTTATGTCGCAGACCGCAACTTCCTTGACAACGCATGTATGAAGCAGTATTAGGAACTAGCCGAATGGGACGCTTCTCCTTTAAGGAAACAAGAACCAACAGTGTAACACAACGTGCACAACGTCCACCAATGATTTGCTACTGCTGGCGTTCATTGGCCCTCACAAGCCATGTCAAAACGTAGCTCGACTGAAGACGGATAGATCCGCCCACCAGCCTCAGTGGACTGCCCCCCCCACTAGTAGGCGGATCTAGCCATCACACATCTGGGCGGAGCCTCCCACTTGTGATGTCACTAGAGGGGAGATGTAATGGCAGATCAGCATCTCCCCACTGGTGATCGATAGGGGTCTTTTTAAGGAACCTCTGATACTTCAAAGCACAATCTTTGCGTTGGGGTGTATGCTACTCAAAGCATGCTGCATGTACACTACAAAGCCTGGGAGTATGTGTATTGTCTACAGAAACACGTTGCATGCATGTACAACCATGACACTATTCTACACTATGGTGACGAAGGACACGCAAAGAGTAGGTCTACATGTAAGAGCTTTGACTGCATCGGTCAAGAGACGGTTCCTTCCATAGCCAGGATAGAACCAGGATAGAGCCCGTCTTTGACCAATGGCAGCCACCCAATCGACTCGTTTATCGGCGTCTTTCCTTTCCTTACCGCAGTAAGCCAACAAAAAAAAACAACCACACCAAGGTAACTACACGAGCGGTCGAAGGAAGGCCTGCAGAATTGAGGAAATGCAAGCGAGCAACTACAGCATGTTTGAGGTTCCTGAAGTACCTCTAAATACTTACTCTGCTGACCACCTGATTATGAAATCCCCAGCAAGGGAGGAAAACCCGGGCCGAGGGAAAACAGATAGTTAGGTTAGGGGAAAAAAAAGGGTTTAGCAGGGCTAACATTACAGTTAGCATAGTTAGCTTTGTTGATCAATTAGAGATGTAACAGAAAACAATAAAAACACATTAAGTATTATGAATGTTTTTATTAAAATATTTAGTCAAGTTAAATAAAGTAATATTCAGTTCAATAAATGGTGAACTCTGTCACTAAACTTACAACATGGAAATAAATGCATGCAAGTTAATGTTTATGGAGGATACCTGATGCAAGGTATAGGAGTAATTTGACAATTTGTGAGGTGGGGAAAAATGCAAGCATGAGTACTTGAAGAAGATGATCTGTAGTCTACTGGTCTAAGTGTAGCTCTAGAGTCACTGGTTTGGATCAAACCATGGTAGTTTTTGTGGCAGCATGCAGAGATTATTTCACCCCGTTAAAATCGTGGTCCAGAAGCACCAAGATGGCAGCTTGAACATCTTTAATGGAACTTCAGATGGTATGATTCAAACCCTCCTAAACAGAGAACTATACAGCTAGGATACATGGGGACCACCCCACCCCCCCAACACTCTGAGGGTCCTCAAGGTCCTTCTGTCTGTCTGTCTCTCTCTGTGTCTGCCCATCTGTCCCTCTGTCTGTCCATCTGTCCCTCTGTCTCTCTCTCTCTGTCTGTCCATCTGTCTGTCTCTCTGTGTGTCTGCCCATCTGTCCCTCTGTCTCTCTCTCTCTGTCTGTCCATCTATCTGTCTGCCCATCTGTCCCTCTGTCTCTCTCTCTCTCTGTCTGTCCATCTGTCCCTCTGTGTCTCTCTCTCTCTCTCTCTCTCTGTCTGTCCGTCTATCTATTGCTTGAAATCAAAGGTCAATCTCTCCAAGTCGGTTTCTCCCAATTTAAATTGTCGGCAGCTTCACAAAGCTTCACCAAGCCCTAGACGTAAACGTTGTTGACAGACCAATGACACATCAGCTGAGCCAAACGTGCCTTGCCTAAGGTGCGAGGCGGTCTATAGGCGCGGGGAGGAGGGGGACGCCCCTGCGGTCGTATCAAAATACCAAAGCGGACATCGGCAGGCGGTGAATGCGTCCCACGCTGGAGTTAGGATTCCCAACCACCCTGCACTTCCAAAGTATTTCTCCGGACAAAATAACCACATCGGTCGAGCTGGCATTTTGTATTATTGCTTTTAATAGTTTGTTGTTTGATACGTGTAAACCAAAAGGGGGGGATTACGTCTCTGCTTTAAATGTAATATCTTTGATTGTAGGTATTTTATGTAAGTGTACTGTGATATCTAGTCTGAAACACGGCATTCCAGGTCCCTGTAGGGGTCAGAATCCACACCCACAACACCCCACAGCACGGTTTAACGGGCCGACCCGTCTACTATTTCACTGACCAGCAGAGAACCGTTAGTGGTTACACTTCCAGTGCCCCACTAACATACTTTGGTATTGAAATAAATATATTGGTTTGAGGGAACTCATCCAAATGTAAGGCAGAACACTTGACGGATTTATACATAATATTCAATCCCAATGCCTCATAATGAAAGCGATACATAAGTAAAATAGCAATCATTATTACAAACCCATTTAAAGTTCTGTCTGTTAAGTTATACCAATAGGAAAGGTCCATCCCTTTCCCCCCCTCCATAATAACCAGTAAGTTCTGCTCTATGAAACCCAGCAGTTGGAACTTCCAAGTTCAGGAAGATAAATTTCATGTCCACATAATTACCAAAAAACTACGGGATGATGGACACAGAGAGTTTGACTTTCCGGACATAGAATCCCCCATCGTAGTGGTGGTTCGTCTGTGTTGGGCAGAGACTGTGATGGGAGGTGGCTGAGTGAACCCCGGCCCGGGTCCACTGGAGATGGGTTCAACAGACTGGAGGATCCTCCGTGTCCGCAGTGGGAATGTGGGAATGTTCCCACTGTGGACGGGGCAGTATGCAGACCTCCTGCTTTCACTTGTAGCTCTAGGAGCGTCTGTCACCAGCCACATGGAAAACACGAGGTGTCTATATTATGGCGTTAAGCAACTTAGTTATTTATCCCATTACCGTATTTTCATTCATTTAGGATTCAGGCGCCACGAGATGGAGCCATGTGGTTTAAAAATAAATCCAGTGTGACAATGACCAAAACGCGTGAGGACATTTAGTATGTTTTTAATATTATTATCTCTTCCACCTCCCGCTCACTGTGTCTGACCGTAGTGCGACCCGGTCTTGAGAAACTTCGCCATTCCTCGATTAAACTTTTCGGCGTGTAGTGAGCTCGTGTTTTCCCACCACCCAGAGCCCCTGTCGACTGTGGACTCGACTCCTGTCGATACTCACCGGGAACGAGTACTTTCGGCATGGCGGCGGGGGTCTGGATCACACTCCCAGGGGACTACAGAGAACAGGTACTGCTGCTGTGGACGCTGAGGCGGTAGTGTGGGGCGCTCTCCGTTTGGGGTCTCTCTGTGTCTAACCTAACTGGACGTATAAGACCCCTCCTCTCCCCCCTCCCGTGAAACCAGAACCCCGTCCTGGATACCGGAGGTGTGCTGCCGCCGGCGCTATTTTAGGAGCACATGGAGCTCCTTGACAGACTGATATGAGGAGCAGGCAGTAGCTGTTATGTAAAGTTACCATGTGTTTGTCTGTTGGCTTACTGCATGATGTTAAACGAACTGGTTAGCTCACGGCATTATGTAAAACTAACTGGAGCCAATGTGCATTTTTGTGTATTGTTTTACGCGCGTATTTACCCCCCCCCCCCCCACACACACACACACACACACACACACTTATAATGGATTTCTTTAAAATTGTATTTTATTATTATGATACTTATTTCATTATTTAGGGCTACTATTATTTACTATTTATTCATTATATTTGCATTTTTATTCTGCACAACATTTCACTGCACATTGATATCTGGGATAAGCTGACCCATGAAACTTCAGCCTTGACCCATGAACTTGAAACCTGACCAGTAAACTGCAAACTTGAACTTCAAGGGGGTTGAAATGTCTTCGGACCATGTAAACACTTTTTAATCTCTTCAGCACGGCCAGGCTGGTGACGTGTGTCGGGCTATCCCTTTAGGAAAGGCCTCCAAATACTGTGTTCACTGTCAACAGGCGACCGACGAGAAGCTTTTCCAGAGACTTTAGCAACAAAGTGGAGAAGAGGGATGACGCTGCTTCAGGAAAGCGAGTGTCTCCTTCGCTCAGACCAGTGTTTATTATGAATCCCCCAAACACTGCGGTGCCGTGATGAGGCAGCAATGCATCGTGGGGGCAGGGGAGAGTCATCACCCTACGGCTGTCCACGCCTCTGAGCGTCTACCTCAATAACGGCTTTTAAAACGTATCCGAAACTCGATGTGACCGTTCACCAGGAGTGCGGAGTGGAGATGAACCCGACGCTACAACAAACAAGGAAAGAATTCCCGGCCGTGAAATGTCTTGCCCTTTGAAGCGATACCCGATAATGTAAAGATAGGACCGCTTTTACAGGCAGAGCCTTTTAGATGCGAGTGTATTTCAACCAACACAACTCTTAATCCTACCGGAAGGAACCGTCAACAACGATTCCCTGCTCCCCATCAAACCCGTCAATCTGAACCCCCAATCTGAACCCCCCCCCCCCCCCCGGTGATATCTCCATGACGACCGGAGTGTCTTCATGAAGACGGGCCTCCAGACCACGTCCGCCAGCAGGGCTTCCTGTAGACCCACTGCCCCCCGCTGCCATGGCAACAGCAGCGCCCCCCCCCCCCCCCCCCCCCCCGGACAGAGGAGGCGTCCATTCGAGGGGAATCGGATCCCAAATGTCAGCCATCAACTGGAGGAGGACACCTGCTCCACGGGCACAGCTCTGTGACACACAACCACACACACTGGAGGAGGACACCTGCTCTGTGACACACAACAACACACACTGGAGGAGACCTGCTCCCGAGCGCACAGCTCCGTGACACACAACCACACACACTGGAGGAGACCTGCTCTGTGACACACAACCACACACACTGGAGGAGGACCTGCTCTGTGACACACAACCACACACACTGGAGGAGGACACCTGCCCCCCACGCACAGCTCTGTGACACACAACCACACACACTGGAGGAGACCTGCTCCCGAGCGCACAGCTCTGTGACACACAACCACCACACTGGAGGAGGACCTGCTCCCGAGCGCACAGCTCTGTGACACACAACCACACACACTGGAGGAGGACCTGCTCTGTGACACACAACCACACACACTGGAGGAGGACCTGCTCCGAGCGCACAGCTCTGTGACACACAACCACACACACTGGAGGAGGACCTGCTCTGTGACACACAACCACACACACTGGAGGAGGACCTGCTCTGTGACACACAACCACACACACTGGAGGAGGACCTGCTCCGAGCGCACAGCTCCGTAACACACAACCACACACTGGAGGAGGACCTGCTCCCAGCGCACAGCTCTGTGACACACAACCACACACACTGGAGGAGGACCTGCTCTGTGACACACAAACACACACTGGAGGAGACCTGCTCTGTGACACACAACCACACACACTGGAGGAGGACCTGCTCTGTGACACACAACCACACACACTGGAGGAGGACCTGCTCTGTGACACACAACCACACACACTGGAGGAGGACCTCTAGTGCAGGCACGTGTGGACCAGTGGACAGGAAACAGACCTGGTTGTGTCGTTGACCTAGTTGTGTTGTTGACCTAGTTATAGACCTGGTTGTGTTGTAGACCTGGTTGTGTTGTTGACCTAGTTATAGACCTGGTTGTGTTGTAGACCTGGTTGTGTTGTTGACCTAGTTATAGACCTGGTTGTGTTGTAGACCTGGTTGTGTTGTAGACCTGGTTGTGTTGACCTAGTTATATACCTGGTTGTGTTTAGTCCTAGTTGTGTTGACCTAGTTGTGTTGTAGACCTGTTGTGTTTAGTCCTAGCCCAGTCCCACCGGTCCTCAAACCAAACCTTCATCCCCTGAACTCGTCCTCCTCCTCCTCTTCCTCTCGTCCTGTTCCACCATTAGAATACCTTTACTTTATTGTTATTGTTGTATATATACTGTACATATATTCTACTTTTATTTAAATTATTTTGTTCTTTGTTACTCTTTTTACTCTTATACTACTTTTTATTTATTTTTTATATTTTTTTGCATTGTTCAGGAGAGCCTGGAACACAAACATGTCATCGCCGGCTTTGACTGCTTGCCTGTTGTGTTGTGCATTTGACTAATAAAGAACTGAACTGAACTGAACATGGTTCTGTGAGGGCCACGTGGTTCTGTGAGGGCCCCGTGGTTCTGTGAGGGCCCCATGGTTCTGTGGGGGCCCCATGGTTCTGTGGGGGCCACATGGTTCTGTGAGGGCCCCGTGGTTCTGTGGGGGCCACGTGGTTCTGTGGGGGCCCCATGGTTCTGTGAGGGCCCCATGGTTCTGTGGGGGCCACGTGGTTCTGTGAGGGCCACGTGGTTCTGTGAGGGCCACGTGGTTGAGGGCCACGTGGTTCTGTGAGGGCCCCATGGTTCTGTGAGGGCCCCATGGTTCTGTGAGGGCCACATGGTTCTGTGGGGGCCACATGGTTCTGTGAGGGCCCCGTGGTTCTGTGGGGGCCACGTGGTTCTGTGAGGGCCCCGTGGTTCTGTGAGGGCCCCGTGGTTCTGTGAGGGCCACGTGGTTCTGTGAGGGCCACGTGGTTCTGTGAGGGCCACATGGTTCTGTGAGGGCCCCGTGGTTCTGTGGGGGCCACGTGGTTCTGTGAGGGCCCCATGGTTCTGTGAGGGCCCCGTGGTTCTGTGGGGGCCACATGGTTCTGTGAGGGCCACATGGTTCTGTGAGGGCCACATGGTTCTGTGAGGGCCACATGGTTCTGTGAGGGCCCCGTGGTTCTGTGGGGGGCCACATGGTTCTGTGAGGGCCACATGGTTCTGTGGGGGGCCACATGGTTCTGTGGGCCCCTCTGTCCCGTGGTCTACGTGTCTAGACTGGGATCAGGGTTTAGGCCAGGATCAGGGGCTCTGCAGGGTCTCTCCGTCCCGTGGTCTACGTGTGTGTACCGGTTCAGGGTCTCTCTGTTACGTGGTCTACGTGTGTGTACCGGTTCAGGGTCTCTCTGTTACGTGGTCTACGTGTGTAGACCGGTTCAGGGTCTGGACCTGAGGAGATGTGTTAAGCTGTCCCCTCTCTTCCAAATGGACGGATCTTGTTTTCTCCGTTCTTGGCAGATGGAGGTGGGCTGTCGGGTTACAGGTTACTTCACACGGCGGCAGGTGCTGCTGCTCTCCGCACTTCAGCCTCAACCGTCGGTTGATCGCGGCCTCCATAACTTCTAAATCTCTCGCCCCCCCCACCCGATCCCAAAAGATCGGTTGATTGCGGCCTCCATAACTTTGAAATCTCTCCGATCTCTGTAGGACTATATGCCCCAGTTGGATCGACGGATCTATACGGAGAGCGGTAGACCTGTCGGGCTTCCCGTCCCTCCGCAGTCCGACGCCAGTCAGGTGTTCACCGCCAGCTGCCTGGCGGTTTATGTTTGGCGCCCTCTTGTGGAAGACCAACGTTACTGCAGGCGATTGAAAGCATGTTATTTTTCATGAAATGGAAGTTTATTATTATTTTATTAAATTAACCAGAGACCCGGATTCAATGTTAAATTAGCGCTGCATGCTAGATGCCGCGAGCAGATACTGAATAAATAATATTTTAATCATTCTTAGAAAATAATACAACGCAAAAGTTATTTGTATTATTTGTAGTTATTTGTACATAATTATTTTGTGTTGTATTAAACATAATTTAAACATGATTAAAATGTTAAAAACCTTAATTAAAGTTACAATGATAAAAACCAACAGACACCTACAGCCTGCATTTCCCTGAAAAACATTTCGTATCTAAGCAGAACAGTGGCCCCTGGTGGCCGGATATACCACCACACGAACCCCCCCCCCCCCCCCCCCCCCCCACACACACACACACACACACATACACACACACCAAGAGGGGTGTGTCCATAAACTGTCTTGCTCTGGTCGACGTCCTGAGGAATGTAAATGAGTGTTAATTGCGTTCCGACCGGACAACGAAGAGCTCTGTCTGAGAGAACAGCCGGTAAGTTATTTAAAAAAAAAACGAATTATTTAAAGTATGAATTTCGAAGATGGTCAGTCTCAACAGCTACATAACTAGTGAAGTCACATGATTATCATTAGTTTGTTTTGTTTCCATATGAATGATAATTATAATGTAAATGTTATTACCTGGTCATTTGTAGGCCTACTTGGACTTGGACTTGGTGGACTTTGTCATCTGGATTTTGGCATTTATTCTTTTATCAAACTTTGAGTAATGCTATACTGTACAGTGCCAGATCTTGTCTGGTGAAAAGCAAGAGTTATCATTCATAGCCTGGCCCTGATGCATCATTACAGCTTTTTAAAGACAATATTAATATAAAAATAGTCCGATTTTATATAATTTTTGCGTGGCCTATTAATTATTTGCTCATCATTCGCTCATTCTTTCATTCTTGCATGTGGTCCTATCACCGTTGGTCAAGTCAGAGCGGCTAACTTTAGCCTCACTGTCCCCACGGTGACCAGATCACAGTGATAGTTAATGACAGACATTTAGCGGTCTGCCCAGCTTCCTGTGTGGGACTACAGACACACAGACAGACAGACAGACCACAGGACAGCCTGGTGTGGTTATGGTGTTTGACTCCCAGCCCAAAGGTTCTGGGTTCAAAGCCCCCCAGTGTCATCACCTGTACCTTGAACCAGACACCTCGCGGCTCTTTATTAACGTTCACCTAAAAAGCGGCTTTTGATCCCAGACGGACCCACTCAATGTATGTTTACATTGTCACTATTGTTAATTAACATCTACTAACATACTGATCATCAAAACAGTATTTCACTTTTCTTCCATCCCGGTCAGAAAACATGCCAACGATCAAACAAGACGGACTTTGGGGTCAGGGGGTCGTAAACACCAGACCTGTGCAGCCCTGAGACTAGCAGGGATTAAGAGCTTTACAAATACTGACTTGACTTGAAGACCGCATGTATATGTTGAATCTAAATGATATAAACATAGTCTGTGGCTGTGACCATCCTGTGATCCACTTGGTTCACTGCAGAGACCCCCTGATGGGTCTCGCTGTTCACATGTACACCCAGGGCGTTTATCAGACGCTTCTATCCAGAGCGACTTACAATAAGGACATTTGTCAGAAGAAAGAGAAACAACGATATATCTCTGTGGGTACAGTGAGGACGTTCATAGAACCAAGTGCCAAGCACTAACCATCACTAGGTTAACCCATTCTCTGTATACAACAGAGATAGCTAGGGTAAGATGCTACACAATGCTGAGGGCTATTAAGTGCCAGGACGTACAAAATACATGATGATGATGATGATGATGAGGGGGGAGGCTATGCGGAGTCTAGATGACTACCGCTGTTGTGAACCGTGTGTGGGGGGGGGTTCCTCCAGCTGCAGGATGGAGGTGAAGGTGTATGCGGACGGCGTTCCCCGTGTGGTCTGTGGGGTCACGGACAACACCACCTGCCAGGAGGTGGTCATCGCTCTGGCTCAAGCGCTCTGTGAGTATACCCGGTGTGTTGGGGTCAGGGGTCCGGGTGAGGGGGCTAGGGGTTAGGGGTTAGTCAGGCAGAAGGTGCTAGAGGTTAGTTAGGGTCAGTGTGAGGGCCAGGCTGCTAGGGGTAAGGGTAAGTTGGGGTTATAATTGTGTTAGGGGGCTAGTTAGGGTTAAGGTTATAAGTGTGATGGGTTAGGGGTATCAGTTGGGATAGGGTGACTGCTAAGTTAGAGTTGTAAGTAGGGTTTGCCGTTAGTCTAAGTTAAGGCCAGTCGGTAAGGGCTCGTTACGGTAAGGTTACAAGCGTGTTAGGGATGATGGGTTAGTTAAAGTTAAGGTTGGGGTAGGGGTAGTTGATGAGTGTGTTGAGCAGCTCCCCGTGGTTCCAGGTCGCCCGGGCCGCTACACCCTCCAGGAGAAGTTCAAGGACTTTGAGCGCTGCGTGGCCCCCGGCGAGAGGCTCCTGGAGGCCCTGCAGAAGTACGGGGAGCACGGCAAGGAGGTGCAGCTCACCCTGCTCCTCAACCACAGGCCCCCTCTCCTCTGGGACCCGGCGCCCGGCGCCCGGCCCTCGGACCCCCAAGACCCGCCCGGGCCCCCGCTGAGGCGGCGGAGACCCGACCCGGGGGCCAGGGCCCGGAAGGGCAGCGGCTCGCTGCCCAGCTCCGCCCATCGCCAGAGTCTGCCGGTGCTGTCCCGGCTGCGACAGGAAGAGGAAGAGGAAGAGGAGGGGCCTCTGGAGGAAGTCAAGAGGCCCAAGAGGAAGTCGTTGACGCTGATGGACGCCTGGGGGTGGCTGGGGAGTCTGGGCCGCGGCCGGCTCCACTACTGCGTCAGCGACCCGGACGGGAACAAGACGACCGGGAAGGAGGTCACCGGAAACCTTCCGGAGGGTTCCGACTGTGTTCCGGTGGCTTCCGGTTCCGTCGGTTCCAAGGAGGCCTCGGGTCAGGAGGGGTTCCTGAGCCGCGTCAGGAGGCGGAAGCGGGAGAGACAGAGCAGGGAGCGCCGAGCGTCCTGCTGCTGCACGGCCGAAACCCGACCCGATGACACGCTCTTCAGGAAGTCATTCCTAGGGGCCAAAGACCGGACACTAGGGGCCAAAGACCAGACCCTAGGGGCCAAAGACCAGACCCTAGGGGCCAAAGACCAGACACTAGGGGCCAAAGACCAGACCCTAGGGGTCAAAGACCAGACACTAGGGGCCAAAGACCAGACTCTAGGGGCCAAAGACCAGACACTAGGGGCCAAAGACCAGACCCTAGGGGCCAAAGACCAGACACTAGGGGCCAAAGACCAGACCCTAGGGGTCAAAGACCAGAACCTAGGGGCCAAAGACCAGACACTAAGGGCCAAAGACCAGACCCTAGGGGCCAAAGACCAGACCCTAGGGGCCAAAGACCAGACACTAGGGGCCAAAGACCAGACCCTAGGGGCCAAAGACCAGACACTAGGGGCCAAAGACCAGACCCTAGGGGTCAAAGACCAGAACCTAGGGGCCAAAGACCAGACACTAAGGGCCAAAGACCAGACACTAAGGGCCAAAGACCAGACCCTAGGGGCCAAAGACCAGACACTAGGGGCCAAAGACCAGACAGTAGGGGCCAGAGACCAGACCCTAACGACCAAAAACCAGAACCTAGGGGCCAAAGACCAGACCCTACGGGCCAAAGACCGGAGCCTTACGACCAAAGACCAGACACTAGGGACTAAAGACCAGACCCTAGGGACTAAAGACGGGGCCCCGGGGAGGGCGAACAGGGCGGAAGAAGAGAAGATCAAACTGAGAGAGCAAATCACGTCTCAAGGCTCTCGACTGCGAGACCTGGACCTCCAGCTGTCGTCTGTGGACCGACAGATCCGGGAGCTGGAGGGTCCGGGGACGGAGAGACCGGCCCAGCTGGACGGCCGGCGGTCCGCCTCAGAACAGGAGGAGGAGGAGAAGGAGGAGAGGGAGGAGCTGCTGTTCTGGGAGCAGGAGCTGCAGGCGGAGCTGGGCTTCGAGGGGGACATCCAGACCCAGTTCCTGGAGCTGCGGCAGAAGGCGCGGCAATGCAAGGCTGAGCTCGAGGAGTACCGGCGCAGGATGCAGCGGCTGGCCTTCCCCGCTGGACCACCGACGCCCGTCCAGGAGAGAGTGGTGGGGGGGGAGGAGGAGGAGGAGGACCGTGGGATTCTGGGAAAAGGAGTCACTGAGATCAGACTCGGAGTGGAAACATCTGAGGCGGCGGGCGGCGGTGGAGATACGGGCAGGAAGGAGACGCCCAGCCGCCCTCACGCTCCGGTGCCTCCAGAGAAGATAACGGAGAGACGGCTGACTGGACCCACGGAGCTCAGGGAGTGGTGGAAGCGCTGGTCTGAGACCCAGAGCAAGGCAGCAGCGGCCCCGAGCAAGGCAGCAGAACCGCCGGCCCCCGTCCACCGCTCAGAGCTCACCATCTATCTGGGCAGCGCCAAGGTTTAGAGAAGGAAGACGTTTACATTCACATACATTAAGGGCGTTTTGGCAGACGCTTTTGTCCAAAGCCACTTATAAGTACATTTATCAGAAGAGCAACTGTGTCGCTGTCGGTTTTATCTAAAGGACCACAATGGAAACAAGCCTTTGGGCTTTGTGTTTTTTTTTTTTATCCTTTTGAACACTTTTGTTAATTGTTGTTCAATAAAGTTTTCATTCATTCATTCATACAGTAAGGATGTTCATAGAGCCAAGTGCCAATCTCTAGGTTGACCCATTCCCCGTATAGATCGAAGATAGCTAGGGTAAGATGCTTCACAATGTTAAGTACCATTTTTAAGTGCAAGGACGTACAACATACTCCGTGCTTAAATGAAATGCCTTTTTTTTTTTTCTTTACTACTAGTGCGGTGTGTGTCCACCCATTCAGCAGCCAGGTCCTCCCCCAACCCCGGAGGAGGGTTCAGTGTGTTCCCCAAGTTGTAAACATGACCGATAAAGTATTTGTGTTGTGGAATGTTATTTTTTTTAAGTTGGATTCAGATTTATACATTTAATTCAGTTTGGAATGGATGGCAAAATGTTGACCTTGCAACAGAACCTATTAAAATAAAGTTTTAAAACCACTTTTTAAAATTGTATGCCATTGAGAATGAAAATCCATGTTCCACCGGATATGCACGTGCTCACTACTGTATGAAGTGCATTTCCATAAAACCCCCAAAAAAACAAACACAAATGAAACGCCCACAAGATTTATAAGATTCATAAAACTTTAATCGTTTTCATTCAAGACCATTAACAAAAGTACACTGACCCTCAGCAGGAGGTCAGACCGTCGCCAGTGATCTCCAGAGAGCTGACCTGATCCGTGACGCTCGCCACACGTGCACGGATGCACGTGCGCTTCCCCCCCCCCCCCCCAGCAGGGGGGGGGGGGGCCGAGAGCACAACAGCCACCCTAAATCGTCGACGGCTCCTCTCATTTCTTCTTCTTCTTCTTCGTTATACCTTAAACGTAATTATCTCTAATACCTCCCGTTCCGTTTTTCCTTTTATTGTTTTTATTTCTTTTTTTTTTCTTTTTTAAGTTAGGTTTGATTTTTTGTTATCTCTTTTCTGTTTGAATTTCCTCACTAAACGAAAAGAAAAAAAAAAATTAAAGGAGAGAAAAAAAAATAAAAAATAAAAATAGAAGAATCACACAATACATACAGTATATTTCCACCCGTCGTACCGGGCTGCATACCAGTATCATACTGGTATTATACCAGTACGATGTCTACGAGAAACCAAAGGGCCGGCCACCAGGAGACTGAGGGGGGGGGGGCGGGGCCGCGGGAACATGGGGCACATCTATTTTTTGTTATTTTGCGTGTAGTTTTTTTTTTTTTTATAGGCACCTTATTCTTACTTTATCATTATTAGCAGATTGATCTTCCATGGTAAAAATAAGCAAAAATAAAAATAAAGTATGTGCAAGAAAAATAAAAAGAACCGTAGAAAAAGAGAACGACGGCGGCGGCGGAACGACGTAAAGCCACGAGGAATTCTGCACCGCCCGACAAAAATCAAAAACCAGGGCCGCGCCGTCGCGGGACTCGAACCCGCGACCTCGCTAGGCAACCTGAAGGCTTCCTCCGACCGGGGGTCGCACGAGGACGTCCCCGAGCAGCCCCCCTCCCGACCCCCCCCCCCACAGCGACCCACGCAGCAATGTTTCATACATTATTTTTTTGTCTTCTTTTAAAACGTTCCGGAAACAAAAAAAGGAAAACAGAAAAGCGGCCCGCAGAGAGAGAGAGAGAGAGAGAACGAGAGAGAGAGAGCGCCGGGATTGGCTCGCTCGCCCGCAGAGAGAGAGAGAGTGAGAGCGAGAGAGCCGGGATTGGCTCGCTCGCCCGCAGAGAGAGAGAGAGCGAGAGCGCCGGGATTGGCTTGCCCGCTCCAGCGTACGCCGATGGAGAGAAAAAAAAAAAAAAAAAAAAAAAAGCAGACGATGGAAAACCCCGACAGCCAAGCCACTTCCTGTTTCCTGTCTCCAGGGAGAACGGCCCCGAGCCAATCGCAGCCGGGACCGCGGGCTGCTGAGGGGGCGGGGGGGAGGGGCACATGCTATAACTCACACGCTTACAACATGGAGGTCCGGGGGGGGGGGGGGGGGGGGGGGCAGAACACGGGTGCAGAATTCCAGGGAAAGCCGAAAAAAAAAAACATCAAATAAAAACAAGGGGAAAAAAATAACAACAACAACAAAACAAAACCAAGGCGGACACTTTGATTGGGCGACGCCCCCCAAGAACTGAACAAAAACACAAATATCTTCCGTTACTCGATACGACCAATCGTAGGATACAGCACACCTGCGCACGCGCACACACACACACACACACACACACGCACGCACACGCGCACAAACAGTCAGAGATCTTTGTGTACCCTGCAGTACATCACACACAGGGGAGGGAGGGGGGAGGGAGGAGGGGAGGAGGGGGAGACGTGGAATGAGAGGACCCCCTTGCCGGCTGGAAGCGGGTAACAAGCGGGTAGTAACCAGGCGGGGTAGTAACCAGGCGGGTAGTGGAGGCATGTCAACTTGGGATTGTTTTTTTTTTTTTTACAAGCAGATAAAGAGAGAGGGGTGGTGGGGGGGGGGGGCTAGAGGTGGGGGGGAGCAATTCTTAATCTAGTCGCACGGCCGGACGGGGGCGTGGCAGGGGGGGGGGGGCGGGGCCTGAGCTCAGTCGATGACCCCGGGCTGCCGGGTCTTGCGCTCCACGCTGAAGCCCTGAGGAGGAGGAGGAGGAGGAGGAGAGGGTTAAGGTCTGAGTGGGTTGGGGGCTGAGGACCAGTCCAACGCCACATTAAAAGTTCCCCCCGGTGGAGGGTTGGACGACCACACTACTACTACTACAGTCACGCCTTTACTTTACTTATTGTGGAGCCAACGTGTTCCGTTTCGTTTGATGGATTTCCGTAGTTTATGGGAATATAAATCACTCAATCAACGCACAAGAAATAATGCACAAGAAGAAGAATGTCATGGAGAGAGGGAGTGAGAAAGTGAGAGGGAGTGAGAGAGTGATGGAGTTAAGTGTGAGAGTGAGCGTTAGTGACTGAACGTGTTAGAGAGAGAGAGTGAGCATTAGCGTGAGTGTTGGAGTGAGAGGGGGTGAACATTAGAGTGAGAGTGTTGGAGTGAGAGGGGGTGAGCATTAGAGTGAGAGTGTTGGAGTGAGAGGGGGTGAGCATTAGAGTGAGAGTGTTGGAGTGAGAGGGGGTGAGCATTAGAGTGAGAGTGTTGGAGTGAGAGGGGGTGAGCATTAGAGTGAGAGTGTTGGAGTGAGAGGGGGTGAGCATTAGAGTGAGAGTGTTGGAGTGAGAGAGAGAGGGGTGAGCATTAGAGTGAGAGTGTTGGAGTGAGAGAGAGAGAGGGGTGAGCATTAGAGTGAGAGTGTTGGAGTGAGAGAGAGAGAGGGGTGAGCATTAGAGTGAGAGTGTTGGAGTGAGAGAGAGAGAGGGGTGAGCGTTAGAGTGAGAGCGTTGGAGTGAGAGAGAGAGGGTGATCGTTAGAGTGAGAGCGTTGGAGTGAGAGAGGGTGAGCATTAGAGTGAGAGTGTTGGAGTGAGAGGGTGATCGTTAGAGTGAGAGTGTTGGAGTGAGAGAGAGCGGGTGATCGTTAGAGTGAGAGCGTTGGAGTGAGAGAGTGAGAGCGTGAGAGAGAGTGAGCGTCACCTTGGAGTTGTCGGGGCCGCGGGGCTGGCGGACGATGACGAGGCGGGGGGCGTTGGCGTCGTCCAGGGTGATGCTCTTCAGACGGTTCACCAGCCGCTCGGGGCGGGGGGTCACCACGGGCTTAGGACCCTCACTGGGGGGGGGGGGGACACACAATGTTGACCTTTAACCTCCGTTAGGGTCACCTACGAATAGCTAGAACTAGAAGATATAGAGCTAGAAGATATAGAGCTAGAAGTTATAGAGCTAGAAGATCTAGAGCTAGAAGATAGAGAGCTAGAAGATAGAGAGCTAGAAGACATAGAGCTAGAAGTTATAGAGCTAGAAGATAGAGCTAGAAGATAGAGAGCTAGAAGATATAGAGCTAGAAGTTATAGAGCTAGAAGATATAGAGCTAGAAGATAGAGCTAGAAGATATAGAGCTAGAAGTTATAGAGCTAGAAGTTATAGAGCTAGAAGATATAGAGCTAGAAGATATAGAGCTAGAAGATATAGAGCTAGAAGATATAGAGCTAGAAGATATAGAGCTAGAAGATAGAGCTAGAAGTTATAGAGCTAGAAGATATAGAGCTAGAAGACATAGAGCTAGAAGACATAGAGCTAGAAGATATAGAGCTAGAAGATATAGAGCTAGAAGATAGAGCTAGAAGATATAGAGCTAGAAGTTATAGAGCTAGAAGATAGAGAGCTAGAAGATAGAGAGCTAGAAGATATAGAGCTAGAAGTTATAGAGCTAGAAGATAGAGCTAGAAGTTACAGAGCTAGAAGATATAGAGCTAGAAGATAGAGCTAGAAGATATAGAGCTAGAAGTTATAGAGCTAGAAGATATAGAGCTAGAAGATATAGAGCTAGAAGATATAGAGCTAGAAGATATAGAGCTAGAAGATATAGAGCTAGAGGATATAGAGCTAGAAGATATAGAGCTAGGAGATATAGAGCTAGAAGATATAGAGCTAGAAGATATAGAGCTAGAATATATAGAGCTAGAAGATATAGAGCTAGAAGACAGAGCTAGAAGATATAGAGCCAGAAGTTATAGAGCTATAAGATCTAGAGCTAGTAGTTATGGAGCTAGAAGTAATTGTACATATTACTTCTAGCTGTAAGGTCGGGGGCCGTGGACTCCCATGCGGTAAACTCTGGGTTCGATATTGAGCCACAGCCTGTTGATGGTATCATCATCACCTGACCCTCAGGTGATGATGATGTCATCATAACCACCTGAGGGCCAGGTGATGATTATGACGGTGATGGAGGTGGGGGAGGTGAAGGTGGAGGTGGTGGAGGTGAAGGTGGTGGAGGTGGAGGAGGTGAAGGTGGTGGAGGTGAAGGTGGTGGAGGTGAAGGTGGTGGAGGTGGAGGAGGTGGAGGTGGAGGAGGTGGTGGAGGTGAAGGTGGAGGTGGAGGAGGTGGTGGAGGTGGTGAAGGTGAAGGTGGGGGAGGTGAAGGTGGTGGTGGTGGAGGTGGAGGTGGTGGAGGTGGGGCCTACCTGACTCTGCGGACGTTGCAGGCGCTACATTTGCCCGTCCGCTGGTTGAGGACGACGGAGAACTCCACCTCGTCTCCGGTCTGCAGCTCCAGCCCGTCCTGCACCTCCTTCACGTGGAAGAAGAGCTTCTTGCTCTCGCCCACCTCGTAGGTGATGAAGCCAAACTGAGGGGAGGGGAACGCAGAGCGGTGAGCTGGAGACACTGACCACCACCACCACCACCACCACCGCCGTGACGGTGTGGTCCAACGGCAGAGACAGATGCTGAACCAGGAGACGGGATTAAGGGACTAGCGGACGTCAAGAAAAATACAAGAATTCAACTGGCAACCAACACTTGTGAGAGTGACGGAGCGCAAAGCCAGTTTAAAAAGTGTAGTGGTAGACAAAGTCGGTTCTGCATGTTCTGATCACTAGTCATGTCCTCGTGCCCTGAAGTGAATCTGAACTTCTGCAGCACTACATCAGTTGGGAACATAGTACACACACACACACACACACACACACACACACACACACACACACACACACACACACACACACACACACACACACACACACACACACACACACACACACACACACACACACACACACACACACACACACGGCCCCTACCTGGTCCTTCACACACTCCACCAGGGCTCTCCTCTGGGGCACCACGCTGCAGGCCATCTTCTGGCCCGTCTGGACCACGGTGCACAGCTGGAACTTCACCAGCTCCCCCTTCTGGAGGCAGTCCGCCTTGCTGGCCATGCCCATGATGCCAAACGGATAGTTGCCCCCTTTAGCGCCACCTGGTGGAGCGGGGGGGGTGGGGGGGGTCGCAACACAACACAAGGGTTAGCTTAGCAACATTAGCGCCACATGGAACTACACGATTCATGTGGTTCTAAGTGGTGCGGTCGCCTCGTATCTGTAACTGAGACACGGTGGTGGGAGTGAGTGTGTGTGGAGTCAGACTGATAGATGAGAGGCCGGGGCTGGAGGAGGAGGCTGCATGCAGTGAGTGGGTGAGAGCGTTGGAGTGAGTGACTGAGTGAGACCGAGTGAACGAGTGAGACCGAGTGACTACCGAGTGACTGAGTGTGACAGAGTGAGACCGAGTGTGACAGAGTGAGACCGAGTGAGACTGAGTGACAGAGTGAGACCGAGTGAACGAGTGAGACCGAGTGAACGAGTGAGACCGAGTGAACGAGTGAGACCGAGTGAACGAGTGAGACCGAGTGAATGAGTGAGACCGAGTGAATGAGTGAGACTGAGTGAATGAGTGAGACTGAGTGAATGAGTGAGACTGAGTGAATGAGTGAGACTGAGTGAATGAGTGAATGAGTGAGACTGAGTGAGACTGAGTGAATGAGTGAGACTGAGTGTACTCAGGTTCAACCAGCCACCACCACCATGTAAAAGCCGCCTGGACGGAGCGTAGCGACGATCCTTCTCTACAGACGGGTGCTTTTGTGACGGTGAATCCCTCTAACAGCTAATTAACCAGGGCTAATTAACCAGGGCTGATTGACCAGGGCTGATTGACCAGGGCTGATTGACCAGGGCTGATTGACCAGGGCTGATTAACCAGGGCTAATTAACCAGGGCTAATTAACCAGGGCTAATTAACCAGGGCTGATTGACCAGGGCTCATTAACCAGGGCTCATTAACCAGGGCTCATTAACCAGGGCTCATTAACCAGGGCTCATTAACCAGGGCTCATTAACCAGGGCTCATTAACCAGGGCTCATTAACCAGGGCTCATTAACCAGGGCTCATTAACCAGGGCTCATTAACCAGGGCTCATTAACCAGGGCTCATTAACCAGGGCTCATTAACCAGGGCTCATTAACCAGGGCTCATTGACCAGGGCTCATTGACCAGGGCTGATTAACCAGGGCTAATTAACCAGGGCTAATTAACCAGGGCTAATTAACCAGGGCTAATTAACCAGGGCTGATTAACCAGGGCTGATTAACCAGGGCTGATTAACCAGGGCTGATTGACCACCCACCTTCCTCGGCCACCTCGATGAGGCCCTGGTACTCCGTCTGGGTGGGGTCCACGCTGCGCAGGGGCCGCACCACCTTCCCCAGCATCACCCCGCCGCCGGCGTCCTCCCCCACGCCGTTCACTGCAGGGGACACAACACCGCCGTCAGCCCCGCGTCGCCCCGGACCCTCAGGGGGGTGACCCCCGGGCGTCGACCGCCACCCTGCAGGTCTGACCCCCGGTTCGAGCCCCACCCTTCAGCTTTGACAGGTCTTGTTGCAACCATGACTTAAAACTTGTGTATGTGCTGGTCGGTCACACACACACACACACACACACACACACACACACACACACACACACACACACACACACACACACACACACACACACACACACACACACACACACACACACACACACACACACACACACACACGGAGAAGGGGGGGGGGTCTGACCACAGTGAGGGAGTGTAGACCCATGGGGGGGGGAGGAGGGGAGGAGGAGAAGGGGGGGGGGAGGAGGGGGTCTCACCTGCTGCCACCTTGTTGACCTTCTCGGCACTCACTTTGTTGCCCTTGCCCTTGGACAGCGTGTACTCCACCGTGTCGCCGAGCTCCAGGTTCTCCACGTCACCGCACAGCTCGCTGAGAACACAGAGAGAGAGAGAGAGAGACACAGACAGACAGACAGACAGACAGACAGACAGACAGACAGACAGACAGACAGACAGACAGACAGACAGACAGACAGACAGGGTTAACCAGCAGCCCTCACTGCTCCTCAGTGTGGAGCCCAACCCCACCAGGGCACAGCCCCCGTGTCACTTTTCACCCCGGCCATAAGCCTAAAGCATTGTGAGGTGTTGAACGCAACAACGTACTAAGTCATAGAACCGGATGTCATAGAACTATATGAACTAGACGTCAGAGAACCAGACGTCGTAGAACCAGACGTCGTAGAACCAGACGTCATAGAACGTCGTAGTAACAGAGTAGAGTATATAAAGTGGACGGTTGCTCGTGGGCGGCATCAAGTTCCATGACTGTTATTATGAAACCACTTCCTCGCTGAAACACCCCCGCAGTCACCAGACATCAGGACCATCGGAGCGACCCCCCCCCCCCCCCGGAGGGTCCTCACCTGTAATGGAAGAAGATCTCCTGGTCGTGATTGGCCGTCTCGATGAAGCCGAAGTTGTCCTTGAGCGTGGCCACGAAGCCCTGCAGCCGCTTGGCGTTGGCGGCGGTGCGGTTCAGCACCTTGATGGAGACGGCACTCTGCTGCCCGGTGCGCTTCACCTCGTTGATGGAGAACTCCACCTGGTGGGGGCGGAGAGGTACGGCACCTGAGTCACACACTAATTAACTATAACACAACTCCACCTGGTGGGGGCGGAGAGGTACAGCGCCTGAGTCACACACACCAATTAACTATAACACAACTCCACCTGGTGGGGGCGGAGAGGTACGGCACCTGAGTCACACACCAATTAACTATAACACAACTCCACCTGGTGGGGAGGAGAGGTACAGCGTCTGAGTCACACACCAATTAACTATAACACAACTCCACCTGGTGGTCACGGAGAGGTAAGGCCTGAGTCACACACACCAATTAACTATAACACAACTCCACCTGGTGGGGGCGGAGAGGTGAGGCACCAGTCACACACCAATTAACTATAACTCCTAATTGTCACCAACAGGTCAGGCATGAGTCATGAACACCAATGAACTATTTCACCTCGTTAGTAGAGAACCCCAACTAGTGGTCACCCACCCACCGGTGAAGCATGGGTCATACACGCCAATAAACTACTTCACCTCGTTAATAGAGAACTCCCCCTGGTGGTTCAACACTAGGAATACCTCACACATTCTGTGACCAACCCCATCACAAGCACTAATCGAATGCTTGTCTCTTTTATTTAATTTAGACATCCCAACCTTTTAAATCAAACTATACAAGATGTACTTTAGCCGCAGATGGTGAACTACACCATTGTATACAAGATGTACTTTAGCCGCAGATGGTGAACTACACCATTGTAATTTACAGTTCTTCTGCAAGCAGATGACAGTTTCTCCACTCATCTCGTCAGTGGCTACCTGGTACAGGGACGTACCTTATCTCCGGCCTGGGGGTAGATGCTTCCCTCTAGGTCCTTGGCATGGTACAACACAGTCATCTTCACACCGCAGTCTTCATATGCAATCACACCCTCCTCTGGTTCCTGCAGACGTCAAGGAACACAAACATCACGATGAGATGTTCTTATTAGCTGCGCAGACAGACCACTGGACAGCTGTGGACAACGGTTATCAGCACTTCAGGGAGATGTTCCTAGCAAGACCTTGTGCCCAAACGTCAACAAAGTTATTATGGCTTTGTGTTAAGAGTCTCCATATTGTTATGGTAACAATGTGTGTCTCCTTTCACTCTAGCATCAACGTCCTCAGAGAGACACAGGGCAGTTCCTCTACTTGAAGGAGGCATGTTAAGGAGTTACGCCCCACTGTACGCGTCCGTCGACGGAAGAGAGTGGGCGTGTCCGACGCATGGGGTAAAACACGATCTGCGTATAACGTGCGTATAACGCGATCTGATTGGCCAACGGATCCGTCGCTGCCTGAAAAGTTAAACTTTTCTCAACTTTTGGACGCAAGAGACGGAGCCGATTTGACGGACGGACCCACAATGCATTTCGGGAACGTCCCATGTAAAGTCAATGAGATCCGTCGACGGACGTGTACAGTGGGTATGAGGCGTTAGCCCAAAGGCTAAATTAGCACAACACAAAAGAGCACAGCCTTTAAAGCCACAGTGTGCTACTGGGAACCGTTAGCATTAGTGTTAGCATTAGCAGGTCTGCAGTTATTAGCAGTAGCCTCGTCTCCAATGACAACCCAATGCCGGTGAGGTTGTGGGAGCCAGCAGGTAGAACGTACACTACACCAGTGATGCTCAAGCAGACGTCTTAAACTACAAGTTAACAGCCTCACGGTTATTTGATGCAATTCAGCTTCAAGCACAAAATGCATTCACGGCAAAAAACATTAGGGGAAAAACGGAACACAATGAAAATCTAATAGAACACAGCCAGTCATGGTTTAAGTACATCTGTGCAAGTTATTTGTCAATGAATTCCCTCCGTTTCCCCATGGTTTGCATTAGTGCGAGAGACTCATGGTCGATGTTAGGCAGAACAACAGCCTACCTTATCTCTCTTCTAACGGAGAGACGGACATACAGGGGGACGGATAGAAGGTCAAATCCCAAAACAAAAACAAAGGAATAATTAAAAAGTGATTGAATAGTAACCGAAATAGGGAATTTTAAAAAAAGCAATAAAAGATTATGCGCCAGAGACAGAGACACTGGTTCCAGAGTATGTTTGACTGATATGGATATTTTATGGCTGATATTTTAGGTACGTCAATACCGATTTTCTGGAGCCGATATTTGGAGCCGATACTGCTTTTGCTCCCTCAATTAACATCATAAAAATAACAATTATAACAAATGCCTCAACTTAAAAAAGGAACATTTATTGAACTGTCTGTAAATCATGCTGGGAAAAAATACATTAAAAATAATCTAGAAAAAAAAGGCAGAAAAAAATCTGCCAATTCCGATACACGTTAAAAACGCAAATATCGGCCAATAATATCGGCCAGCCGATATATCGGTCGATCACTATTCCAGAGGCTGCATTAGGTCTAGCCTCGACTCAAACGAAGAGCAGAAGAGGAGACGCAGAGAGAGGGGGAGAGGAGGAGACGAGACGCAGAGAGAGGGGGGGGAGAGAGGGGGAGAGGAGGAGACGAGAGGGGGAGAGAGGGGGAGAGGGGGAGACGAGAGGGGGAGAGAGGGGGAGAGGAGGAGACGAGAGGGGGAGAGAGGGGGAGAGGAGGAGACGAGACGCAGAGAGAGGGGGAGAGGGGGAGACGAGCCCGTGGGCTTTGCGTACCTTCTCCTTGGTCTTGCTGGGGCTGACGTTCTTGGCGGGCGTGGTGGCCATGATCTCCTTGTCCACCGTCCCGATGAAGCGCTGCTCGGACTGGGTGTGGAAGGACACGGTGCCCTTGGGCAGCTTCTTGATGCGCACGGCGTGGTTCCTCTGGGCTGACAGCATGTCCTGGGGAACCGACACGGACCATGGGACCCAGCTCAGATGGTGGTGGCGCTACAAAAGGTCGATGTGAGACTACGTCCAGGTTGTAGGTTGTTAAGGTTGTAGTCTTGGCATCTATCCACAAGTTTCCTGGGGTGGTTACTGGGGAAATGTGGGCCACACTTCCGGGTGAATGAATGACAAGACGGCGATTGTTTACGTCGATCTCGTAGTCACCGGTAGTGAAGCCCACAATTCGCGCAAAGCATCACGGGGCGGTGGAAACTTGTGGATAGGAAAATAATTATCCCATAGTACGCTGTACTGTACTATGTGCATTAGATCCAACTGAAAACCAAATATTGCTATATACACACACACCACTATGAAAATAGTGTTAAGAGAAGTGAGACGTAAGAGACGTAAAGAGAAGTGGATACACAACAGTAACCAGCAGTGTTGTGCAAGTTCACACTTCACATGAACTAGTTCAAAGTTCAGTTCATACAAAAGAAAATGAATAAATTCACGTTCATGGTTCACCAATTCAGTTTTGAACTAGTTCATGTTCAGTTCATTAACAGGTTATTTTAGAAACCGAAGAAAAACAGTGGGAGTGAGTATTCTGTGCTTATCTTTTAAAATCAATCCTCTCCATCACCTGCTGCCCATCACTACAACCTCAAATTGTTGTGGATATTATTTGTACACCTGTTTCATTCATCACAACTAAGGCAGTAACTCTATTTAATAAACACGTCATCTGGACCTAAGCATCAATTCAGAATGTCACAAAATCTGAACTAGTTCAAGTTCAAGTTCTTTAGTTAAAAATATGTCACGTTCAGTTCAAAGTTCATAGAAAAAAAACTAACTTGTTCAATGACCTAGTTCTTTTGAACCAGTTCATGCACAACACCGGTAACCAGTAACCCGTCCTGTGTGCCTGTGGGGACACCACCGAGCCCCTAGGGGGCAGCAGACTCAGACGCGGCGGCGGCGCCCGTCTCACGGGTACTCACTGGGACCACGGTGAACTCCACCTCGTCCGAGATGTGCAGCTGGCTCTCCTCCAGCACCTCGCTGAAGTGGAAGAACATGCGCGCGTCGCGGTCCACGCACTTGATGAAGCCGAAGCCGTCGCGCATGGCGGCGATGACGCCCTGCAACACACAAGACCCGGCCGGACACTGGGCGTCATACCGGGCTCCCGTCAGCACACAGACAGAGAGACCCACAGACACACAACCCCCCCAGGAGACACACGACACAGGAGAGACCAGACAGAGCCAGACAGACACACACCCGACCGCTTAGAGACACACACAACGACCCCGCCCTACAGCGACCCCGCCCCCCCCTCACAGAGACCCCGCCCTAACAGCAACCCCACCCCCCACAGAGACCCCGCCCCCCGCTCCCCCTCACAGCGACCCCGCCCCCCCCCTCACAGCGACCCCGCCCTAACAGCAACCCCAGCCCCCACAGAGACCCCGCCCCCCGCTCCCCCTCACAGCGACCCCCCCCCCCCCGCCTACCATCTCGCGGGCCTCCTTGGTGAAGCCGAAGGTGTCGGAGAGGATGTCGATGTTGGTGGCGCGCTCCAGCTTGTCGCGGCGGTCGGTGGAGATGTTGAACTGCACGTGGTCGCCCTCCAGCAGCGTCACCTTGGACTTGGTGTCCTTCTCCCCGAAGAGCAGCTCCTTGTCGAAGCCGATGCGGGCGCTGATGCGGCCCGGCAGGGGGTCGTTCTGCGGTGGTGGCGGCGGGGGACGGACGTTAGGGAGAGCCACGGCGTCGTGGGAACACAGACTACCAGACCACCTCAGGCTCAGACCTGAGCCTGGGCCGTCACACGTCTTCTACACACGGTGGTCTCAGCAGGTTTATGGAAACCGTTTGAGGTGGAGGGGGTGTTCTGATCCCCCAATCTAAGGTTCTGAGTTTGATCCCCAGCCTTCACAGTAAACCCCTTGGCACCCTTGAGAAGATAATATCTACATGCTTATCAAAGACATCCATCCAAATGCACTTGCACTGCTAAATAACTGTATTAAGTATTAAAATGTTAATTTCTCCGCAGGGGAACCATAACAAGAGTCTCCCAATAAGATACACAACTCCTCTCATTATCATCCTCCTCTTAGCGTCAGGGTTAAGACCTTGATCTGGGACCAGTGAGCACTGGGCAGAACGGTAGGAAGAGGGGGCGGTTCTAGCGAGGTCCTACCTGGTTCTTGGTGGGCACTTTGGGGATCACCTTGAGGACGGTTCCCTCAAACTGCTCGATGCTGATGTCCTCGAAGATGACCGTTCCCTGGGGCAGCAGCCGCACGTCCGTGGCCACCTCCTTACCCTGGAGAACATGGAGAACATGGAGAACATGACCTCCTTACCCCCGGAGAACATGACCTCCTTACCCTGGAGAACATGACCTCCTTACCCCTGGAGAACATCCTCTCCTTACCCTGGAGAACATCCTCTCCTTACCCTGGAGAACATGACCTCCTTACCCTGGAGAACATGACCTCCGTACCCTGGAGGTCATGACCTCCGTACCCTGGAGGTGGTGGTCCTATGCTACATGTCATCCCCCTCTACCTCAATTCATTGTCCCGTCTTCCTTCACAGCCATGTCCATACATTATTACATTTTTCATCGTCCCTTCCACGGCTTCAGCTGCATTATGATGAACATGTCCACAACAAAACCAAACCAAGGCGTCCAGCGTCCTACGGGAGATGTGTGGTTAAAGAGAGGGGGCTGTGAGGAGGAGGAGGAGGAGGGACCTACGTTGCGGTCTTTGATGGTGAACTCCACATCATCCCCGGCCTGCAGGTCCTCCAGGTCTCCTTTGAACTCGCTGTAGTGGAAGAAGATCTCCTTCACCACGTCGGCCCTCTCGATGAACCCAAACGCCTCCTGGAGATACGGGGCAACGCGTCAGGTCAACACTCGGCGCTCCAGCCCAGACACTCGGCGCTCCAGCCCAGACACTCTGCGCTCCAGAGCCACTGCAGTCATGTGCTTCTCACGTTTTTTTTTCTAGACGCCGTACAACTTCTAGGGCCTTTACAAAGTCAACGAGTCAAAATCCCCCATTTACCCTTCCACGCATTACTAAACCATCTTTAAGTCGACTGTAAATCTTCACTGAACTAGGAGGGTGGGGGGCTGTCATAATGACCCTTGCAACCCCTGAAGTAACCCATATCCCCGTTAAGATTGCACGCATGAGTCTCTTCGGTCGCGTGTCCAATACACGAGGGTAAAAAAAGGTAGTGATCAACTGATATATCGGTTGATATTTGCGTTTTTTTACGTGCATCTGCATTGGCATATTTTTTCTGCATATTTTTTTATTTCATTTTTTTATTCCCCCCCCCCCCCACCTCCGGCTTGATTTACAGAAAGTTCAATAAATGTTCATTTTTTTAAATTGAGACTTGTAACATTTGTTATCAAATTGGTCGTAGTAAAAGGTCGCCCTGCCCGGAGCCATGGTTACCTTGGTGGCACACACCACCCCCTGGCACCGCGTCTGCTTCTTCTTCACCAGGTGGATGTTGTGGGCGCTCACTGCACCGGTGCTGGTGGCAGGAAGGGACAAAGCTCTGAATACGATTGGCCCACCGCCGACAGGTGTGACCACAGACGGGGGGCGGGCCGTGACGTGCCGGTACTCACTGCTTGTTGGTCTCCATGTAGAAGCTGACTTTGTCGCCGGTGTCCAGGTGCATGTTCCCCTCGATGTCGTCGGACGTGTAGGTCAGGTAGAACACTTCCTGTGGGGAGGGGTCAGACGTGGGGGAGGGTTAGGAAACAGCCTGGACCGCAGTTTTAAAGAGAGTCCAACAGTGGTTCTCAAATGGGGGTAGGTGTACCCCTAGTGGTACTTTGGAGTACTGCAGGTTGTGCTCCCGAGATTTCAACAACAACAACAACAAAAAAGCATGTATCAATTCAGAAAGATAAGACATACGTTATAACCATCCCTTTGATTTGAAGTTTGAACAGAACCGCCAGTTTTAACAGAATCGAGTTTAGCCGACTTTGATCCCTGGGTCAGATGCCCGTGGGCATGTGGCTCAAAGTCGGGATCAAAGTCGGCTAAACTCGATCAAAGTCGGCCTTACCCCGTTTCTCTCGTAACAGACGCTCCCTGTGGGGACCTGGCCGGGCGCGGCCTTCCCGTCCAGGTGGGTTGGGATGGCAGAGACGACCTGCAGACAGGTGTGGGGGGGGGGGGGGGGGGGGGGCAGGGTTAATAGGGCTGACAACCACACCTGCACCACCGAGAGGGATGGATAGAATATTGGTTGAAGGGGAGAACACTTAAATCTTGGTAGAATGGCCGTTTGGAGATGTTAAACTTTGACTTGGTCAGAAAATGTCATGTATTATATGGAAGGCAAAGTGTTAAGTCAGATTAGCAGCATCACATGGAAAAAAAAAAAAAAAAAAGGTGGCCGTTTTACCAAGATATCACGCAGACAGGGAAGCAACATTTAATAAACACGTATTTATTCTAACCATTGGCACATCAATGAAAAGGCTGCATACAGTACACAACATATAATTCTAGATAACGCACACAGGAAGGAAAAATCAGTGCTTCCATGTTATGCGTCTAACTATGCACATTAGCAGATTTATTTGCTAATTTATCTTTATGTAACCAATTATCCCAGCGGAGCAGGTAGAGGTTAGGCCTATTGCTCAAGGGTCCTCAGGTAGGGGTCGTGGGCAATGGGAGATCAAACCCAACGCCGAGCCGGCTGGGGAGTCAAACTCCCCCGCCCACGACACCGCAAAACAAACGTCTATCTAAGAATGACAATCCATAAAGTGCTCGCATACTAAACACAAAACACACACACACACACACACACACACACACACACACACACACACACACACACACACACACACACACACACACACACACACACACACACACACACACACACACACACACACACACACACACACACACACACACACACACAGAGAGAGAGAAGGAGAGGGGAACAGGACACGGACAGAGAGAAACTTAAAAATCAAAATGGTGTTCCTTAACTGGATGAATATAACCATGCAGCACAGTAAAGGGAGAGGCGTGCGTTGCTGGCCCCACCTGGCCCCCGATGCGTTCCTCAGCCAGTACCTCGGGCTTAATCTTCACCAGCTTCACCGCGATGGGTTTGCCGGTGCGCCGGTCGGCTGACACCTCAAACTCTACATCGTCTGTGGGGGGAGAGGGGGGGAGACACAAGCACAAGTGGGAGAGGGAGGGGGAGGAGAGGAGAGGAGAGGCCGGTTTGATAACAGTTCGGGTTAGCATGGCGTTGGGAGTCGGCGTTTGATCCATTTAAATAACGCCGCCGTCTCGTGAAAGCCCTCCGCATTCATCAGTACAGACTGGTTTGGTTTGTATCGTTTTAGGAACCAGAGGGTCAGTACCTTTGAAGCTGCCGTAGCCACAACAACATCCTTTGTTTTTTTTACATTTACACACTTTAATGTACTGTGAAGTAATGGCACTGACTGACTGACTTACGGCCCGTTATGCCTCCTGCCATGTAGGGCAGCAAACTGCTGGCACTGCGCCACTTTATAATTCATACTTTTTTGTCCTGTTCGCCCTGTTTGTCCGTACTTGAGCATCTATTTTTGTTTTCCTTAGCGCTACTTTGTATTTTCATTGCGTTGCATTATATCCCGCGTCTTCCACTGCTGCTGGAACAGAGGTATTATTATACATTATAAAAGTTACACTTATTAAAATAAAAGTAAATGACCCATCTGGTGATCCATTAGCCCGCCCCAAAGACACATTCAGGAGAGAACGCGTCATGTGAGCACAGCCGCCGCGGGGGGGGGGTCTCTGGTCCGCTCGTGTCAGGACCTCCGTAGTGATCGACCGATATATCGCCCGTCCGATATTATCGGCCGATTATTTTCGCAGATTTTATTATTATTATTTTTTATATTTACAGGGATTAGATTTACAGACAGTTCAAACAAATGTCCTTTTTTTTTTAAATTGAGACTTGTGACATTTGTTATCATCGTTGTGTCATTTCTGTGATGTAAACTGATGGAGCAAAAGCAGCATCGGCTCCAAATAGCGACTCAAGAAAATCGGTATCGGCGTATCGGTCATCGGCTAAGGCTGGTGAAAAAATATATTGTATCGACTCTAAAAAAAAAACAACGATATTGGTCGATCCATAGACCGCAGTGAGCGTGAGTGCGGTGTCGGGGAGGGGGGGGGGGGCTGCTGACCTCCGATCTTGAGCTCCTGCAGGTTGCCGTTGTACTGGGAGCAGTGGAAGAACAGGCGGGCCTGGCGCTCCGAGCACTGGATGAAGCCGTAGGAGGTGAGCAGCTTCTCCACCACGCCCGTCTCCCGCAGGCCGGGCGCGGCGCCGTTGGCGAAGGCCGTGTGGCCGTTGTTGTGGAGCATGCCCGGGTCAAAGCTCATCTTGGGAGGAGGACAACGCACAACATGAGCAACCGTTACAAATGTCAACCCGCAGAGAGAAGAGTCCAGACCTGGGAGGTGTTAAATGTAAAATGTACAGCCAAAGACAAAAAGAACAAAACTTCAAATGAAACCTCAACCGGAAAAACAACTCGGCCACTAGTTATCGGAGCGGCTACTTTTTAATGACGCATGCAATGTTGAGCAAACATCTATGCAGGAGAGGGGTGGGTTTTGGGGGGGTGGGGGCGAGGGGAGGGGGGGTGGTGGCGGCTGGAGCGTTCTGGGTCTGACCGCTACGAGTCGAGAACAGAGGACGCTGCCACGCAATTGTTCCACGCAGGTTCAGGAGTCGACCTGATTCAGGACATTATGTGCAGATAATAAAAAAACACACCACACACACACACACATACACACAGCGGTTACTTCTGGTTAGCCGCATGCTCAGAAAACACACTTCACCCAAACCCCTTTTCCAACCAATCTGAGGCCTGATCACATCGCACCTGATTTAGACACTCCGTGCAGTTCAATTCAAATTAAAAAGGGTTATATTGCATCAGACCCCCCCCCAGGGGAAGATCCACTAACCAGTTAGTGAGCGGGCCATGATCTAGGGATTGACCCTACATGTTGAGTCCAAACCCATGCGGCTGCCGGGTTACGGCCCAGCCAAACCAAACCAAAAACACACTTACAGATCTCTCATACAACGGGGTCCGCTTGTGTTTTTTGCTTCCCGGGTGGGCGTGGCATGACAGGGAGGAGGAGCGGGGGATTGGTACTGGCTCGGTGGAGGGGGCGGAGCCAGAGCTACGGGCCACTGGCGGCTCAGAGCTGCCTCGCTCCATTTCTGACAGGAGGGGGGGCACTCGCACGCCCTGTGGGGAGGGAAGCAGTGGCTCTTTAAGAGCCCGGGGCCACATCGGTCCTCAGCTGTTGGCTACACAGCTCCAAAATGGAGGTCCACTCCACTGGTAGTGTCCCAGCTCCATAATGGAGGTCAACTGGTAGTAACCCAGCTCCATAATGGAGGTGAACTGGTAGTAACCCAGCTCCATAATGGAAGTCCACTGCAAGTTACAATCTCTGTAGTCCACTGGTAGTTAACCTTCTCTATAACGGTAGTCACCCTTCTCTATAACTGTAGTCCACTGGTAGTTAACCTTCTCTATAACGGTAGTCCACTGGTAGTTAGCCTTCTCTATAACGGTAGTCCACTGGTAGTTAGCCTTCTCTATAACGGTAGTCCACTGGTAGTTAGCCTTCTCTATAATGTAGTCCACTGGTAGTTAGCCTTCTCTATAACGGTAGTCCACTGGTAGTTAGCCTTCTCTATAATGTAGTCCACTGGTAGTTAGCCTTCTCTATAATGTAGTCCACTGGTAGTTAGCCTTCTCTATAACGGTAGTCCACTGGTAGTTAGCCTTCTCTATAATGTAGTCCACTGGTAGTCACCCTTCTCTATAACGGTAGTCCACTGGTAGTTACCCATCTACATAAGGTGAGTCCACTCCACTGATAGTAAACCATCTCCATGATGATGGTCAATGTTCGCACCTGATTCATAGAAATTCCAAACCTTGGTTTTCCAGTTTAAACAATTTGATAAGTAAAACTCAAACCACTAGGCAGTACAGAACATACTGGAAGAGACGGGAATCATCTTTTTAAGTCTGAGGGCCGAAGGTTCTCCACTAGAAAGTCCATTCTAGTGGTCTCATATCCCCCAAGATAAGACCAAAAAAAACAACAACAACTAACCCTATCCTCCATTTTTGCCAGGAAGGACCAGAGGACTGGCGAACATTGGACAACAGCAGAAGCATCGAAAATACTCATGCAGAAATTATAATGTAGAAGAATGCAGTGAACCACATTCTTTCAGCTTAACCACTTTGTGAAAAAGGAAAAACAAAACAGCAAGTTGCCAAATGACAGTCCATGGTCAAGGAAAGCCAGAGTAACGAGGAAACAACCAATAAGAACACAGAAGACAGGTATGACAGAGGCAGGTCTAGTTGCCAGCCGGTTGGTGATTGGTTGTGGGAGGTGGAGGCGGGACTAGTTGCCAGCTTGTAGATGAGCATGGGAGGTGGAGGCGGGACTAATTACCAGCCGGTTGTTGATTGGTTATGGAGGGTGGATTATGAAGGGTCCCAGATCAGCCTCCATTTTAGTAGCCATTGAGCTTTACAAAAAACAAAGGCCTTCCCGTTGGTCAAACATCATTAAATGATGACTAGTCAAACATCATTAAATGATGACTAGTTTGACATGGCCGTCGCATTGCATTCAGGGATTGGCCACCATTTCAGCTGGTGTCAGAGGGCATTTTAGACCAGCACTAGGTCCCAGGAGATTTTGTTTTGGGTGCCCAAGGGGTCCTGAAGAGTTGAGTCCTGACAAAGACCAAGGAATTAACCTCTCGAGTCGTTAATCAGGAGAGGCTAATGAGTTTACATTTAGTCTTTAGTCCACGAGTCTTAAATCACAAACGTGATTAAACTACAAACGCGAAAGGTTTGTAAATAACGGAGTGGCCAAGATTCAATACGTCGTGCCTAGATTTAAAAGAACAAAATAGATCCAGAAGGAACTAAAATACAAGTGTCTCTAGAGTAGAAGTAGAGCACACCATTTTGGAGTTCCATTAATCAATTCCAGCTTCTTTTTTTTTTTTCCCTGCCCTATGACGTGAAGCCACAATGTACCGACCCGCCAGGGCCCACCTCACGCAGCACCGCTGGACCTGAGCAGAGGCTAGTCTCGGAGCCTGTCGAGGCAGGAGGAGGGGGGGGGGGGGGGGGGGGGGGGAGGGGGGGGTGATGATGGGAGGGGGGGGGTGAGGCCAGTCGGACAGGACAGAGGGAGGACACGGGGCCCAGGTGGATGATGGGTGTACGATGGTGGAGGAAGTGAGGGTGGGAGAGGCACGGCAGGAGGGAGGCGTGGGAAGGCGTAACTTACGGACGGGCCATACGGTGATAGGCTGAGCCCAATGGGGGAGGAGCTGCTCAGATCGGGGCTAACGAAGGTGGTGGGCGGCGACGCTGGCAAGGTAAACTCGACAAAGCCTTTCCAAGGACTGCCCATGTTTGTCCATGTACACTCGGACTCAACGCGAGAACTGGTGTCGTCTGACCGACCGAGTGTTTTGGTACAAAATCAAAAGGAAAAGCAAAAGTAAAAGTGTCTGACCACCCAAGGAAAAACTGCTGGGACGTCTGCAGGGATGAACAGAGGGACAAAGAAATAAAATATAAAAACAGGTAAGGAAGACATATGCACCCATATGCAGCCAGTGCACCAATAGTCAAAACAGTGAGAGGCTGTTCTTAAGGGGGCATCAGTCCAAGACATTCGGGAGAGCAAAGCCTCCCGATGGATGGGTGAGGAGAGAACGGGCGGTCCCCATGTCCCGTTGACCAGCAACTTTTTGATCGTTTAAAAACAATTGCAACATTTCCGTCCGAATTACGCCCAGCTCACATGCCTGTAGAGAGTACTAGTGGAAGTTTTAACATGGAGGCATTCCAATTTACAAATTTGGGGCGCCATCTTTCGCCAAACACAGACTTCCAGACTGATACCCGACCTAATCGTTTTTTCTTCCAGAATGATCCTTGGCACAGGCTGCGTCATACATGCGTGTACTATGATACCCAACCCATTGCTATAGAAACGATAACCAATACGTGCTCAGTATCAATTGTACAAAATCAACGTCCAACTGCCAATGCGATTGAACAATTCTGGTTCAGAGTTTCGAGCATTCGAGACGACATTACATCATACCGACAAAAAAGATCCATCATCAAATCACTTATTTTATTTAATGGAATGTTTTCCGTTGAGATCCATCTAGTGGTCAGATAAATATTTGGTCTGCCGTGGTTGACGTCTTTCAGGAAGTCTGGGTGTTGATTCAAGTGAAGGGATTAGGGCCATGCCTTTTGTCTTCTGAGGCAAAGACACAATAAAACAATCCTTTCTGTTCGGGCCCACGTGCACCCAGCTGGCAAGTAGATAAGCTTCCCATCCCTTCTCAACTCCATTTCATGTTTTGAAGGATAGACCCCCACCAGCCCCACCCTTAGGACCGCACTATGCTCATTGCGAGGACTACAAATGAACTACAGTCTCCAGTATAGTTCCTAACATACAGACAGAAACACTAAAATTCCACTGACCTTTGATATGCGTCTTGGGTCTTTGTAGTTCCGGACGATTGGACAGTTGTACTGTAGATCTCCTCACACACGGTCGCACACACACTTATTTTGTTACAGGTTTCTGGCACAAGTTCTAGATAGTTGCATGAGGCAAAAAAAAAAAAAAAAAAATAGGAGATGGAGAAACAAAAATCGCAAAAAAAGGCAAACGCAGGTGCAAAAACACTTGCTTGGGGAGAGGGGAGAGGGGGGGGAGGGGGGATTGTGATGTGACAGCAGGGAGAAGAAACAAGGGAGAGAAAGAGAGAGACTTGAGGGGACGTAGAGGAAAATAAAAACGAAAAGATAGAAGCTCACTCCGCACCCCGGGGTGAGCTGGTGATGAGGATGAGGAGGAGGAGGAGGAGGAGGAAGAGGGCTAGGAGCAGCGTTGGGACATGTGCTTTGTCAAAGCTGTCGAGTAGGCACAAACTTCTGGTTTCAGATCGGTTACCGACGTCTCAGTATTGGCTCTGTCGTGCAGCTTCTCTTGGGCGCGTTTCCAATAGGCAGCAGCGTATCTTTGGTGGTTGGTTGCGTCTGTTTTGGAAATCCTCAAAGTGATCCTTTTAGAATAATTTCAAACCTTTGTATCTTGAGAGTTGCAACTTCTTGCTTGTTTTAGGCCGTTCCTCTTGAGTTTCTTTGTTTTGATCTGAACTTGAAGCAGTTGCGGATGTTACAAAAATTATTTTAAGGTTTCACTTCATACTGTGGAGGGAAAGGTGGAAAAAACAGAACATCTGGTTAGGGAAAGGTCACCACAACTCACTGATTGATAGTCACGGTTTAATAAACAACCAACCCCATCACAGCTTTGGATTCAAATACAACAACAAGACGGCGTTACAAAGACCCCCTCCATAGCCCAAGGAGAGGCCGTCCGGCCACATGGTGGCATTTTTATTTCTGTACCAGAAGGCGGGAGGGCCCCATGACCCAGGGGCCATACTGGTTCTATTTATTGGGCGCGGGCGAGATGCTTTGGCCCTGGATTCACGCGGGTAAAAATAGATGGACTCAGCTGGCTCTAAACAATGACGAGAGCTGTGGATCAACAAGTCCAGGCGCATACGTCTCCCCGGCCCGCTACACGGATGTACATGGTTGGCAGTGCGGTCTCCTAAAGCATGGCACGCTTTGAGCCAGCGCTCACATGATTCCAATCATAGACGGCGCGTGTGGGTGCAGCTCCTCAGTGCTGACAAGACTAGCCATATGTTCGAGTTCACTGCTTTTGTCGAGAGATTCATGGACACAAGTTTATGCTAGAAGATGGTGGCAGAGCAGTGATGTTCTCGGAGACTGGGTTGGTCTGTAATTAGGTTTTGTCTCATTCCACCATAGGAACTGAGTGAGTGGCACACAGACGATATACTTCTAAATGCACCATTTTGTCAACAGATTGATGATAGGATTCAGGTCATCAGCAGGACTGTAATGACATTTCTGGAGACCCGTGGTCGAAAAGGTTTTGCCCTCATTTGTGGATCTCCACAGAAGTACCCAAGACTTTGTTTCATGGGACTTTAAAGTCAAGCCTCTCGGTCAATAAGATCTTATCCGGGGTCTTGGCATGTTGTTGACCTGAATCCCGTGTTTTGAAAACAGGCTGGTCCAACAGGAACTGGGACACATGATATCCTTTACCCAGACACTGTGTCGCAATCCCTGTTTAGGACTCCCAACCCACGTGCTTTCCAAAACCAAGTGCGTGTAGTACATAACTCTTTAAAGAATCCAAGCACTACATGGTTTCTTGTCTTACAATGTCACTTCTTCTTTGTTAGTTTCGGGGAGAACCTAAGAAAAACGACCTGAATTGCCCTTAACCCTGGCAAAAAAGACACCACAAAATAGCTAAAGGTATATCAAACAGTTGGGTTTCACTAGATGGCACTTTCACTTTGGCTCTCCCGGTGTGCAGTGTAATCTAGGTTAGGGTTAGTGACCGTTAGGTTAACCAGACAGTGTCTGCTGGAAAGACAGGGGATCCAAGGCCATAGATGGACAGAGGACCACGGGCCATGGAGAGACGGGGACAACATATCATGGAGATACTGGGGACCACAGACCATGTCTGACTGCGTTATGACGCAGGGAATACGGGCACGTCTCGCCGCCACGGGAGGTCGAGAAACTTAAGAGTTCGCGGATGTAACAAAACACACGGATCGCATAAAGTAGTGCCATGAAAGCAACTCCTGCTCTGTTGTGTCACATGTAAAAACAGGCTTTAAAGCCTGAGATAGCCTTTAATCTAACCAACATGACAAGAGTGAACACATCACGGTGTGTATTATCCACAACCAGACGACCCCCCCCCCCCCCCAAAAAAAAAAATACCCTGTCTGACATAAAAGGAGCTTGGTGTGTCACCAGAGTGCCTAACAAAGCCTGTCCGCGTCTCGGGTCGGCCCGAATGTAGCATGTTAGCTCCGCTGGTTCACCACCAGGCCGGACGGCAGCCCTGCACATAGCGGTGCATAAAGACACTTCGCTCTCCACCCAGACCGTCCAATGTGGTCGGTTGGCCTCCAGATGAGTGTCTACTGTCACTTTGTTGAGGTCGCACGTACCGCGACGGGCCGCTTTGACCAAACCAAGGCCAGAAAAAAGCACATTATGTGTCGGGACAACAAAGAAAATGCGACAGTGTGAACTCGTGCTGCTCGGCGCCGCTTCGTGCGGTTCCGCTGCCCTTCGGCTCCGTCCGTCATTGAACGAACATTTTTTGACAAACGTGACCGAATCCGTTAGCGATCATCGGGTTTTTAAATTCACGCTTTTTGTAGCCCACGGGCGACCGAATGGGTCGATGGGTGCACGTAGCCGAAAGGAGACGGGGGTTTGGAGAGCACGCTGGCCGTGTGTCGGAGATTTATGGTACAAGGGGAAAAACAGCGCTGCCCCCACCCAGGCCCAGACTACTCCGCACACTCGGGCTTTGTCGCAGATTGCGTGTTTAACTCGGGTTCAAAGCGCGGTCCCCGTCGTTGTAGGAACACCGTCTTAAGACTTTACACGATCGCCTCGAGTATTTAAATTGTGAAACGAGTGAAAACTTACCCCAACAGCTTTCAGCACTGTCACCAGCGCCGCTAGAAGCAGCACGGCACATTACGTAGGTTAATGATTTGGGCTTGTGCTCTCGCGATATCTCATAGCGCCCGCACACCCCACCCCTCTGCTACGTTTTCTTAAAAAAAACAACCGTTTCCTTCAAATAAAACGGAAAAGTTTTAATATAATAACATAACGTACGAGAAATATTTTCTTGCTATAAAACAATACATATTCCTTAACAATGAATCCACACCATTGATATAATAATAATAATAATAATAATAATAATGGGATCTGTAATAAATATATATAGAAAATACACATATATAAAATCCCAAAGAGGTATTTATTTTACGTTACATATTTAGCAAACGCAAACAACTTCCCATCTGTTATTTGAATAGGTCCAGACTTGTGTATCTCTGCACGATTCTTTTGCGATGTTAAAATAGTCACCTCTTGAACGCGCCCCCTTTTCACCGAAACACGGAAGTGATGTCAAAGTTATTCTCAGCGCAAATCTTATCGCAGTTTCCCACATTTCACAGTACACAACGTCCCGCCGCATTACATGACATTTGTTGATCTATCCATCTGCGCAGGGCTCAAAACAGCAAACGCCTCGCATTATATTCCTCGTTGGATGCAACAGGGGGGTCGCGGAGCGGTCGCGGTGAAGGTGAGGGAGGGGCGCCTGCGGTATTCAAGGTTGCGCTCCGTGCGGCGCAGTGTCGGCGGCGGGCGATGGCCTGCACCCTGGAGAAGGTCCTGGGCGATGCTCGCACCCTGCTGGAGCGGCTGAAGGAGCACGACAACGCCGCGGAGGGCTTGATCGACCAGTCCGGAGCCCTCAGCCACAGGGTGCGGAGCATGCGAGAGGTGGGGCATGCCCTGCCGGATAAGGTAAGGAGATGTGTGTGTTGTGTGTATGACGGGTGTTGTTCAGTGAGTTGGTTTGTTTTATTGAATGGGGCAGTGCACAGTTTGCTTGCATGATCGCGGTATGGGTGTACTGTGAAGGGACGTTTCTGATACATGTTTAACCTTTCCACGATTGCAACTGACCAAGAGTGGGGTATGTATATAAATATACATAGTTGGCCTCCTTTTTTAAAGTGCCGTTTTGTGAAGAGATCAGCGATATAGCACATGATAGTGGCAGTGGGGTATAGGAAAGTCACTGACACTGGTGGTCTGTACTTCTGATTCATCTCCTTTCCTTCACCTGGCCAACAATACAGAAGAAAACCCCTTGTAAACTTACCTGGCGATACAACTCTTTCTGATTCTGAAGGTAGCTCCATCACAGCCTGTGGTTGTTTATCAGAACCAGCCGAACCCCCATAGTTCTGTGGGGGGTTCTGTCTAATACAGCCCCTAGCTAACCCCGCCCCCCCCCCCACCTCCCCCTCTCTCTCTCTCGTTCAACTTTTACGCAGCCCATTGAGAACTCCGACCTACAGGAGCTGAGCAAGTACAAGCCTCACGTGCTCCTGACCCAGGAGAACACCCAGATCAAAGACCTCCAGCAGGAGAACAAAGGTACACACTGACTCCCCTCCTCGCTGTCCCACTCCCGCCCTCCCACTGCCTCTGTCCCGATGCTGAGTACCTTGAGAACAGCCTCCACCACCGGACTGGAACCTGGGCCTCTTTCCTTCGGCCAGCCTTAGCGCCAGCAGCTAAGCTAACCCCCCCCACCCCCCACCCCCACCCATCTTCTCCTCCCCATCTCTCCTAAAAACACCCCTCGTACGCACTTATTGTACGTTGTACGTCCTTGCACAAAACAATTGTACTAGTAGTACTTATATTAGTACTCATCATGTAGCATCTCATCCTAGCTATCTTTGTTGTATACGGGGAAGGGGTTAACCTAGTGATTGTTAGTGGTTGGTTCCATGAACAACCTTACTGTACCGACAGCGATATACCGTTTGTCTATCTTCTGACAAATGTACTCACTGTAAATCGCTTTGGATGAAAGCTTCTGCTGAATGCCCTGAAGGTGAATGTAAATCTAAATGTAAATGACTATTGGAACAGACGGCCATTTCCCTGTCATCCCCGGCCCTGTTTATCTTCTGGTTTATCTTCTGGCGTTTCCTTTGTCCCGACTCGAGCCCACGATACACCGTGCGGCCGTTCCGTGCTGATGATCCTGTGTGACTCCTGTGTGATTCCCGAGGGTGTCTCGTGGTGCTCACTGATCCACCGTGCTCCACAGAGCTCTGGCTGTCCCTGGAGGAGCACCAGTACGCCCTGGAGCTCATCATGGCTCGCTACCGCAAGCAGATGCTGCAGATGATGATGGGCAAGAAGGAGCTGGACACCAAACCAGTGCTCCTCCTGCATCAGGACCACGCCAAAGTACGCCAGGGTCACATTCCCGTTTGAGATCCCGCGTTTGTTCCGATTGATTGAAATGATAATGGCATGTGGGCAGCATGTGGCTCAGGAGGCAGAGCGGGTCGGCTGGTAACCGGAAGATTGCTAGTTTGATCCCCAGCTCCTCCTAGCTGTTGAGTGTCGAGGTGTCCCTGAGCGAGACGCCCTCACCCTGCTCCCTGCTCCCGACTGAGCTGGCTGTCGCCTTGCATGGTTGGCACCGCTGTCGGTGTGTGAATGTGTGCATGAATGGGTGAATGTTAGGCAGTATTGTAAAGAGCTTTGAGTGGCCACTTGTTAGAAAAGCGCTGAATAAATGCAGTCCATTTAACATTTACGATAGTGTATGCCATTTGGTGGACACATCTACCGAGAGAGATAGATGCACCTTGGTTATCCACGAGGGGAATGTTGTCGAAGTGCAGATAGAGCTACGCTAGGTCTATACAGATGGTGTGCTTGTTTACATTGCTTACTCCATTTAGACTCTGTTCAAATCCATTCAATTGATTTAAACCATTGAACATTTCTTTACAGCTTAAACTATGTGGCTTTACTAAAACATATTTTCAACCTCACTTTGCACTACAGCAATCACCGAATGTTCTGCAGGAAATGCATTTTCTAGGTAAAAGTATTATTTATATTTGTGTTCAGAGACAAGATTCCACTTTCCATATCCCTGAGGGGGGAAAAACCAGAACGGTGCGAAGAGGAAATGTATTTAAAACATACAAATGAGGAGGAAGAAATGCAGAAGAACGATTTTCCACCCTCCCCATGTGCCGTCTGGTCTGAGCTGTGATGGTTTTGCCCTCAGGAGGTGCAGGGACAGCTGGAGCGGATCTGCGAGATGGGTCAGGTGATGAGGCGGGCGGTGCAGGTGGATGATCAGCACTACTGCTCGGTGCGCCAGAGACTGGCCCAGCTGGAGGTAAGCAGGGAAACCCCCGTCTCAACCGCACACATGTGTTTGGGATCGCTCGAGTTCTGACATGGCTTAGGTTCAACCTGCGTTAATCCCAGATGGGAAATCAGGGAAGCATATGGAGAAGGAATGCATTACAGGGACGTCTATATAAATAGAATCACTAGTTGATCACTAATGACTGGTTGAACTTCCGGTGAAGTTAACTAAATTGAGCAATGTGTGCACTTGGCATAAGGTTTGATGTCGAATACTGTGCAGGACCGACTGGAGAGTGCTTCTATGCTGCTCAGCCGTATGAATGAAGCAATATGCGTGTTTATTGTATAGTTCTTCTGAATGAACCTGTGGCGTTCTCCATGCTGTCCAGATGGAGAACAAGGAGCTTCGGGACCTGATGGTGATCAGCAAGAGCTCTGTGAAGATCCAGAGAGAGCCCAGCGACCCGCCTGCTGCCGTAGCGCCCCGAGACCTGCCCTCCGACGACGCAGAGGCCAGTCAGTGAGCAGCACGGACTAGCAGGGAGGAAGGGGATTGGTCCATTCCGAACCCCTTCGCCAGTGTAAACCCTGGCGTTTTCATCCTGGTACTGGGCATAACCAACTGGTCCAACTGGAGGATGACTGTCACTCACTCACTCGGTGTATATTATCAACCTGTATGTATGATGAGACTGCGTGAGAGATCGGCAGAGGGGCCGGGGGTCCGAGTTAGTTCCGCGTGGAAGACGAAGCGAAACAAAGCTAATCTAGCGATGGGACACCAGCGATGGGAAACATGGAGGAAAAAGACGTGTGGATCATCCTATATTTTTGTTTTTGCCAAAGAGAAACATTCACTTCTTTGTAAAGGACAGTTTCTACCTCCGTTATGCCACATTTCTGTTCACGTGCACAGAGACACGTACGTTGTGCCGTTAGTGGACGTGACGTCCTGTAGTAGCGTCCCAGTGTTGTAGAGAAAGCAGTGCTTCTTTTTTTAAACACCAGCCTTATCATCCGTGGCTGTCTTCTAGGTCGATTTCACGTGACTGGTGGAGTGACTGTACTGATTCTTTGTATGGAAATCTATATTGCGTCTTGTTGGATATATTTTGTTAAATGTAGGCTACCGTTTTGTACAAATTACATGTGTTTCACATAAACGTCTTATGTAATTATGTAACGTCTTTAAGTAATGTCTGTGTAACATTTTTAGATACTTTTTTTTCAGATTAGGATGTGGGGGGTGCTCAAATGTTCCATTGATCAACATATTTTTGAATAATTTATGGAAGCGTCAACATTTTAAGTCTGTCTAAGTCTAAGTCAGATAAACAGCAGACATCTCGACATTATGTAGTTGTATTCAATCAGCTCAGGTAATTGGTAATGAGGTCAATATTCTGTATGACTTCATGAAAATGTATACATTTGTGTTCAAATAAAGTTTGTATCAAAGGAGTAGTGGAGATAGTGGTTTAACGTGCATTTCGTCTACATCTACAAATGGGCATTTATAGCATCTATCGCGAGATGGCGACATTGTGCAGCTTAGTTTACCAAGTCAAGTATCGCGAGATTCTAGCCGGTGGCAAGTTCATTGAGCTACATTTGACATTAGTCAGTCAAGCAAATATGTCTGAGAAGGAGCTTGGGAAGAAATGGGACCGATGCCTCGCTGATGGTGCCGTGAAAATCGGTAAATAATACAGATTCTACTCACATGTTTTGCGGTATTGTTATTGATATAGCTTTTATTTTAAAAGGCATGCCCGTCATTGACTTTAGCGAGGAGCTAAGTGGCTAGCTAAAGTCAACGAGTGCTCTGAGGTTTGGTCAAGGAAGGTTATTCAAATCAATCAATCGGGTTATCAGCCCTGACCGGTCACCCCGTTTGGTGAGCGTTTTTAGTATTTATCCCACTTATTACAGCCCCCTACTCATTCAGGGTGACAGCTGGCGAACTGGTTATAACCCAACAACATGAAGAGGCTATCAGAGAAATGAACTGGGAGACAGTCCTCCAAATGTTAAACACCGCTTACATATTAGTCTCCTACAATGCAATACATAGTCTCCTACGACACAATACAAAGTCTCCTACAATGCAATACATAGTCTCCTAAGATACAATACATAGTTTCATACAACACATGGTCTCCTACAATACAAACAGTCTCAGATACATAAGTCTCCTACAATATATAGTCTCATACAATACATAGTCTCATGCCATATGGGGGACACACACCTGCATTATCCCTGTGAAGGACTCAGCTCCATAGTATATACCGAGTAAATGACTGTATAGTATTACTGTATTCATGTATTAAGTTACTGTAATGTGTGCAGTTACCCTATGAGATAACACTGAAGTGTGTGTGTGGAAAAACGATCTTCCACTGCATGCGTGCATAGAACAAATTGAATTGTGGAATTATCTCACACTGAGATTTGCTCCGCTCTTTCAGGTGCTGGTCTGGGCTTAGGAGTCGTGTTGTCGGTCGTGTTCTTCAAGAGTAAGTCTCCGTCGGGTTATGTCCGAATGAATCAGGCATGCGGGGACTGGGAGTGTAGCTCCTCTTAGCGGTGGGGATTGGCCCAGCTGCCACGGCAGTGCTGATGAGAGATGGCATGTCGTCAATAAACCATATGCCACACACCAGTAAACCATCATACATTTTTTATGCTTTATATTCAAGCATAACACTGCAATGCATTTATTATATTTAGAGACCGGTGGACGTCAATACAATAAATGTCAATTCATCCATTCCAAAAATGTTTTACCTTCATAGGTCAGTGACTTGTGCATTGATTTGAACACACCATGGTGCATATTCTCTGTTCGCATTCACCTCAAAGGGACCCTATTCTACCACCAGCTGTGAGGCTGATGACGTCATTTAAAAATCTCTCTCGTCTATTGGATGAATCCGATGACAAAGAAAACCGCCGCGTGCATCATGGGATATATGGCAGAAATAAGTGTATACAGGTGTACACTCACACGGTGCATTCTGGGTATTAAGTAGTGGGAACCAGATTTGTGTACGCTCACATTTGGGGCTGCACTACACAATGGTGACACCTCAGGTAGTGCACTACATAGGGCCAATGGTGGACCAATGGGAAACACAGGCGCAGTGACGTCATTAGTAATGACTGATCACACCCTCACACCCCCGCTGGTCAAAACAAGAGCCCGACACAACGCTGGTGTTTGGACACGAGCGCGGGCAGGAACTAACAGTTGCTGAAATGTGTTTTTCCAGGACGCACATGGCCCATCTCATTTGGCCTGGGGACAGGACTCGGCATGGCGGCTTCCAACTGTCAGAACGACTTGAGATCACATTACATGCTGCACGGGAGCGTGAAGGTGGGTATCCACCGTATGATTACGGCCGCACTGGCACCGCGTAGCAGACCGCTATCAGGGCCAACGCTCGGTATGATCACGGCCGTGTCACTGATTCTGCTCGCTCTGTTTTGTCTCCCCTCTCGGCAGGAGCAGTAAGCATCGGGGACGATTGACGGACGGATTTCATTAGTTTAGTTTTATTTAGAAATTGTTGTCATTGCAATGTTTTGTCTGGGATGTATGTACTATTTGCACTGTTGTTCAGAAAGCGCTGCGACGCTCTGTTTGACGAAACCTCCCCTAACCTGCTCACGCCCGCCCCGGACTCAGCCTGTATTTCTCTAATAAAACAGCCATGAAGACCAACGACAGCCGACTCGTCTGGTTTATTTGGACTGAGTGTTAATTATGAAACACTCGCCGGGCTTTCTTGTGTGTCAAGTGGAAGGTGGACTAATTGGTTGCTTCAAAACACCTTGTTTTAATGAACTCCATAATTAACAGGTTGCTGTTAATTATTATTGCTGTGCTCTACGTTCATTACTGTTGGTTCACTCTTTGTATTTCAAAACCCTGTTTTTCATGTTTGGCCTAAAAACAGAAAAAGGCCAAAAACTAGAACCCACCCACGCAAATAACAACACGCAACCATAATTCGTCACGTTCGATTCAGACAATCCGAGGAATGGTCGTCATGTGGCTGATTGGTCGGGCTCTTCCCCCTGGCTCCACCGGATGAGCAGCTTCCAAACGCCACGGTAGCCTCTTCCAAACCCAGTCCGTTCAAAACCTTCAGTAACACCTCTGCGGCTCAGCCCGTCGGCTCCAGAGGGGTCCCCGATGGCCGCGAGGAAGGGACGCGTTCGCCCACGCCTTCGTCCTCTGAGGAGGACTTAGCATTTCTTGGACCGGGAATGTGCACGGGCATGCATTAACGGCTTGACACCTCCAGGCTCTGTGCTCGCCTGAGGAGGGAGGGATGGCTGGAGTGGCCGCCATGGGGATTAAGACGAGCGCCGCTCAGCCGTCGCCATAGCTCCCAGGCATGGCAACCCCCGGACCCTTCTCCAGCATCATCTCCCTTTGTCATCGGCGGGGATTTGTCTCCTCGCTCTGCCCTTCACCGTGAAGCACGTCTCAGCTTGTTTAGAGAAGAAAGAATCCCTGGAGCTCTTTTAGACTTTGAGGGAGCTGGTGAAATAAAGATCTGATGAGAACCGCGGGCACTCTGGTGGAGTTGAGGTGCGTTCTGAGCATATTTTGGGATGTTCCTCCCTCCCTCCCTCCCTCCCTCTTTCACATTCCATCTCCATAGGTTCCTAGTTATTCTCTCCTTTCATCACTTCTCCCTCTCCCTTTCTTTATCTCTCATCTCCCCTTTCATCACCTCTCTCCCATCTCCATCTCTTCCTGTCATCTCTCTCCCGCTCTTTCTCCATCTCTCATCTCTTCTTTCTCCATCTCTCATCTCCCTCTCTTCTCCATCACTCCCTCTCTCATCTCTCTTCTCCATCTCTCCCTCTGCTCTCTCTCGCTCTCTCTCTATCTCCCTCCCTCCCTCTCTCTCACACCTTTCATCCCTCCCTCCCCCCCTCCCTCCTCCACCGTTCAGTCATGCTTAAACGGGAGCAGCCCACCCCTCCGCTGGGCCCTCCCCCTGGGTGGCTGTGGTAGCGCTGAGAGCTCCCGGTGAGCGGCTGAGTGCCTCAGTGTCTCTGCGTCCGCCAGGAGCAGAGCAGGCAGGGACCCCGGTGGCGGCGGCGGCAGCATGGGGCCACGCAGCGCGGCGCGGCGCGGGTGAGAGCTCCCAACGCCTGGGGGCCAGAGGAGGAGGAAGAGAAGGAGGAGGAAGAGAAGGAGGAGGAGGAAGAGGAGGAGGAGGAGGAGGTGACAGAAGCGCCGGAAGGTTTCTCACTCCCGGGAGAGAGAGACGACCGTGATAGTGAGTCATGGAGAGCAGAGCTGTTAACCCCGGTGAGGAGGAGGAGGAGGAAGACTGGGCTGGGACTTCTCGCTACAACAAGAACCCCGTGGCCTCTGTTTAGGACGGACGCCCTGGGAGAGAGCGCCGACTCTCTGTCTCACTCGCTCTCTATTTGTCTCTCGTTTTTTCTCCCGCTCTCTGTCTGACTCCCTCCGTCTCTCTCTCTCTGTCTGACTCCCTCTGTCTCAATCTCTCTGTCTGACTCCCTCCGTCTCCCTCTCTCTGTCTCCCTCTCTCTGTCTGACTCCCTCCGTCTCCCTCTCTCTGTCTGACTCCCTCCGTCTCCCTCTCTCTGTCTCCCTCTCTCTCTACCTTCCTCCCTCCGTCTCCCTCTCTCTATCTCCCCTCTCTCTGTCTCCCCCTCTTTGCCTCCCACTCTCTCTGCCTCCATCTCCATCTCCCTCTTTCTGTCTCCCCTCTCTCTGTCTCCCTCTCTCTGTCTCCCCTCTCTCGGTCTCCCACTCTCTCTGTCTCCCTCTCACCCTCTCCCCCTCTCTCTGTCTCCCTCTCTCTGTCTCCCCTCTCTCGGTCTCCCACTCTCTCTGTCTCCCTCTCACCCTCTCTCTGTCTCCCTCTCTCTGTCTCCCACTCTCTCTGTCTCCCTCTCACCCTCTCCCCCTCTCTCTGTCTCCCTCTCTCTGTCTCCCCCTCTCTCTGTCTCCCTCTCTCTCTGTCTGCTGGTGGTTCCTCTCGTCTCCCGCTCAAAGAGACGAGGGAGCGGTGTCAGGAAGTGGGACACCCCCTGGAGTGGAGCACGCCCCCCCCCACCCCTCCCCATCCTCCCGCCCGTGCCCTAACTTTGTCACCCTTTGATCGCCGCGGTAACCGTCTCCCCTCACCCTCCTTCCTGCTCGTCTCCCGACGGCCCCAGGCCAGGCAATGGACGCCGGTGGCGGCGGCGGCGGCGGCGTGTCGGAAAGCCAGAACGGCAGCTTCCCGCCCTTCGTCGCTGGTGGTGGCGTGGGTGGCGGCGGCGTGGGCGGTGTCGGCGTGGGCGCGGGCGCCTGGGGCGTCACGGGCAGCGGGCCCTGGCTGCTGGCCTTCATGCTGACCGCCATCATCCTGATGACGGCGTGCGGCAACGTGCTGCTCATCGCCCTGGTGCTGGCCCACCGCTCGCTGCGCTGCACCTCCAACTGCTTCCTGGTGTCGCTGTTCCTCTCCGACCTGATGGTGGCGCTGGTGGTCATGCCGCCCGCCATGCTCAACGTGCTGTGCGGCGGCTGGGTGCTGTGGCCCGCCTTCTGCCCCGTGTGGCTGTGCTTCGACGTCATGTGCTGCAGCGCCTCCATCCTCAACCTGTGCGTCATCAGCCTGGACCGCTACCTGCTCATCATCTCGCCGCTGCGCTACAAGCAGCGCATGACGCCGCCCCGCGCCCTCCTGCTGGTGGCCGCCGCCTGGGGCCTGGCCGCCCTCGCCTCCTTCCTGCCCATCGAGATGCGGTGGCACAGCCTGGGCCACGGCGGAGGAGGTGGAGGAGGAGGAGGAGGAGGAGGTGGCGGCGATGGAGGACACCACCCGCCGACGCACGGCGGAGGGAACGCCAGCCTGTCGTCGTTCGGCACCCCGGCGCCGTACCCGCCCTCCTACTTCCAGCTGGCGGGCCCCCCCGGGGCCCCGGCGTTCCAGTGCCGGCTGCAGGTCACGCTGCCCTTCGCGCTGGTGGCCTCGGTGCTCACCTTCTTCCTGCCGTCGGGCGCCATCTGCTTCACGTACTGCCGCATCCTGCTGGCGGCGCGGCGCCAGGCCCGGCGCGTGGCGGCCCTCAGCCACCCGCCGCTGCCCCACCAGTACCTGGGGGCCCCGTCCCGCCCGGCGTCCCCGGGGCCCGCCGCCGCCGCCGCCGCCGCCGCCGCCGGGGCCCCCAGGGGCCCGCCGCAGGAGGGGGGGGACGACTACAGCCACCAGGAGCCCACCGCCTCCTGCAGCGCGCCGGTAAGGGTTAAGGGGGACGTCGCGACCGCTAAGGGGGACGTCGCGACCGCTAAGGGGGATGTCGCGACCGCTAAGGGGGATGCCACGACCACTAAGGGTGACGTCAGAGGATGAGGGCGGGAATCAGGCATGCTAGGACCCGCTAAGGAGGAGATAACCAGGCGGTAGCCTATAGGACGGAACGGAGGAACGAACGTAGGCTAAGCCTGATGAGTGTGACGCGAATGAATGGGAAGCCGTCAATCATTATATTTCTAGTCTTTTCTACGGGCTTTTTGTGCGGGTTTTCTCTTTAGGGACAGGAGAGTGAAGACGGACAGACGGGTGGGTGGGGGGGGGGGGTCATGGCACGTAGCGCAGAGGTGCAGGTGTGGGACGTCGAGAACCGTGGGGGGGGGGGGTCACTGTGAGGTGGCGTCGCTTAATTTCTCCGTCTGTATGTCCCGGCGCGTTCCGCCACTTCAAAAGCTTTAACTGACAGTTCGCCGTCTCAGCGTTCGCATTTATGGGATGGATTCAAATCCCCCTTGCGGGGGGGTTTCTCATTGAAATGCAGCGGAGGGGAAAAGGTTTGACGGGATCCATGGGATGAGGGAGTGACACAGTTCCTCGTTGTAAAGTAATCACTTCATCTATCTCTCTTTGTCTTTTCCTGACAAATCATAAACAAGAAAAAGGAAATCTGCTGGAGATAATGAGCGTGCGTGCGTGCGTGTGCGTGCGTGCGTGTGTGTGGGGGGGGGGGGGGAGGAGGGGTGGTCTTTTCAATCAGAAGCGCAGAATTTCAGGCACAGACTTGTGCACACGCAGGCTTTTGAATAAATTAGGAACACACTGGAGTGTGTCGGTTAATGAAGGGGGTTGAGGGTTGAGATAAGAAACAAATGAGGGAAAGTAATTAAAAGCTTAATCGAGAAGCCCTCGTTAGAGCGACCGCGTGTTCCCTTTGTAGATATCAGCGGCTCGGAACAACACGTATCATGTCACTCCGACATGATACCCGTCTGTCTCCCCCCGTCGTGGAGGGGAGACGCCGTGGGGGGGGGGGGGGGGGGGGGGGGGTGGGGTTGGGGGTTAGAGAAAATGGCCTCTCAGGCTTTGAGTAAAAATAACAAGCGGGAAGACGAGGAGGGAGAGAGAAAAGGTCAAAGAGATGAGAGGTTAAAGGAAAACAGTGGTGTTGACCTGGGGTGTGAGACTGGACGTGGGGTGTGAGACGGGACGTGGGTGTGAGACGGGACGTGGGGGGTGTGAGACGGGACGTGGGGCTGTGTCGTATGCGGGCGGCGGGTTTAACCTAGTTGATGGTTAGTGCTCGGCACTTGGTTCTATGAACATCCTTACTGCACCCACAGAGATATTGTTGTTGTTTCACCTTCTTCTGACAAATGGACTTGTTGTACGTCGCTGTGGACAC
>NC_140285.1:417860-426021 GCF_964030765.1 Micromesistius poutassou | reverse complement strand
GACCCGCGCTCTGGAGCTCCACGTCATGGTGTAACATCAGAGTGTAACATTAGAGTGTAACATTAGAGTGTAACGTTAGTGTAACATTAGAGTGTAACATTAGAGTGTAACACTGTAGTGTAACGTTAGAGTGTAACATCAGAGTGTAACGTTAGAGTGTAACATTAGAGTGTAACGTTAGAGTGTAACATTAGAGTGTAACATTAGAGTGTAACACTGTAGTGTAACGTTAGAGTGTAACATTAGAGTGTAACATTAGAGTGTAACATTAGAGTGTAACATCAGAGTTTAACATTAGAGTGTAACATTAGAGTGTAACATTAGAGTGTAACATCAGAGTGTAACGTTAGAGTGTAACGTTAGAGTGTAACGTTAGAGTGTAACATTAGAGTGTAACATCAGAGTTTAACATTAGAGTGTAACATCAGAGTGTAACATTAGAGTGTAACATTAGAGTGTAACATTAGAGTGTAACACTGTAGTGTAACGTTAGAGTGTAACATTAGAGTGTAACATTAGAGTGTAACGTTAGAGTGTGACGTTAGAGTGTAACATTAGAGTGTAACATTAGAGTGTAACATCAGAGTGTAACATTAGAGTGTAACATTAGAGTGTAACATCAGAGTGTAACATCAGAGTGTAACGTTAGAGTGTAACATCAGAGTGTAACATTAGAGTGTAACACTAGAGTGTAACATCAGAGTTTAACATTAGAGTGTAACATCAGAGTGTAACATTAGAGTGTAACGTTAGAGTTTGACATTAGAGTGTAACACTGTAGTGTAACATTAGAGTGTAACATTAGAGTGTAACGTTAGAGTTTAACATTAGAGTGTTACATTAGAGTGTAACACTGTAGTGTAACATTAGAGTGTAACACTAGAGTGTAACGTTAGAGTTTAACATTAGAGTGTTACATTAGAGTGTAACATTGGAGTGTTACATTAGAGTGTTACATTAGAGTGTAACACTGTAGCGTAACATTAGAGTGTAACATTAGAGTGTAACATTAGAGTGTAACATTAGAGTGTAACATTAGAGTGTAACATTGGAGTGTTACATTAGAGTGTAACACTGTAGCGTAACATTAGAGTGTAACACTGTAGCGTAACATTGCTATATAGCATTGTAGCGTAACATTGTAGCGTAACATTGCTATATAGCATTGTAGCGTAACACTGTAGCGTAACATTAGAGTGTAACACTGTAGCGTAACATTGTAGCGTAACATTGTACACAAGAGCCCTGGTTTGCCCCGGCTCCACCCACCAGACAGGATGGTGTACTTCAGGGCCTCCTGGGCCACCATGCCCACCAGCCCGTCCAGCAGAGAGGCCATGGCCGAGCCCAGGTCCCGCAGGAAGCGAGACTCCCACACCAGGCAGTACTGCTCCCCACACTCCCCCAGGCTGCTCCACGGAGCCTGGAAGGAACCTGGCAGAGGAGGAGGAGGAGGAGGAGGAGGAGGAGCAGGAGGAGGAGGAGGAGGAGGAAGAGGAGGAGGAGGTTCAGGGGGGATAGGGGATCATTGTATTTGCATTGCATCTTTTTTTAAAATATTTATTAAATTTATTAAATGGATTACATTTATTAAATTGATTTGATTTAATTAATTATTTTCCCACAGTCAAAAGGCACTGTACAATGGACACCGCACAAGAGGGAGAATACAGAGCAAATATAAATAGAATAGTCACGTATCAAAAATTATAATAATTGTGATGAATGGGGGATCTGGGGGAGGAGGAGATGGGGGAGAGGAGGTGGAGGAGGGGGGAGAGAAGGAGATGGAGGAAGGGAAGAGGAGGATATGGAGGAGGGGAAGAGGAGGAGATGGAGGGAGGGAGAGGAGAAGATGGAGGAGGGGGAGAGGAGGAGATGGAGGGGGGAGAGGAGGAGACGGCGGGATGGGGGGGAGAGGAGGAGACGGAGGGAGGGGGGAGAGGAGGAGACGGAGGGAGGGGGGGAGAGGAGGTCGTGCGTAGGGGTCCAGGAGGGGGGGTCCATTCGTCAGGGTGACGAAGGGACCGCTCTCCACTTGTGGCTGAAGTGGTTTGCGGCTGAGAGTATTTCAAAGATGTGTTTACGCCGACAACAACCCCAATTACCGCCGGGCTGCGCAAAAGTGGTTTGTTGTGCCGGAACACAGCGAAGGCGTTCTGGGATTGGACGAGAGGGATTAGGGTGCACCCTAAGTGGAGGCGGTAAGTGGTTGGGTTTATCCCGCTACGCATGTAGACGCATTCGTCATTGGGCTACAGACGGTAAATATTTACAATGAAAAAAAAAGGTACGATTCGATGGCTATTATTCGTGTGTCATCCAAGCTCAGACATCAGCCATTAGTCAGTGAAATATCTGTTGTCTGAGCCGGGAGAGAAGCCGCCCTGATTGGTCAGAAAGGAGCCGGAAGCGGGCTTAATTGGCTAGAAGCCGATTAAGCTCATTTCTGACCAATGAGGGCCTTTCTTACAGGATTAGCTCCCTGATGGGAATCCATTTTGCCTGTCAATCACAGGTGGGTGGAAGCAACACTCCACAATGGGGGAGAAACGTAGGGAGGGAGGGAGGGAGGGAGGGGACATTTTGCTTGGTTGTTTCATTTCATCTCTCTCTCTCTCTCTCTCTCTCTCTCTCTCTCTCTCTCTCTCTCTCTCTTACTGAACTTGCCGCCACAGAGCCAGCCGGTCACGGCGATGGTCAGGTGGAGATGTTTCCCCGAGCTGAGGGGCAGGAACTCAAACTCCTCGATCGCCCCGATGCACTTGTTCATTTTGTACCCTGCAGACAGAGGAGAGGAAAACAAGAGAGTGATTACACAATATACTGAGAGAGTATACACAATATACCTCACAACATACTGAGAGAGAGAGAGAGAGAGAGAGAGAGAGAGAGAGGCAATGGGAGAGAGAGAGAATGGGAGAGAGAGAGAGGCAATGGGAGAGAGAGAGAGAGAGAGAGAGAGAGGGGCAATGGGAGAGAGAGAGAGAGAGGCAATGGGAGAGAGAGAGAATGGGAGAGAGAGAGAGGCAATGGGAGAGAGAGAGAATGAGAGAGAGAGAGGCAATGGGAGAGAGAGAGAATGGGAGAGAGAGAGAGGCAATGGGAGAGAGAGAGAATGAGAGAGAGAGAGAGAGAGAGGCAATGGGAGAGAGAGAGAGGCAATGGGAGAGAGAGAGAGAGAGAGAGAGAGTCCCGCCCCCCCCAGACTCACAGGTCAGCCCCCCCCCCCCCCCCCCCCCCAGACTCACCGGTCAGCCCCGCCCCCTCCCCTCCCAGACTCACCGGTCAGCCCCCCCCCCCCCCCCCCCAGACTCACCGGTCAGCCCCGCCCCCGCCGCCCCGAACAGGGAGCCCATGATGACGATGCCGGTGGCAGAGCCCAGCGCAGCCACCCCTCCGGCCCCCAGGACCGCACTGGCCCCCGCCGCCACCAGGGGGGCCGCCAGCCCCCCGGTCACACCTGGAGCCCGGAGAGAGGAGGACACAAGGGGTTAGGAGCCAGGAGAGAGGACACAAGGGGTTAGGAGCCAGGAGAGAGGACACAAGGGGTTAGGATGGAGCCAGGACAGAGGAGAGGACACAAGGGGTTAGGAGCCAGGAGAGAGGACACAAGGGGTTAGGAGCCAGGAGAGAGGACACAAGGGGTTAGGAGCCAGGAGAGAGGACACAAGGGGTTAGGATGGAGCCAGGAGAGAGGACACAAGGGGTTAGGATGGAGCCAGGAGAGAGGAGAGGACACAAGGGGTTAGGATGGAGCCAGGAGAGGAGAGGACACAAGGGGTTAGGATGGAGCCAGGAGAGGAGAGGACACAAGGGGTTAGGATGGAGCCAGGAGAGAGGACACAAGGGGTTAGGAGCCAGGAGAGAGGACACAAGGGGTTAGGATGGAGCCAGGAGAGAGGACACAAGGGGTTAGGAGCCAGGAGAGAGGACACAAGGGGTTAGGAGCCAGGAGAGAGGACACAAGGGGTTAGGAGCCAGGAGAGAGGACACAAGGGGTTAGGAGCCAGGAGAGAGGACACAAGGGGTTAGGATGGAGCCAGGAGAGAGGAGAGGACACAAGGGGTTAGGAGCCAGGACAGAGGACACAAGGGGTTAGGATGGAGCCAGGAGAGAGGAGAGGACACAAGGGGTTAGGATGGAGCCAGGAGAGAGGAGGACACAAGGGGTTAGGATAGAGCCAGGAGAGAGGACACAAGGGGTTAGGATAGAGCCAGGAGAGAGGACACAAGGGGTTAGGAGCCAGGAGAGAGGAGGACACAAGGGGTTAGGATAGAGCCAGGAGAGAGGACACAAGGGGTTAGGAGCCAGGAGAGAGGACACAAGGGGTTAGGATGGAGCCAGGAGAGAGGACACAAGGGGTTAGGATGGACCTAGGAGAGAGGAGAGGACACAAGGGGTTAGGAGCCAGGAGAGGAGAGGACACAAGGGGTTAGGATGGAGCCAGGAGAGAGGACACAAGGGGTTAGGATGGACCTAGGAGAGAGGACACAAGGGGTTAGGACCCAGGAGAGAGGACACAAGGGGTTAGGATGGACCTAGGAGAGAGGACACAAGGGGTTAGGATGGAGCCAGGAGAGAGGACACAAGGGGTTAGGAGCCAGGAGAGAGGACACAAGGGGTTAGGAGCCAGGAGAGAGGACACAAGGGGTTAGGAGCCAGGAGAGAGGACACAAGGGGTTAGGAGCCAGGAGAGAGGACACAAGGGGTTAGGAGCCAGGAGAGAGGACACAAGGGGTTAGGAGCCAGGAGAGAGGACACAAGGGGTTAGGATGGAGCCAGGAGAGAGGAGGACACAAGGGGTTAGGAGCCAGGAGAGAGGACACAAGGGGTTAGGATGGAGCCAGGAGAGAGGACACAAGGGGTTAGGAGCCAGGAGAGAGGACACAAGGGGTTAGGATGGAGCCAGGAGAGAGGACACAAGGGGTTAGGAGCCAGGAGAGAGGACACAAGGGGTTAGGATGGACCTAGGAGAGAGGACACAAGGGGTTAGGATGGAGCCAGGAGAGAGGAGAGGACACAAGGGGTTAGGAGCCAGGACAGAGGACACAAGGGGTTAGGATGGAGCCAGGAGAGGAGAGGACACAAGGGGTTAGGAGCCAGGAGAGAGGACACAAGGGGTTAGGAGCCAGGACAGAGGAGAGGACACAAGGGGTTAGGAGCCAGGACAGAGGAGAGGACACAAGGGGTTAGGATGGAGCCAGGACAGAGGACACAAGGGTTTAGGATGGTCCTAGGAGAGAGGACACAAGGGGTTAGGATGGACCTAGGAGAGAGGACGGGTGTTTATCCTTTTATAAACAGTACCGTTCAAATGTTTGGGGTCACTTAGAAGATGTCCTTATTAATTATTTTTAAAGAAAAGCACTGCTTTATCAGTGAAGATAGCATTACATTAATCTGAAATACAGTCTAGAGATTGTGTATGTGTTAAATAATTATTGTAGCTGGAGACGGACGCTGTTTAATGGAATAATAATAATAATAATAATTGATTGAATTTATATAGCGCTTTTCTAGACACTCAAAGACGCTTTTACAGTGAAGGGGGGACCTCACTAACCACCACCAATGTGTAGCACCCACTTGGGTGATGCACGGCAGCCAATCGGCGCCAGAACGCTACACCCCACACCAGCTGGAGGTGGAGAGTGAGGGAGTTAACGAATGAGCCAATTATACAGCGGGGTGATCAGGGGGCCAGATTGAATGAGCCTGGTTGGGCGGTTTTAGCCAGGACACCGGGGGGGTCCCCTACTCTTTGCGATAATATCTCCGTAGGTGTACAGAGGCCAACGTCCAGCAGGCATCCCTCCCGTGTTCTAGCGGTACGTTGTTCAGCTCATCAATGTTAAAAGCCTCATGGATGATCAGAAAACCCTCGTGCGATTATGTCAGCACAGCTGAAAACCGGTCGACTGCGTGGGGGCCACCGTGTCTCTTCTGACACCTTTGTCAAAAGTGCAGCCGGAGGGGCCGGAGTCATTCGTACCCGAGACGAGACACCTCCACTGCCCTCCACACACGTCAACACCCTCCACCCCTCCGCCCCTCCACCCCTCCACCCCTCCACACATGTCAACACCCTCCACCCCTCCACACACGTCAACACCCTCCACCCCTCCGCCCCTCCACCCCTCCGCCCCTCCACCCCTCCACACACGTCAACCCCCTCCACCCCTCCGCCCCTCCACCCCTCCGTCAGAACGGCCTCGACCACGTCTGTTCTCTCAGTCACGGCGCCGGCCTGTGACTGACTCAACATCCGTCCACAGGCAGACAGTGAGTCACAAACACCGATATTCACAGAGGTTAAAAATACCGCCGCCGCCGCCGCCGCCGTCCACGTCTGTCCCCGTGGGCGGCGTGATGAACCGCGTACCGCGTGTCAGAGTCACCAACCCGGGCTGTGTGCCCTTTACAACAGACCGTGTCACCGTGGATCAGAGCGACCGCCCCCCCCCCCCCCCCCCCAAACCAAAACCCCGTACTGACCAATCACGGTGCCTCCGCCGACGGTGGCCAGGCCAATCAGGAGGTAGCGTCGCAGCTTGCGTCCTCTCTCCTTCCGCTTGCGGCGCGATGACTCCTCTCTAATGCGCGCAGAGAAGACGGAGAGACGGAAGAACATGTGAGGGCTGGAAGGAGACAGGAGTTGCCTATCGGGAGAGGAGGCTCTCACAGCTGCTGGTGAACAGCCAGCACAAGGGGCTGCTTGTTCCCCGCCCGTCCTCCTATAACCCCCACACCCCCCCCCCCTCCCGCGCGCTCTCCGCCGTGGAAGAGCTCATCAGCCCTGCTCTGCACGCACGCCACTCGCCGCTGTGTGGATCAGCCTTCAGCTGTAGCGCGGGCAAAGCCGGATGCAGGTGAGGTTTAGAGGGAACACCGATGTCATCCCCCTCACATTGTTTATCATCCGTCTGAAGACGATGTCTTCCCGAACATCCAGGTCATCACCAACACGGTTGTCACCCCCCGTTACGTGAAGATCATCCCTCTGAAGTCTGTCATCTCCAACAACCCTCTGAAGTCTCGTGTCATCTCCAACCTCCCTCTGAAGTCTCTCTCTTCCCTAACATCCAGGTCATCACCAACACGGTTGTCATCCCCATTACACGGTGATCCTCCTGGTGTGTCATCCTTCTAGTCTTTGCGCCGCTCATCCGTTGTGTCGTTCAGCCTTCGGTCGTAGCGGCGGTGAAGGCGGAGGCAGGTGAGGGTGAGAGAACCAAGCCTGCGCTGTCACTCAGGCGTCTGACACCAGCCAACGAGAACACACACACACACGGGACACACACACACACACACACACACGGGACACACACACACACACACACACACGGGACACACACACACTCACACACAAGGCTGTGTGCTCTGAGACAGCCCTGCTGGGAGTGCTGGGAATGTGGGACGACATGCGGGAACGTTTCAGCCGCAAAACAAAAAAAAACTACTTACAGTTGAAGGGCGTCCTAGATTAGGCAGCCGCAAGAAGAGAGAGACACACACACACACACACACTGGTATTGTACAGTAATACTGTGGAGTTAGTTTGACGAGTAGTATGATGTATTTTGGAGATACCCTCACCCTCTCACATCCCACACCACCATCTCACGTATCCTGCCAATCATCCATCCATCCATCCATTCAATCATTCATCAATCTGCCGCATTCACACATCCATCCTAGTGATCTACCAGCTCATTCATCCCTCCATCAGGCCCCATTCATCCCTCCATCAGGCCCCATTCATCCCTCCACCCCACCCCCCCCCCCCCCCCCACCCGTCCCTCCCTCTCTTACTCGCTCTCCTCTCCCCCCTCCGTCAGCGTCTCCCCCAGCGTCTCCTCGAACTCCTCCAGGCGTCGGGGGGGAACCCGGAGCAGGGAAGAGACGTGACGGATCAGGACCCGGGAGCGGGCGTCGTACTGCCCTGAGGGGGGTGGGGGGAGAGAGGGGGAGGGAGGGAGGACACACAGAAACAGGGGGGCATTAGGGGGGGGAGAGACACGGGACCAGGGGGGGGGGGAGACACACAGAACCAGGGGGGGTTAGGGGGAGGAGAGGGAAGAGGGGAGGACAGAGGGGGGGGGGGTGGGGGGAAGAGAGGGGGGGTGGGGAGAGGACAGAGGGGGGCTGGGAATGACAT
>NC_140285.1:360360-415360 GCF_964030765.1 Micromesistius poutassou | reverse complement strand
GTCTCGTCTCCATGTCTGTCCAGTGTCCAGCAGTCCTTTATTGGAGCAGAGAGAGAGAGAGAGTGAAAGCTGCAGTCTGTAACTTTTTAGTTGGACTTTGTTTGTGCGCGGCCCCGTGACGCGGCGTCCACGTCTCCGTCGGCCGCGACCCGGGCTGCGTTCAAGACGGACACGTTCACCAAACACGCAATGCACACTGTTTAAAATGGCTGATCCGAAGAACGACTACATTGTTGAACCCTGGTGTTTGATAAATAACAATTATACGATAATACGTTGATATTCACACAGTGGCATATTTTGTCAAGAAATTTAGGTTATCATTTTTTTTCAAGAGACAAACTCAGCGCACTACCACCCTTAGCCAGCAGGCGGGAGTGTTTCATCTGTTATTTATCATTGGCCCTGATATTGTAATGCGCAGAACATCTAGCTCATACTTAACTTGACCCACTCTTATTAGCGTGAATGCTGGAGCATTCACACTCTAGATATCGAAATCTTTATTAGGGACCGAGCAGAACCTGCAAGGTCCCTATTGTAATTGGTCCGTTTCTTATTATTCTTTTCCCCCCTCTTCGACTGCATTTCCCCCCCCCCCTGAACATATACGAAAACTCATTTTTATTTGGCACATTTGTGGGGACTGCTGTAAATTAGATATTCTATGCGTCTAATTCAGTTTGGCCCCAAGGTGGCGCTATACCAACTGTTCGAAAGTGCAAACTTTGCACAAGCAGCACGCGTCACCGGTTTCACCTACACTCATGAAACTTTGCACACACATGCAAATCCTCATGATGAACAAAAAAGTCTCTTGTTTTTCTTATTTTTATTCTGTCAATACTTCGGTCTTCTTCTCCTTCGCCATACTTTCAGCTACAGAAACCATTCAAATATCGAATCGTGATCCTGAAATCACGCTTTCAGTGTCTAAAGGGCCTCAGAGTGGCGCCGGACAGGGCATGTGACATTTGTGTGGCTTGTGCAGTTCTGCACAATATTGCGGTCATTCGCCGTGAGAGGATGCCAGCCATTGCCCCGAACGACAACTGGTAGCAAATTGACCCTGCAGCCATTGAGACTGGGAGGGCAGTGAGAGACCTCTACACAAACACTTATTTTAGTTGATCCTCATTCATATAGTTTTATTTGGTCTAACCTTTTCAGTTTTGTGTGGGGAAAAAAGACCACATTTGTTTTCATTAAATGTATTCAATCTCTTATTTAATGAGACATGGCATTAATTAATTAATAATCTTCCCGGAGACTATTCCGTGATATCCTACTTTACTGAGGAATGAGTTCAATAGCAGAACTTGTTTCTCTGTTTGAAGAGAACGAACAGGACCTTAAAACATAAAATATTAATGTTTTATGATTTGTTGTTAATAAAAAGGATAAGAGGATTTCAAATGACCGTTTCATGTACAATTTATTATTTTATTTATTGGATTAAGAACTGGGTTAAGAGTTGGAACATATATTAGAAAATATGGTGCAATATTTTTCGTGACAATGGAACTATGAGAAAGATTCAGGGCAAATACTGGAGTAAGAAATGTTGCAGATGAAACATTGCTTGATTGGGAATATCATTTTTTTATTCATCAGTCCCAAAAGTAAATTAGACATCAGTTCAAAGAGACAAGTCCAGACTAAACCCACATAATAAAATGCAAACAAAGCATATCAGAGCCGCTCTGAGTGCAGACCTACAAGCCTATTCAGACACCAGGACACAAGTCTACTGTTCCCTCTGAACACGGTAGAACCACTAGATCATTTATATACAAGTGTTTTATATTGATCACACTACATGGTACCAAAGTCAAAATACAATTCAATATAAAAATTAATCTAGTTTAAAACATCTGCTTTGAACACATCCGTTAAAAGTGTGGTTTGCGGCAACTGAAAACCAACCAATGGCTGTCTGACTCTTCACCTCCTAACCTCAGCCTCTAACAGAGAGCAGCATCTATGTACAGCTCCTGCAGTGACCAGTGAAGGATTCATGTCAACTCCTTTTAAGGAACACCGTGCAGCCAATCACAGCTCTTATCCAATGGAGGAACCCAACAAGTATGAAACAAAACAGCCAACGTCTGTTAGCATTAAGATGCAAAAAATAGTCACAAAGAAATGTTTTCATCAATCATTTCATTAAATTATGTTCACAAAGCCCCCAGTTTGTTTCTTCACAGCTCTCATCTGTCCATTTAAGTTGGTTCTGATCCCTGAACCTCCTTAAGCAGTTCTTGTCCTCACCACCATCAGGTCCCCCTCTGCTCCAGGAGGGGTTATCCAGTGACAGGACGGTCCCATCAACCCATCTCCACATCCCTTCAGCGGCCTCATCCGTCGCTCCGAGCCAGAAGTACGTGTTGTACAACCTGCTAATGAAGTCCATCTCCTCTTTACTGTCCACCACCACCAGATCTGCTCCTTTGGAAACACAGAACTCTCTGCTCTTATTCCAGGATAGATACGTATTGTATTTCATGTAACATTTACAACCAAACTTATCCCAACCATTTGGACAGCACTGTTGACAAAGCAGTCTGTCTCTCGGTTCTGTTAAATTCTTCAGCGTTAGTAGAACCTGCTCCATGTCAGTCTTGTATTTCACTGCCAACCCAAGCAGTCCAGCCAGCAGGACCACAGACAGCAGGCCCAGAAGCACCACCACAGCCCTGATCGGACACCTAGGAGGGCTCACAGCGTCCGGCCGCTGACTTCTTCCTGTTCCCAGAGACTTGGAGGACTCCTCTGTCCCCACAGAGTCCTGCTGTTGGTCTCTGAGGCTCTCCAGACTAGCGTAGATGTCCACTATCCTCTCCTCTCTCTCTCCTTGTGTATTCCTGACCTTGGTCATCATGTTGGGCGTTGCGTAAATCACCTCAGCCATGTTCTGGTCTAAAGTGTTTTCAGAGAGTTTATCTTATCCGTCCCCTACGAGTTGTTGGTCTTTCTGTGCGTTCTGTATGCCAGCATGCCAAAGTCTTAAGAGCAACTTTGATCAAACAGGAAGTCTTTAACCACATGTTAGGTTCCACTTGTGCCCATAGAGACTGGGTGTCAGTGGTACGTCTGCAGCATCACTTAGTCATATCCTCAATGTTCAGATTATTCTACTTCAAAGCGATCAAAATGTACACGAATACGTGGTTGAAATACATATCTTTGTCATAGGCCAATGCTAAAATAAATGTTTGAAGTTAATATAAAATGTAAGATGATTTCAAATGAGGGTTTAAAATCTAAAAGGGCAAGTTCATGGCAAACTGTCACATGACCGCGAGGTGTCCTACTCTCACCACGCAGTGGTGTCTTCACCAGACACCATACAATCATGGACTACTTTTCCGCACCTGTTGTCATACCTCTTTACTCCCTCTGAAACAGGTTCAAACAGGTTTTCTATTAATTTGTTACTTTTTTCAGAATCAACTGTTTAATTTTAAACATGCTTCGTATATTTTCAGTTGGTCTCATTGACTTCTCTGACGCTTCAACTCCATCATATTTCTCACCTTGGTCCACTGGAGTCCGTTCAAAGCTGTTCTGGCATCTGGTGAGCAGATAACAGAACAGCAGACTTGTTTTCTGCTATTAGGCTCGTGGTTCTGCTCCAACAGCCTGACTCTACAAGCTGTACAAGTCTGCCCCCAAGTGGTCAAACAAGACTTTGTCATTTCTAAAGAAACTCTGCAAGCTGAGTTTTGTGTTCTTGAGTGTACACTGTACCACAGACGAGATTCTTAAAAATAATTATTAATTCTTAGTCATTTCTCTGGGTCCTCCTCCTACATTTAGCGGCCATCATCCTGGAGAGAGAAGCAGAGGACCTCTGGGATCGAACCCGGACCCTTTGGACGCCCTACCCACTAGACTAGCCCCGCCCCCATACACACACGTGTATTAATACACGTGTCTTCATTCCTCTGTGGTTCAGGTGAGGCTGACCTGGATGCTGTCTGTGATGCCTGCCTTCCCTACCTGAGCTGTAGACAACCAATCAGCCTTCAGGAGGCGTGTCTAAGGTAGCAGCACTACAGTCCACACACACACACACACACACACACACACACACACACACACACACACACACACACACACACACACACAGGGTGAGGGTCAATAAATGTTAAAATATTTAAATAAATGTTGGATTCAAGCTAAATGAGCTCGATGGGTGAAACATGGATCCATGAAATCCTACTGAGACCCCGACTCAAAGGTAAAAGGTGTCTCGGCGTGCTGCTGACTCCTCCCCTTCCTCCTCCTCCAGCGTGTTCCGTCACCTGATCCAGGCGGACCCGGACGCCTTCTGGCTGACGCTGAGCCAGCTGCACACTCCCCTCCCCTACGCCCCGCCCCATCCCCACCTCCAGCCCCTCCCACCGGGCGGGGCGGGCCCCAGCCGGGACCAGTACACACACAACCTGGACCAGCTGCTGAGGGACGCCTTCGGGACCCCTGGCTCCCAGAGCCCCGGGTCTCTGGGATGATGGGTAGATGGACGACCAATCAGAGGAGGCCTGATGTGGACGCATGCTGGGCTGCTCCGTCAGGTCGTCACGTGACTGACTGGTCAAACTGGTGCAGTGGAACGGCTGCTGACACTTCATCGACACACCAGCGACCTGCCGCTGACACTTGCTCAAGGACACAATGTCTTTTATTGCAATAAAGAGGAAAATATGAATTTAAAATGAGTGTTAGTCGCTCCAACGTCGCTTGTGATCAGATACCTGGAAATCAATGATGTGTTACCATGTTTATACTCTGGGATAAAAGGATTTAAAATGACTGTTTCATGTACAATTTATTATTTGATTAAGAACATATATAAAAAAATATAGTACAACCTTTTTCGTGACAAGGGAACTATGAGAAAGATTCAGGGCAAATACTGGAGTAAGAAATGTTGCAGATGAAACATTGCTTGATTGGGAATATCATTTTTTTATTCATCAGTCCCAAAAGTAAATTAGACATCAGTTCAAAGAGACCAGTCCAGACTAAACCCACATAATAAAATATAAACAAAGCATATCAGAGCCGCTAAAACAGTCTGAGTGCAGACCTACAAGCCTATTCAGACACCAGGACACAAGTCTACTGTTCCCTCTGAACACGGTAGAACCACTAGATCATTTATATACAAGTGTTTTATATTGATCACACTACATGGTACCAAAGTCAAAATACAATTCAATATAAAAATTAATCTAGTTTAAAACATCTGCTTTGAACACATCTGTTAAAAATGTGGTTTGCAGCAACTGAAAACCAACCAATGACTCTTTACCTCCTAACCTCAGCCTCTAACAGAGAGCAGCATCTATGTACAGCTCCTGCAGTGACCAGTGAAGGATTCATGTCATCTCCTTTTAAGGAACACCTTGCAGCCAATCACAGCTCTTATCCAATGGAGGAACCCAACAAGTATGAAACAAAACAGCCAACGTCTGTTAGCATTAAGATGTAAAAAATAGTCACCAAGAAATGTTTTCATCAATCATTTCATTAAATTATGTTCACAAAGCCCATAGTATAGGGCTTCACACCTCTCATCTGTCCATTTATATTGGTTCTGATCCAAGGCCCTCCTTAAGCAGTTCCTGTCCTCACCAACATGAGGTCTCCCTCCACTCCAGGAGGGGTTATCCAGTGACAGGACGGTCCCATCAACCCATCTCCACATCCCTTCAGCGGACTCATCTGTCGCTCCGAGCCAGATGACGAAGTTGAACCTTCTAATGAAGTCTATCTCCTCTTTACTGTCCACCACCACCAGATCTGCTCCTTTGGAAACACAGAACTCCCTGCTCTTATTCCAGGATAGAAACGCGGAAGAGAAGTAACATTTACAACCAAACTTATCCCAACCACTGGGACAGCCCTGTTGACAAAGCAGTGCATCTCTCTGTTCTGTTAAATTCTTCAGCGTTAGTAGAACCTGCTCCATGTCGGTCTTGTATTTCACTGCCAACCCAAGCAGTCCAGCCAGCAGGACCAGAGACAGCAGGCCCAGAAGCACCACCACAGCCCTGATCGGACACCTAGGAGGGCTCACAGCGTCCGGCCGCTGACTTCTTCCTGTTCCCAGAGACTTGGAGGACTCCTCTGTCCCCACAGAGTCCTTCTGTTGGTCTCTGAGGCTCTCCAGACTAACGTAGATGTCCACTATCCTCTCCTCTCTCTCTCCTTGTGTATTCCTGACCTTGGTCATCATGTTGGGCGTTGCGTAAATCACCTCAGCCATGTTCTGGTCTTAAGATTTTTCACAGAGTTTATCTTATCGTTCTACCCCTGTGAGTGGTTGGTCTCTCTGTGCGTTCTGTATGACAGTAGGTCGGGGTCTTAACACCAACTATTAACAAACAGGAAGTCTTTCTAACCGGATGGGCCATCGCGGTAACTGCAATATTGCAACACCTCGTGTTGCCAAGGCAACCACAGGGGATGACAAACAACCACAATCATTTCACTTCTCTTTTTCCGGCCGAAGCTTGTATATTTGATGTAGAATAATAAAGCTCCAGTCTTATTTGAACCACAGAACCCCCCCAGCACCAAGACATGGCAGGTAATTAGTTTAAGTCACTAATCATGTGTTCAGCGCTTCATAAGTAACAAGGCTGCAAGGATTTATCAGTGTTTCAGTATTTGAACAAGAGCAAACTATATCAAAGAGCTCTGTAGTGACCAATAATAATGAGATAGTACAACACCAATGCATCACATAAAGAGTGAAGTGAAAGGGAAAGTGAATAATAAAATGGATTGATCTCACCGAAGAGTTGAGCTGGTTCTAGCAGGCCTGATGCCATTTTGTGTTAAGAAGGAGCCAACACTTAAGGAGATAACACCAATACATTCTTCACTACAGGATTTGTTCATCGATGTCATTCTGTTGTTTTAGTTTCCACAGTTCCTCTTCGTGCTGGAGGTGGAGATCAAGCTAAATCATTTTAATTTTGGCAAATGTCTTACATGTGGACTTTAACTTAAACAAAAAGATACACCATGTTTATTTTGAATTGACTTGGTACCATGTAGTGTGATCACTACAGCACAAATTATCTTGTAATGCCAACTTTCTCACTCTGACTGATTCCGATACTGATAGTCGATCGTAAAAGTACAAATTTTGGGACCCTACTCCTTCCACAATTTTTCACCGAGAGACTCCATTCACCTTGAAACTTTGAATTTTTAAAATGTTCATAATAGCTTGGAATCGTGCGCTACTACTTTTTCTACATCAAATCATTTATAGATTTTTAAATATCCAACTTTTAAAACCTTACATTTAATAATGGAAGTCAATAAGAGGACGGCAAAGCCGTCCGTCCATTCTCTGACACTTCAACTACTGGTCAATTTCTAAACGTTAAACTTTGTTCAAACAAATCACACTTCAAATATATCTAAACAACTATATCATTTTCTTTTTTCTGAATCAATAGATTAATTTTAAACCAGCTTCGTATATTTGCTGAGGGACGCCTTCGGGGCCCCTGGCTCCCAGAGCCCCGGGTCTCTGGGATGATGGGCAGGTGGACGACCAATCAGAGGAGGCCTGATGTGGACGCATGCTGGGCTGCTCCGTCAGGTCGTCACGTGACTGACTGGTCAAACTCACTGGTCAGACAAGGGCATGGCCAAGGAGATGACCTGGATGGAGTTCCAGCAGTCTGACTTCTTTGAGGTGGAAAGGGACCGGTGGGTTACAGAAAAGAGGAGTTGAGGACTAATAGTTTAATAATATTGTATATATGTTTACACTTTTTTATAAATATATTCTGTACATTTTTATTGTTCCTTTGTTTACATATTATCTTTTTTTTTCATTAGATGTGTGTTTAATTATTCAACTTGTGTTTATGTACAATAAAATATCATGAAAACTTGACTGACTTTCTTTACTTGACAGTGTTAGAAATAGCGGTGGAAAATTAAATAATAATAACAAACATTTATATTCATATGCTGTATGCTTCCCTAATAAAGGCCCATCATGCATAAAATAGTTGCTTAATATTTGGAGATTAGTACCTTATTTGCACAATTATTAACTATTAACATTGTCTTATCTACATTTTTCTATACTTAACTTTATTCACCAATTTACCTGAGCAGGTTCCTTTAAACCTGATTTAAACCTAATTTACACTTTCATTAAAGGGCAGCAACTTGTTTCTGAATTATTTGCTTTGTGAATGCAGATTGTGGTGTGTTTCATGCATAATTTCTATAATATAGATATTGTTTATGATTCTTTTGGTTTATATTATTAAGTTCAATTCAAACTTTTCAAGAAACAGTAAGTAAAAGTAGAATTATTATATATCCTTTAATAACAAGGTCTTATCATATTATCCTCAAAGATTAATTATTTAAACCTTTGTCCAAATAAGCTTTTGTTTGTTTGGGTAACGTGGGATTCGAACCGCCTCCTCTGGGAGACGCTCCTGCTCGATTCTGATTGGCTAATCAGCGTTCTACGGCTATACGCGGATGGCCTTCGCGGCACACCTGCATGTTGTTCCGCTGATTATTTCGCGGGTCTCGGTGCGGCTCGCGCTGCGTCTCCATTGAGCCTCACTGTGCTGCTGCTGCTCGCGCTCAGTCAGCTGTTGACTCCATCAAACCGGTTAGATTGAAAAATACGTTGAGCCGTCTCCATTACACGGGTAATAGTGACGTTATTTTAGAAGTTTAACCGAAACATGGTTAGAAACGTCCCGTTCAAGTTACAAAAGTAACTAATGATCCGTCTGGTCCTTTGTTCTCCAGGTTGACCGTCGGGTTAACGAACACTTTTTGAAGTAAATCGGCCCGCTACATCCGGACCTGCTGTGAGTAGGACATTTATTTATAATTTATCTCAATTGTTTTTTACTAGGCATACTTGATAAGTTGAATAATAGTAGTTCTGGATCTATGTCGTCGTAAGCTGTTTTTAATTGAGTTAATTGATCTTTTTCGCCGGGTGACGCGGCTGCTGGTATTTATCAATGACTCCATGACGGAGTTGGCGGCGGAAGACGTAGGGGGGCGGGGCCATGACGTCACACAATGACTCCGCATTCGGTTACCGTCGTAGTAAAATGGGAAAAATAACTAATTATTTTAATAACTTATTTTGATTGGATTAATCACTAATTAAAACACACACACACACACACACACACACACACACACACACACACACACACACACACACACACACACAAGCTGTAAAACTAATCTCGTTGCGCTCCTTACAGCTCAAGAAGAAGAAGATTCTGTGAGTATCGTGATCGAACCATGAAGAAGAAACTGCGAACTGTAAGTCACAACATTTTCTCTTAATGCTGTGGGCTGACAGCGTTTAGTTTGAACCAGTTCTCAGGCCCCACCCCTCGTAGGACCTGCCCCGCCCCTCGTAGGACCTGCCCCGCCCCTCGTAGGACCTGCCCCGCCCCTCGTAGGACCTGCCCCGCCCCACATAGGACCTGCCCCGCCCCTTGTAGTCTCTCTCTCTCTCTCTCTCTCTCTCTCTCTCTCTCTCTCTCTCTCTCTCTCTCTCTCTCTCTCTCTTTCCCCCCCCCCCCCCGTTCTCATGCCTCTCATTCGCCCCTAGAAGATACTTTTTCCGTCCACTTTCCTACTAAATTCCTCAACATTGCATCACATCCCATGTGTGTTGTCCTACTGTTAAGGGTGTGGTCTGACTGACCAGAGATGCATGCTAGGGTTCTGCACTGTTTGAGGCCTTCAGTTGTGTAGACGTTCCCCCTCGGAGGAACCCAGTGTTTAAGAGGCCGTCGTCACGTCAGTTACATGAACTGGAACGTCCTTCATGATGGAGACAGGGACTCCTCAAGAAGACACACCAGGGGGTGAGATGTGAGGGCTGTCCCTCTCAGCAACTAGAACCCAACCTGGTTCCTGCACCTGAGAACCACGGAGCACGTTCCATCGTTTCCCTCCGTACGCCTTCAAGCACCAGCCCCCCCACCACTGGTCTGACCCACCAGCCCCCCCACCACTGGTCTGACCCACCAGCCCCCCCTCCGCTGGTGGCCCCTTACTTTACGGTATGTCTGTTGGAGACCTACAAACCCACTACTGGTCTCTCCTCTCTCAAAGACCTACAAACCCTCCACTGGTCTCTCCTCTCTCAAAGACCTACAAACCCAGCACTGGTCTCTCCTCTCTCAAAGACCTACAAACCCAGCACTGGTCTCTCAAAGACCTACAAACCCAGCACTGGTCTCTCAAAGACCTACAAACCCAGCACTGGTCTCTCAAAGACCTACAAACCCAGCACTGGTCTCTCAAAGACCTACAAACCCAGCACTGGTCTCTCAAAGACCTACAAACCCAGCACTGGTCTCTCAAAGACCTACAAACCCAGCACTGGTCTCTCAAAGACCTACAAACCCAGCACTGGTCTCTCAAAGACCTACAAACCCAGCACTGGTCTCTCAAAGACCTACAAACCCAGCACTGGTCTCTCAAAGACCTACAAACCCAGCACTGGTCTCTCAAAGACCTACAAACCCAGCACTGGTCTCTCAAAGACCTACAAACCCAGCACTGGTCTCTCAAAGACCGTCAAACCCACCACTGGTCTCTCCGTCAAACCCTCCACTGGTCTCTCCGTCAAAACCTCCACTGGTCTATCCGTCAAACCCACTACTGGTCTCCTCTTTCAAAGACCTACAAACCCACCGCTGGTCTCTCCTCTCTCAAAGACCTACAAACCCTCCGCTGGTCTCTCCGTCAAACCCTCCACTGGTCTCTCCGTCAAACCCTCCACTGGTCTCTCCGTCAAACCCTCCACTGGTCTCTCCGTCAAACCCTCCACTGGTCCCTATTCTCTCAAAGACCTACAAACCCTCCACTGCTCCCGGGCATGGGGCACTATGTGAGAGGGGTAATCTTTGCATGGCATGGGGTACTAAGTGTGTGAGGGGCAATCGTTCCCCTGGCTTCAGGCACTATGTGAGAGGGGCAATCGTTGCCCTGGCATGTGGCACTAAAGTGTGAGATGGGTAATAAGTGTGAGGGGCAATCGTTACCTTTGCACGGGGCACTGAGTGTGAGAGGGGCAATAAGTGTGAGAGGGGCAATTGTTGCCCGGGCATTGGGCACTAAGTGTGAGAGGGGCAATCTATAACCTGGTACTGGGCACTACATGTGTGAGGAAATCTTACTACTTCTACTTGGCTTGTATTACCTGAACATTTTAATTTTCAGCTATAGGAGGACGCTACTCTTCCTGAAACACCCTTGAGGTGTCTTTTGGTCGGACGTTTCTGGAGGACTCAAGTCTGTGGCCTAAATCAAAGAGGATAACAAAGTGGGTGTTCAATACAGCAAGAGCCTGGAGCAATCTAGCATCTGGATCTCAATTCGACCCTTCTACACACTGGACAGGATGACTTGAGTGTCATGTAGCTTGGACTCCAGTGTGACTGAATCATGCAAACAATGGGAATGGCTACTTGGTACAATGGATGATGGACTAACGGCATTCCGAATGGACCGAATCGGATGAGAAACCAACCAACCAACTGACTGAAGATGGAAGATGAACAGTCTGCGACGTGGCTTCCCTACCTAACCTCAACATGGACTGCTGGCAAGCCCTCTGGATCTCCTGTACTCCTGCCCTGAGATCCAAGTCTTTCTCGGGCTGAATTGTAATGATGAGGCTAATTGGACCTGGGAGATGGGTCCCCCTTGAATCGGAAACCATCTTGGAAACATCCCAACTAGCGGCCCCATCTTCAGTTGTGCTCTTCAGAAGAGGTGAAGAAAGCCTCATTGGGGCTTAGAGAAATGTGCTCCATGATTCTCTTCTGTAAGAGCTTGGTTGTATTCTAGTCGCCGAGTGGGGGAGCCTCACGTCCTACCCTTTGGCGTTTCTCCTTGGGGAGTCCCTGTCACTGTCTTGACGGACGTGACGGTCATGTAACTGATGTCACGACAGCCTTTTGAAAACTTGGTTTCTCCTGAGGGGGAACGTCTACAGAACTGTAGGCGTCAGATAGCACAGTATCCCAGCATGCATCTCTGGGCACTCAGATCACACCCTGATCAGTAAGGCAACACTCATGCGATGTGCATGCAATGTTTTGGAGAGTAGTAAGGAAGTAGACAAAAGGCATGAGAACAGTTTGTTATTTTGTACTGTTGTCTGTCAGCCTTGTTTATGGGTGGGAATTGTTTGCTAAATGGGGGGGATATGAAATGTATAGTCAATTATTTGTACATGAACCAACAGCAACAAACTACTAGATCTGCTCAAGGTAAGTCTGTTGGCTGTATTTTGCAACGAGACAACCAAAGCACCCCAAGATCTCCATCGTCGTTCCAGCTCAAGGTAAGGGGCTTCTGCTGGGGGGTTGGTAGTTAGATTCGAGACAGCTATGTGCACGGGTCTATAAAGATGCTGTCTGACTTCACAGGATCTCCTGGACCAGAGGCTGAGGACCAGCAGGTGACCAGATCCCCAAGACCAGGCATGGGAGACCAGATCCCGCTGGACCAGGTATGGGGCACCAGGGTGAATAATAATAATAATACATTGGATGTGTATAGTGCTTTTCTCGCGCTTAATTATAATGTAGGGTATCCAGATCCCCTAGACCAGGCATGGGGTACCAGGCTGGACCGGAGGCTGTGGACCGGAGGGTATCCAGATCCCCCTGGACCAGGAATGGGGAACCAGGCTGGACCGGAGGCTGTGGACCGGAGGGTATCCAGATCCCCCTGGACCAGGAATGGGGAACCAGGCTGGACCGGAGACTGGGGACCGGAGGGTAACCATCACCAAACACTTGACACCCGGAGATTCTTTTTAAATATTTCAAACAATCATTCATTCGTTTTTCCTTCAGATTTTTCATTCTGTGAATTTTAGCCAAAGCTGTGATTTGACGTAATTAAAGTCACATCAGCTGCTACTACTATAGTATATCCAGCGTACGTCTAGGTGGACACTAAAACACAACTAAAATGTAACAGCTGGTCACACTCACACCTGGTGACGTAACATCACCCTTTTAATGTGTTTGTATTGTGAACAGATGAAGCTGACGACCCACCTGGAGCGAGACGAGGACTACGATGGGACTGCTCAAGTCTTTGGAAGGTTAATACCAAGTTGTGTTTTTTTTTTTTTTACATCGTTTCACCACCAGAGCTATGCTGTTAAATTCACAGAATGTTTTACGATATTCCTGAATTACAAATTCCCAAGTGTGTTCATGTTGAAGTTTAACATTTGATTTGATTCATAATTATTTAAACGAGGTGTCCAAAGAATAATAAACTACTACCACTGTTTCTAGTTTAGAATTCTCAAAACAAAAGTATAGTTGTAAGTATAATTATTTACAATTTCAACACAAATTATATTAACTAAAAAAATCATGGACAAAATGATGAGGAACCCTCGGCTGAGGAGAGCTGATGGAGGAGCCACCTATCTGGAGGGAGACCCGGAATCTGGTTAGCCTCCTAGCTGGACATCGTTAGCCTCCTAGCTGGACATCGTTAGCCTCCTAGCTGGACATCGTTAGCCTCCTAGCTGGACATCGTTAGCCTCCTAGCTGGACATCGTTAGCCTCCTAGCTGGACATCGTTAGCCTCCTAGCTGGACATCGGTAGCCTCCTAGCATAATTGATATTGTTAGCTTCATAGCATAATGGATATTGTTAGCCTCATAGCGTTATCTATATCGTTAACCTCATAGTATAATTGATATTGTAGCATAATTGACATGGGTAGCCTCGTGGCGTAATGGACATGGGTAGCCTCGTGGCGTAATGGACATGGGTAGCCTCATTGACATTGTTGGCCTATGGCTAACAACATAGATTATGCTACGAGGCTAACGATTTGTGTTTTTCCTCTTGCAACATTTCAGTGACCCACCGACGGCGCCTCATCAGAGCTGGACGGTGGAGACTTCGGATTCAACTTCTACCTCACAGGACGTGACTTAAGTCACGGGTTGTCAAGGGTTCCTTGTTTCTCAAGGGTTCCTTGTTCCTACGCGGGTTCCTTCGTGGGTTCCGCATGGTTCAGTGTTAGGGACAGAGTTAGGGTCAGATGGTGTCACGATGAACCGTTGTGTGGCTTGTTGTGCAGTAATTTTTATTATACACATGCATGTTACCCTAGTAAGGTTACCTCCCCCTCCCCTATACCCTAACCTCCCCCTCCCCTATACCCTAACCTCCCCCTCCCCTATACCCTAACCTCCCCCTCCCCTATACCCTAACCTCCCACTCCCCTATACCCTAACCTCCCCACTCCCCTATACCCTCACCTCTGTCCTCCCCCCCATACACCCTTACCTCCCCCCTTTCCTTTACCCTAATCTCCCCCCCTCCCCTAAACCTCACCTCCCCCTCCCCTATCCTCCCCCCTCCCCTTTACCCATACCTCCTCCCCTATCAGGCACGTGCAGAGGGGGGGGGTGTCCGAGCCCCTGCCCCTGCCCTTTTCCCTCTGGAGGACCACAAGTGCCCTTTTGAGTGGTCATTTACATTTTCAATGCTTTGTAAAATTACACATGAACAATTAAACATTAACATGTGAATCAATTATTCGAAAATAAAAATGTCTAAAAGTAATAATATAGAAGTAAAATTTGTACTTTGTAGCCTCGTTTACCGGCGCTCAGTGCACTGGGTGACGTCATGGGCTATCAACGTGACCTTTCACAATTTGCCTGCAAGATGCACTTGTTGTTTTAAGAGACGGCACAACTCTTATATACTCTTATAGTCTGATGTAAGGCTCCATATTTCATTCTAAGGTGTACAGTATTGTGGATTTACTATTATGTTAAATGTCATTTTGCACTTTCTATAAACAGTATAGTTTGAATACTGTATCTTTACATTTTGCTTGGACAAGGGTTGCATTTTTTTTGGATACATTTTGTGTGAAACTAACTTAAAGGCTCCATATTTAATTTTAAGGTGTACAGTATTGTGGATTATTTACAATTTGATATAGCCCTTTCTACAGTATTTTTAGTATATATATTTTTGCACAGTTACATTTTTTTATTCATGTGAATGTAGTCTAAAGTAAGGCTCCATGTTTCATTTTAAGTTGTAAATTTAAGTTAAATTGTTGATTTAGTATGTGAAGTGTTCGAAAAAGCGTAATTCAGTATTTAAAATAAAAATGACATATATTGTTTAAAACATTTTTTTGCATGTGCCCTTTTTTGAATTTGAGCCCCTGCCCCTCATAGGGTCTCTGCACGGCCCTGTCTCTCTCTTCCCCCTTACCTCACTTGTGAGGTAAACCATTACCAGTCATCAGCCATCCTTGTATTTGGCCCTCATCGCACCTGAAGTCCCATCCCTATGACTGCCCTACCATCGCCTGTTGCTGTCCCCTTGACCGGATTCCTGGCCTGCGCTGCCTAGCGATCCACTACTGCCCTATGACAATTCCTAATCCCTATGACAATTCATCCCTACACTAGACTATTTGAACTTTCTGACACTAAATGGGATTCATGCATTATCATACTGGTTCGGTAACCATCCCACCTCTTTGTAACATACACCCCAGGTGGCTCTAAACACCATGTTCTATTCTCTACACCTAACTAACCTATTCATTTATCATGTCTACAAACCTCACTGCCCTGTAACTGACCCTAGGCAGATGGGTCAGGCCCTCGAGTCGTGGATCTGCTCGAGGTTTCTTCCTACATGTAGCTCCAATTCTAGGGAGTTGTTCCTGGCCCCTGTTACTCATGGGCTCTCTCTGAATGTTCAATACTAAAGTGTCATGAGACGTGGAATGTTTTGGCGCTCTATAAATAAAATTGAATTGAATGTTAACTTGTGTATATTTCCCAATTTTTATTGATATTTGCACTTTTAATCTTGCTGAATACTACAAGGCAAATAGTAAGTTAAAACTTAGTTCCCCGGCCCCATTCGTCTTTGTAAGGAAATGTTCTATTTTTTCTAATTTTAGGCAAAGTATAAGACGATACTTTCTTAACAGTATAAATGGAACCATGAATAAGTCTTTCAAGTAACAATATTCAAATACTAACATTGTTGGGTAAGACAGAATTTGGTTTTATTCTGAATCCAGTGAAACAGATTGGTGGTTTTAGCTGATATAAAAACGTTCAGGTGTTTATTTATGTTTAAGTATTTGGCAGACGCTTTTATCCAAAGCGACATACATAAAAAATACATATAAAACAATCACTGTAAACATAATCATTTAAGGGAAGAATTTAATACAAAATATCAATACAAAGTGTCAAGACAGAATAAACTGTAGTTTATGTAGTTAATATGCTGCAGCAACATAGATACAGTCTATAAGTCCCTAAGATATATAGATATCTAATGTATGTATTATTTTCCCAATAGAAATCAATGAGCCTCTGATACTTTCACTGCATGCTTAAGACGTCGTAACCATATAGGCGTCTTACGCTGGGGTCGAGTAGGCCTACCCACCAGTTTTCGTCAAGATTCACTTTGTACCCACCACTTAAAAAGACAACAAAACTTGAGTTTAAATATTATGGATTATTACACGGCTCTTCTCAGTGCTGTGGAACACTCCGTTCACTTGCATGGGCCTTCCCGACTTCCGGCGGTGAATTGTTTTTTGATAATTGACCATTGCTAAGCACATAATGACCGCTGTCAGGGAAAGCAAGCGAAGCAAGACCCCTCCGCTTCGCGTCGGTTTCCGGTTCGCCCTGTCGGGGCTTATTTTCCCGATAATGACCGGCGTTCTATACATTATCCCTTACTTATTTTTGTATGAGCTGCCAGCCTGGCTTGGACAACGAATGAGGTATTAATACCGATACTCTTTGGCTGGGATGCAATAATGAGGCATCAGACAATCAAGTCGTTTTAGCCTGAATACATGAAGGTAAAAAGCACCAGAGCAGGTTGGTAGGACCATGAACATACAGAGCGATCACCTGTTGAACTAAATGGATGTGGTGGCAGGCTACACCACGGGATGCATCTGCAGACCACTGCCACATAAATAAAGGTAAGACGCGATATTTATTGCTTAAGATTTGCTGGTGCAGTGGGGAGGTCTTTTGTGTTTTTTGCACTCAAGTGGTCGGCTGTTTTAACTCTTGGAATTGACGTTAGCCATAGCCACCAAGTAGCCTGACTTATCCACGGTTTGCTCGTTTGTTCGTAGGCCTACAGTGTTAGGTATAGTGGAGATGACGATAGTGGAGTAATTAGTGGAATAACTGTGGTGGGGAGTACATGAGTTTTGGTCAGAATGCCTGATGTAGATTGGATGGATGCATGTTGTGAATTGAGAACAGCCAGCTCATGATGTGATACAGCGTTCAGCTGTCAACACGTAGTTAATTTCCTTTCTTTGTTTGTGTTGGTAGCTTAGTCATGTCATGTCACGTTGTCAACATTGGGTACACGGAGCACAACATAGTGGGTCATATGTCCAATGCCTTTTGGGAACACTTTATTCATAAAATGTGTCAGACATCAGACAGTTTTTTGCATCCACAAGTTTCCACCGCCCCGTGATGCTTTGCGCGAATTGTGGGCTTTACCGGTTACTACGAGATCGATGTAAACAATCGCCGTCAGTCATTCATTCATTACGATTTCAACCAATTGTTTAGTTTTGTCCGGTTGTAAGTACATCCTCAAACGGCACGTAAGTACATCCACATCCTCAAACGACGTTGTTTCCGAGCTTTTTAAAGCCAGAATTGCATTCAGCGACAATATCCAGTGATGTGCTCAGCCTGCCAGCTGATCAGCTCCAAACACAGCGGAGGCAACCCGAGGGGTGTTCCACCAACCAGGCTGAACGCAAAGCCGGGCTTATTCCGCTTAGCCGGGCTTCTTTCAGCTGGAGCTGCGTTCCATGAACGTCACTTAAGGGAATTTCCGCTAAGTAGGCCTAACCATGGCAATTTATCCGACCAAACTAACCTGGTCGGGAGCAGGTTAACCATAGACATCTTATTAAGTAGACGCAGCATTGGCTGCTGTGACGCGAGAAATTCGGCCGCCGTCTTGGAGTGGTGATGAGCAGCCTGAGCTGACAGCCAGTGTTGGGCAAGTTACTTCAAAAGTGTAATGCATTATTTATTACTTGTTACTGTCATTTCAAAATAACTAGTTACATTACAATATTACTGTCTTTGAATTGTAAGACATTACACTACTTTTACATTACTTTTGCATTACTTTCGCCAAAATAAAAGCAAATATGGATTTGGTTCAATAGATCTTCTTGTGTTCAATGCAGGTCATTTCACAGCAGGAGGTGATGTGGTATGGCATAATGACTGAGCTAGGCTTAAGGCCAACAAAACTACAATATAGGCCTAATGGTTGCAGTTATGGCTCATGGTGCAATATATTTTATAATAGAAATACTGTAACTTTAGGTATTCATATTGAAATCAATAGAGCTAGAGCCTACTACTGTACAGTATATTGATCTTTAAAATGTATATTCCTGCAGTTTTGACCTAACCAGATTTATCATGACATGAACATTACTACTATGAACAAAACAAAGCCAAGACAACAGTTTTGACTCTTCAAATAAAGTGACCATATTTATTTAATAATAAATATACAATTTGAGTCAATCACAAAATTCACAATCCGTCAATGTCATTAACAATGTGTTTCCCTGAACAATGAGTGAACTAAAAACCAACAGGTATTGTGCTTTGGCAGCAAGTAAAACATTCGACGCTATTGAGAATGAGGAGTCACGTGATTTTTGGGGAGGGGAGGGGTTTGAGCCCGTCCGCCATGATGGCATCCACGGCTATCGGTTGCCAGGGGCAACGTTGTCAGAGCGGCATAGAGATAGATGAGGAAATACGCGACATATCCGACATGATAGATGTTTTCGGAATGTTGAGTGAAGGGCAATTTCCACCAGAACCGTCACGGAAGCGGCACGGCAATAAAAACGTTCGCCGAAGACATTAGAAACCATTATAGTCAATGTAGGCTATTCCACTGGATACGGCACGGCACGGCACGGCACGGCACCAAACCGGCACTACTTTTTTTTTTTTAAGTTGCCGGTTCGCAGCCGTGTCTCGCAAGACTTGTACAGCCATTCAGTTTATGATCTTTATGATCTTTATTAAATTATTTTAAATAAATTATATTTAATTATTATTATACAGCTACATTAACGGCACCGATGTATGTTCCTGATGTACCACCACTGGATCTCCAGGGAGTAGGAGGGGGTCCCGGCCCCTCTGAAGGAGCAGGCCATCTCCACGTCCTGGCCCCCGAGGGCCCGCACGTCACGGGGCACCTCCGTGAACATGGCTGGAGGGAGGAGAGAGGAGGGAGGAGGAGGAGGGAGGAGGAGGAGGAGGGAGGAGGAGAGAGGAGGAGGGAGAGAGGAGGAGGAGGAGGAGGAGGAGGAGAAGGGAGGAGGGAGGAGGGAGGAGGAGGAGGAGGAGAGGCGTGAGGACTCAGGCTCCTGGCCCCTCTGACAGGAGTCTGCTTCCAGACAGTGTTTGGACCCCATGGCCCCTCCCTGATCAGAGGCAGGGGGCTCCTGTCTGGTGGGACAGACTTGGGGAGGCCCTTCAAACCGTTTGAATTATTGGGGGCCTGTGGCTCAGGAGGCGGAGCGGGTTGGCTGGTCACCGGAAGGTTGCTGGTCTGAGTGTGGAGGTGTCCCTGAGCGAGACGCCTCGCCCTGACTGCTCCTGACCCGCTGGCTGTCGCCCCGTGCGGTCGACTCCGCCGTCGGTGTGTGAATGTGTGCATGAATGTGAGGCAATACACTACAGCTGCTTTGAGTGGCCACTGGTTAGAAAACGGAATAAATGTAGTCCATTTACCATCCATCCTATTTTAATCCTGAATGTACCATCACATGATGTCTGCAATCTCTTGTGACCCCATATGCATGGCAGAGGGGCCCCAAAAGTAAATCAGGCAGTAGACTGCATCAGAAGGTCATAGAGAGAGACGTCTTGTATAGTGTGTACAGATTATAGCCGCCACCGTCTATAACAAACACGAGGACTGTGGTGAGGACGATGCTACACGCCACCTACAGTGGGAGGCTGCCCAGCTCCACCTCGATGACTTTAACTGGGCTCCTCAGGGCTGCTCAACCTGGGGGCCCCTGCTGTAAGACACACCAACCACAATCCACATACACTGGAGCACCAGGTAAGGGGCCCTCGCTAGGAAGAGTTAACAGCAGGGGGCCCTGAGGAGCCGTTCACTGTAGAGAAATGACAAAGTCTTGTTTGACCACTTGGGGGCAGAATTGTACAGCTTGTAGAGTCAGGCTGTTGGAGCAGAACCACGAGCCTGATAGCAGAAAACAAGTCTGCTGCTATCTGCTCACCAGATGCCAGAACAGCTTTGAACAGAGAACAACTGAAAATATACGAAGCTGGTTTAAAATTAAACTGTTGATTCTGAAAAAATAAAATTATATAGTTGTTTAGAAAAACGCAAACTGAGTTTTGTGTTCTTGAGTGTACACTGTACCACAGACGAGATTCTTAAATATAATTATTAATTCTTAGTCATTTCCCTCTCTGGGTCCTCCTCCTACATTTAGCCGCCATCATCCTGGAGAGAGAAGCAGAGGACCTCTGGGATCGAACCCGGACCCTTTGGACGCCCTACCCACTAGACTAGCCCCGCCCCCATACACACACATGTATTAATACACGTGTCTTCATTCCTCTGTGGTTCAGGTGAGGCTGACCTGGATGCTGTCTGTGATGCCTGCCTTCCCTACCTGAGCTGTAGACAACCAATCAGCCTTCAGGAGGCGTGTCTAAGGTAGCAGCGCTACAGTCCACACACACACACACACACACGCACACGCACGCGCACACACACACACACACACACACACACACACACACACACACACACACACACACACACACACACACACACACACACACACACACACACACACAAACGGGGTGAGGGTCAATAAATGTTGGATTCAAGCTAAATGAGCTCGATGGGTGAAACATGGATCCATGAAATCCTACTGAGACCCCGACTCAAAGGTAAAAGGTGTCTCGGCGTGCTGCTGACTCCTCCCCTTCCTCCTCCTCCAGCGTGTTCCGTCACCTGATCCAGGCGGACCCGGACGCCTTCTGGCTGACGCTGAGCCAGCTGCACACTCCCCTCCCCTACGCCCCGCCCCATCCCCACCTCCAGCCCCTCCCACCGGGCGGGGCGGGCCCCAGCCGGGACCAGTACACACACAACCTGGACCAGCTGCTGAGGGACGCCTTCGGGTGCCCCTGGCTCCCAGAGCCCCGGGTCTCTGGGATGATGGGCAGGTGGACGACCAATCAGAGGAGGCCTGATGTGGACGCATGCTGGGCTGCTCCGTCAGGTCGTCACGTGACTGACTGGTCAAACTGGTGAGGTGGAACTGCTGCTGTGGTTTCATAGACACACCAGCGACCTGCCGCTCTGGAGACACTTGCTCAAGGACACAACGTCTTTTATTGCAATAAAGAGGAAAATATGAATTTAAAATGAGTATTAGTCACTCCAACGTCGCTTGTGATCAGATACCTGGAAGTCAATGATGTGTTACCATGTTTATACTCCGTGATATCCTACTTTACTGAGGAATGAGTTCAATAGCAGAACTTGTTTCTCTGTTTGAAGAGAACGAACAGGACCTTAAAACATAAAATATTAATGTTTTATGATTTGTTGTTAATAAAAAGGATAAGAGGATTTCAAAAGACCATTTCATGTACAATTTATTATTTTATTTATTGGATTAAGAACTGGGTTAAGAGTTGGAACATATATAAAAAAATATAGTACAACATTTTTCGTGACAAGGGAACTATGAGAAAGATTCAGGGCAAATACTGGAGTAAGAAATGTTGCAGATGAAACATTGCTCGATTGGGAATATCATTTTTTTATTCATCAGTCCCAAAAGTAAATTAGACATCAGTTCAAAGAGACCAGTCCAGACTAAACCCACATAATAAAATATAAACAAAGCATATCAGAGCCGCTAAAACAGTCTTGAGTGCAGACCTACAAGCCTATTCAGACACCAGGACACAAGTCTACTGTTCCCCCTGAACACGGTAGAACCACTAGATCATTTATATACAAGTGTTTTATATTGATCACACTACATGGTACCAAAGTCAAAATACAATTCAATGTAAAAATTAATCTAGTTTAAAACATCTGCTTTGAACACATCCGTTAAAAGTGTGGTTTGCAGCAACTGAAAACCAACCAATGGCTGTCTGACTCTTCACCTCCTAACCTCAGCCTCTAACAGAGAGCAGCATCTATGTACAGCTCCTGCAGTGACCAGTGAAGGATTCATGTCATCTCCATTTAAGGAACACCTTGCAGCCAATCACAGCTCTTATCCAATGGAGGAACCCAACAAGTATGAAACAAAACAGCCAACGTCTGTTAGCATTAAGATGTAAAAAATAGTCACAAAGAAATGTTTTCATCAATCATTTCATTAAATTATGTTCACAAAGCCCCCAGTTTGTGGCTTCACAGCTCTCATCTGTCCATTTAAATTGGTTCTGATCCCAGTCCCTCCTTAAGCAGTTCTGGCCCTCACCACCATCAGGTCCCCCTCTGATCCAGGAGGGGTTATCCAGTGACAGGACGGTCCCATCAACCCATCTCCACATCCCTTCAGCGGCCTCATCCGTCGCTCCGAGCCAGAAGTACGTGTTGTACAACCTTCTAATGAAGTCCATCTCCTCTTTACTGTCCACCACCGCCAGATCTGCTCCTTTGGAAACACAGAACTCTCTGCTCTTATTCCAGGATAGATACGTGTTGTATTTCATGTAACATTTACAACCAAACTTATCCCAACCATTTGGACAGCCCTGTTTACAAAGCAGTGCGTCTCTCTGTTCTGTTAAATTCTTCACCCTTTGGAGAAGTTGCTCCATGTCTCTGTCCATGCTTACAGTCTTCTCCATGACAGCCTTATCCATGACAGCCTTATCCATGACGGCCTTATCCACGTCGGTCTTGTATTTCACTGCCAACCCAAGCAGTCCAGCCAGCAGGACCACAGACAGCAGGCCCAGAAGCACCACCACAGCCCTGATCGGACACCTAGGAGGGCTCACAGCGTCCGGCCGCTGACTTCTTCCTGTTCCCAGAGACTTGGAGGACTCCTCTGTCCCCACAGAGTCCTTCTGTTGGTCTCTGAGGCTCTCCAGACTAACGTAGATGTCCACTATCCTCTCCTCTCTCTCTCCTTGTGTATTCCTGACCTTGGTCATCATGTTGGGCGTTGCGTAAATCACCTCAGCCATGTTCTGGTCTTAAGATTTTTCACAGAGTTTATCTTATCGTTCTACCCCTGTGAGTGGTTGGTCTCTCTGTGCGTTCTGTATGACAGTAGGTCGGGGTCTTAACACCAACTATTAACAAACAGGAAGTCTTTCTAACCGGATGGGCCATCGCGGTAACTGCAATATTGCAACACCTCGTGTTGCCAAGGCAACCACAGGGGATGACAAACAACCACAATCATTTCACTTCTCTTTTTCTGGCCGAAGCTTGTATATTTGATGTAGAATAATAAAGCTCCAGTCTTATTTGAACCACAGAACCCCCCCAGCACCAAGACATGGCAGGTAATTAGTTTAAGTCACTAATCATGTGTTCAGCGCTTCATAAGTAACAAGGCTGCAAGGATTTATCAGTGTTTCAGTGTTTGAACAAGAGCAAACTATATCAAAGAGCTCTGTAGTGACCAATAATAATGAGATAGTACAACACCAATGCATCACATAAAGAGTGAAGTGAAAGGGAAAGTGAATAATAAAATGGATTGATCTCACCGAAGAGTTGAGCTGGTTCTAGCAGGCCTGATGCCATTTTGTGTTAAGAAGGAGCCAACACTTAAGGAGATAACACCAATACATTCTTCACTACAGGATTTGTTCATCGATGTCATTCTGTTGTTTTAGTTTCCACAGTTCCTCTTCGTGCTGGAGGTGGAGATCAAGCTAAATCATTTTAATTTTGGCAAATGTCTTACATGTGGACTTTAACTTAAACAAAAAGATACACCATGTTTATTTTGAATTGACTTGGTACCATGTAGTGTGATCACTACAGCACAAATTATCTTGTAATTCCAACTTTCTCACTCTGACTGATTCCGATACTGATAGTCGATCGTAAAAGTACAAATTTTGGGACCCTACTCCTTCCACAATTTTTCACCGAGAGACTCCATTCACCTTGAAACTTTGAATTTTTAAAATGTTCATAATAGCTTGGAATCGTGCGCTACTACTTTTTCTACATCAAATCATTTATAGATTTTTAAATATCCAACTTTTAAAACCTTACATTTAATAATGGAAGTCAATAAGAGGACGGCAAAGCCGTCCGCCCATTCTCTGACACTTCAACTACTGGTCAATTTCTAACTGTTAAACTTTGTTCAAACAATTAACAAATCACACCTCAAATATATCTAAACAACTATATCATTTTCTTTTTTCTGAATCAATAGATTAATTTTAAACCAGCTTCGTATATTTGCTGAGGGACGCCTTCGGGGCCCCTGGCTCCCAGAGCCCCGGGTCTCTGGGATGATGGGCAGGTGGACGACCAATCAGAGGAGGCCTGACGCATGCTGGGCTGCTCCGTCAGGTCGTCACGTGACTGACTGGTCAAACTCACTGGTCAGACAAGGGCATGGCCAAGGAGATGACCTGGATGGAGTTCCAGCAGTCTGACTTCTTTGAGGTGGAAAGGGACCGGTGGGTTACATAAAAGAGGAGTCGAGGACTAATAGTTTAATAATATTGTATAGATGTTTACACTTTTTTATAAATATATTCTGTACATTTTTATTGTTCCTTTGTTTACATATTATCTTTTTTTTTAATTAGATGTGTGTTTATTATTATTCAACTTGTGTTTATGTACAATAAAATATCATGAAAACATGACTGACTTTCTTTACTTGACAGTGTTAGAAATAGCGATGGAAAATTAAATAATAATAACAAACATTTATATTCATATGCTGTATGTTTCCCTAATAAAGGCCCATCATGCATAAAATAGTTGCTTAATACTTGGAGATTAGTACCTTATTTGCACAATTATTAACTGTTAACATTGTCTTATCTACATTTTTCTATACTTAACTTTATTCACCAATTTACCTGAGCAGGTTCCTTTAAACCTGATTTAGACCTAATTGACACTTTCATTAAAGGGCAGCAACTTGTTTCTGAATTATTTGCTTTGTGAAGCAGATTGTGGTGTGTTTCATGCATAATTTCTATAATATAGATATTGTTTATGATTCTTTTTGTTTATATTATTAAGTTCAATTCAAACTTTTCAAGAAACAGTAAGTAAAAGTAGAATTATTATATATCCTTTAATAACAAGGTCTTATCATATTATCCTCAAAGATTAATTATTTAAACCTTTGTCCAAATAAGCTTTTGTTTGTTTGGGTAACGTGGGATTCGAACCGCCTCCTCTGGGAGACGCTCCTGCTCGATTCTGATTGGCTAATCAGCGTTCTACGGCTATACGCGGATGGCCTTCGCGGCACACCTGCATGTTGTTCCGCTGATTATTTCGGGGGTCTCGGTGCGGCTCGCGCTGCGTCTCCATTGAGCCTCACTGTGCAGCTGCTGCTCGCGGTCAGTCAGCTGTTGACTCCATCAAACCGGTTAGATTGAAAAAGACGTTGAGCCGTCTCCATTACACGGGTAATATTGACGTTATTTTAGAAGTTTAACCGAAACATGGTTAGAAACGTCCTGTTCAAGTTACAAAAGTAACTAATGATCCGTCTGGTCCTTTGTTCTCCAGGTTGACCGTCGGGTTAACGAACACTTTTTGAAGTAAATCGGCCCGCTACATCCGGACCTGCTGTGAGTAGGACATTTATTTATAATTTATCTCAATTGTTTTTTACTAGGCATACTTGATAAGTTGAATAATAGTAGTTCTGGATCTATGTCGTCGTAAGCTGTTTTTAATTGATATTTTTCGCCGGGTGACGCGGCTGCTGGTATTTATCAATGACTGAAGACGTAGGGGGGCGGGGCCATGACGTCACACAATGACTCCGCATTCGGTTACCGTCGTAGTTAAATGGGAAAAATAACTTATTTTAATAACTTATTTTGATTGGATTAATCACTAATTAAAACACACACACACAAGCTGTAAAACTAATCTTCTCCTTACAGCTCAAGAAGAAGAAACAGATTCTGTGAGTATCACGATCGAATCATGAAGAAGAAACTGCGAACTGTAAGTCACAACATTTTCTCTTAATGCTGTGGGCTGACAGCATTTAGTTTGAACCAGTTCTCAGGCCCCGCCCCTCGTAGGACCTGCCCCGCCCCTCGTAGGACCTGCCCCGCCCCTCGTAGGACCTGCCCCGCCCCTCGTAGGACCTGCCCCGCCCCTTGTAGTCTCTCTCTCTCTCTCTCTCTCTCTCTCTCTCTCTCTCTCTCTCTCTCTCTCTCTCTCTCTCTCTCTTCCCCCCCCCCCACCGTTCTCATGCCTCTCATTCGCCCCTAGAAGATACTTTTCCCGTCCACTTTCCTACTAAATTCCTCAACATTGCATCACATCCCATGTGTGTTGTCCTACTGATAAGGGTGTGGTCTGACTGACCAGAGATGCATGCTAGGGTTCTGCGCTGTTTGAGGCCTTCAGTTCTGTAGACGTTCCCCCTCAGGGGAACCCAAGTGTTTAAGAGGCCGTCGTCACGTCAGTTACATGAACTGGAACGTCCTTCATGATGGAGACAGGGACTCCTCAAGGAGACACACCAGGGGGTGAGATGTGAGGGCTGTCCCTCTCAGCAACTAGAACCCAACCTGGTTCCTGCAACTGAGAACCACAGAGCACGTTCCAACGTTTCCCTCCATACGCCTTGAAGCCCCAGCCCCCCCACCACTGGTCTGACCCACCAGCCCCCCCACCACTGGTCTGACCCACCAGCCCCCCCACCACTGGTCTGACCCACCAGCCCCCCTCCACTGGTGGCCCCTTACTTTACAGTACGTCTGTTAGAGACCTACAAACCCTCCACTGGTCTCTCCTCTCTCAAAGACCTACAAACCCTCCACTGGTCTCTCTGTCAAAGACCTACAAACCCAGCACTGGTCTCTCCTCTCTCAAAGACCTACAAACCCAGCACTGGTCTCTCCTCTCTCAAAGACCTACAAACCCTCCACTGGTCTCTCTGTCAAAGACCTACAAACCCTCCACTGGTCTCTCTGTCAAAGACCTACAAACCCTCCACTGGTCTCTCTGTCAAAGACCTACAAACCCAGCACTGGTCTCTCCTCTCTCAAAGACCTACAAACCCACCACTGGTCTCTCAAAGACCTACAAACCCACCACTGGTCTCTCCTCTCTCAAAGACCTACAAACCCAGCGCTGGTCTCTCCGTCAAACCCTCCACTGGTCTCTCCTCTCTCAAAGACCTACAAACCCACCACTGGTCTCTCCTCTCACAAAGACCTACAAACCCACCGCTGATCTCTCCGTCAAAACCTCCACTGGTCTCTCCTCTCTCAAGGACCTACAAACCCTCCACTGGTCTCTCCGTCAAAACCTCCACTGGTCTATCCGTCAAACCCACTACTGGTCTCTCCTCTTTCAAAGACCTACAAACCCACCGCTGGTCTCTCCTCTCTCAAAGACCTACAAACCCTCCACTCTTCTCTCGTTTGGCTTTGTATTCCTTGAGTATTGTCATTGTTAATAACTGAAAATAAAGAGGTGTGATCTTTAACCTGGTACTGGTCAATCTTTGCATGGCATGGGGTACTACTTCATGTGAGGGGCAATATTTAACCTGGCATGGGGCACTGTGAGAGGGGCAATCGTTGCCTTTGCATGGGGCACTAAGTGTGAGAGGGGTGATCTTTAACCTTGCATGTGGAGCTAAGTGTGAGACGGGCAATCGTTGCCCTGGCATGTGGCACTAAGTGTGAGACGGGTAATAAGTGTGAGGGGCAATCGTTACCTTTGCACAGGGCACTGAGTGTGAGAGGGGCAATAAGTGTGAGGGGCAATTGTTGCCCGGGCATTGAGCACTAAGTGTGAGATGGGGCAATCTATAACCTGGTACTGGGAACTACATGTGTGAGGAAATCTTACTACTTCTACTTGGCTTGTATTACCTGAACATTTTAATTTTCAGCTATAGGAGGACGCTACTCTTCCTGAAACACCCTTGAGGTGTCTTTTGGTCGGACGTTTCTGGAGGACTCAAGACTGTGGCCTAAATCAAAGAGGATAACAAAGTGGGTGTTCAATACAGCAAGAGCCTGGAGCAATCTAGCAGCTGGATCTCAATTCGACCCTTCTACGCACTGGACAGGATGACTTGAGTGTCATGTAGCTTGGACTCCAGTGTGACTGAATCATGCAAACAATGGGAATGGCTACTTGGTACAATGGATGATGGACTAACGGCATTCCGAATGGACCGAATCGGATGAGAAACCAAACAACTGACTGAAGATGGAAGATGAACAGTCTGCGACGTGGCTTCCCTACCTAACCTCAACATGGACTGCTGGCAAGCCCTCTGGATCTCCTGTACTCCTGTCCTGAGATCCAAGTCTTTCTCGGGCTGAATTGTAATGATGAGGCTAATTGGACCTGGGAGATGGGTCCCCCTTGAATCGGAAACCATCTTGGAAACATCCCAACTAGCGGCCCCATCTTCAGTTGTTCTCTTCAGAAGAAGAGGTGAAGAAAGCCTCATTGGGGCTTAGAGAAATGTGCTCCATGATTCTCTTCTGTAAGAGCTTGGTTGTATTCTAGTCGCCGAGTGGGGGAGCCTCACGTCCTACCCTTTGGCATTTCTCCTTGGGGAGTCCCTGTCACGGTCTTGACGGACGTGACGGTCATGTAACTGATGTCACGACAGCCTTTTGAAAACTTGGTTTCTCCTGAGGGGGAACGTCTACAGAACTGTAGGCATCAGATAGCACAGTATCCCAGCATGCATCTCTGGTCACTCAGATCACACCCTGATCAGTAAGGCAACACTCATGCGATGTGCATGCAATGTTTTGGAGAGTAGTAAGGAAGTAGACAAAAGGCATGAGAACAGTTTGTTATTTTGTACTGTTGTCTGTCAGCCTTGTTTATGGGTGGGAATTGTTTGCTAAATGGGGGGGATATGAAATGTATAGTCAATTATTTGTACATGAACCAACAGCAACAAACTACTAGATCTGCTCAAGGTAAGTCTGTTGGCTGTATTTTGCAACGAGACAACCAAAGCACCCCAAGATCTCCATCGTCGTTCCAGCTCAAGGTAAGGGGCTTCTGCTGGGGGGTTGGTAGTTACATTCGAGACAGCTATGTGCACGGGTATATAAAGATGCTGTCTGACTTCACAGGATCTCCTGGACCAGAGGCTGAGGACCAGCAGGTGACCAGATCCCCAAGACCAGGCATGGGAGACCAGAGGCTGGAGACCAGATCCCGCTGGACCAGGTATGGGGCACCAGGGTGAATAATAATAATAATAATACATTGGATGTGTATAGTGCTTTTCTCGCGCTTAATTATAATGTAGGGTATCCAGATCCCCCTGGACCAGGAATGGGGAACCAGGCTGGACCGGAGACTGAGGACCGGAGCGTATCCAGATCCCCCTGGACCAGGAATGGGGAACCAGGCTGGACCGTAGACTGAGGACCGGAGCGTATCCAGATCCCCCTGGACCAGGAATGGGGCACCAGGCTGGACTGGAGACTGAGGACCGGAGGGTAACCAAATCCCCCTGGACCAGGAATGGGGCACCAGGCTGGACCGGAGACTGGGGACCGGAGGGTAACCATCACCAAACACTTGACACCCGGAGATTCTTTTTAAATATTTCAAACAATCATTCATTAGTTTTTCCTTCCGATTTTTCATTCTGTGAATTTTAGCCAAAGCTGTGATTTGACGTAATTAAAGTCACATCAGCTGCTACTACTATAGTTTATCCAGTGTACATCTAGGTGGACACTAAAACACAACTAAAATGTAACAGCTGGTCACACTCACACCTGGTGACGTAACATCACCCTTTTAATGTGTGTTTGTATTGTGAACAGATGAAGCTGACGACCCACCAGGAGCGAGACGAGGACTACGATGGGACTGCTCAAGTCTTTGGAAGGTTAATACCAAGTTGTTGTTTTTTTTACATCGTTTCACCACCAGAGCTATGCTGTTAAATTCACAGAATGTTTTACGATATTCCTGAATTACAAATTCCCAAGTGTGTGCATGTTTCATGTTGAAGTTTAACATTTGATTTGATTCAGAATTATTTAAACGAGGTGTCCAAAGAATAATAAACTACTACCACTGTTTCTAGTTTAGAATTCTCAAAACAAAAGTATAGTTATAAGTATAATTATTTACAATTTCAACACAAATTATATTAACTAAAAAAATCATGGACAAAATGATGAGGAACCCTCGGCTGAGGAGAGCTGATGGAGGAGCCACCTATCTGGAGGGAGACCCGGAATGTGGTTAGCCTCCTAGCTGGACATCGTTAGCCTCCTAGCTGGACATCGTTAGCCTCCTAGCATAATTGATAGTTAGCTTCATAGCATAATGGATATTGTTAGCCTCACAGCATAAACGACATTGCTAGCCTCATAGCGTTATCTATATCGTTAACCTCATAGTATAATTGATATTGTAGCGTAATGGACATGGGTAGCCTCATGGAGTAATGGACATGGGTAGCCTCATGGCGTAATGGACATGGGTAGCCTCATGGCGTAATGGACATGGGTAGCCTCATAGCGTAATGGACATGGGTAGCCTCATAGCGTAATGGACATCGGTAGCCTCATAGTGTAATGGACATGGGTAGCCTCATTGACATTGTTGGCCTATGGCTAACAACATGGATCATGCTACGAGGCTAACGATTTGTGTTTTTCCTCTTGCAACATTTCAGTGACCCACCGACGGCGCCTCATCAGAGCTGGACGGTGGAGACTTCGGATTCAACTTCTACCTCACAGGACGTGACTTAAGTCACGGGTTGTCAAGGGTTCCTTGTTTCTCAAGGGTTCCTTGTTCCTACGCGGGTTCCTTCGTGGGTTCCGCATGGTTCAGTGTTAGGGACAGAGTTAGGGTCAGATGGTGTCACGATGAACCGTTGTGTGGCTTGTTGTGCAGTAATTTTTATTATACACATGCATGTTACCCTAGTAAGGTTACCTCCCCCTCCCCTATACCCTAACCTCCCCCTCCCCTATACCCTAACCTCCCCCTCCCCTATACCCTAACCTCCCCCTCCCCTATACCCTAACCTCCCACTCCCCTATACCCTAACCTCCCCACTCCCCTATACCCTCACCTCTGTCCTCCCCCCCATACACCCTTACCTCCCCCCTTTCCTTTACCCTAATCTCCCCCCCTCCCCTAAACCTCACCTCCCCCTCCCCTATCCTCCCCCCTCCCCTTTACCCATACCTCCTCCCCTATCAGGCACGTGCAGAGGGGGGGGGTGTCCGAGCCCCTGCCCCTGCCCTTTTCCCTCTGGAGGACCACAAGTGCCCTTTTGAGTGGTCATTTACATTTTCAATGCTTTGTAAAATTACACATGAACAATTAAACATTAACATGTGAATCAATTATTCGAAAATAAAAATGTCTAAAAGTAATAATATAGAAGTAAAATTTGTACTTTGTAGCCTCGTTTACCGGCGCTCAGTGCACTGGGTGACGTCATGGGCTATCAACGTGACCTTTCACAATTTGCCTGCAAGATGCACTTGTTGTTTTAAGAGACGGCACAACTCTTATATACTCTTATAGTCTGATGTAAGGCTCCATATTTCATTCTAAGGTGTACAGTATTGTGGATTTACTATTATGTTAAATGTCATTTTGCACTTTCTATAAACAGTATAGTTTGAATACTGTATCTTTACATTTTGCTTGGACAAGGGTTGCATTTTTTTTGGATACATTTTGTGTGAAACTAACTTAAAGGCTCCATATTTAATTTTAAGGTGTACAGTATTGTGGATTATTTACAATTTGATATAGCCCTTTCTACAGTATTTTTAGTATATATATTTTTGCACAGTTACATTTTTTTATTCATGTGAATGTAGTCTAAAGTAAGGCTCCATGTTTCATTTTAAGTTGTAAATTTAAGTTAAATTGTTGATTTAGTATGTGAAGTGTTCGAAAAAGCGTAATTCAGTATTTAAAATAAAAATGACATATATTGTTTAAAACATTTTTTTGCATGTGCCCTTTTTTGAATTTGAGCCCCTGCCCCTCATAGGGTCTCTGCACGGCCCTGTCTCTCTCTTCCCCCTTACCTCACTTGTGAGGTAAACCATTACCAGTCATCAGCCATCCTTGTATTTGGCCCTCATCGCACCTGAAGTCCCATCCCTATGACTGCCCTACCATCGCCTGTTGCTGTCCCCTTGACCGGATTCCTGGCCTGCGCTGCCTAGCGATCCACTACTGCCCTATGACAATTCCTAATCCCTATGACAATTCATCCCTACACTAGACTATTTGAACTTTCTGACACTAAATGGGATTCATGCATTATCATACTGGTTCGGTAACCATCCCACCTCTTTGTAACATACACCCCAGGTGGCTCTAAACACCATGTTCTATTCTCTACACCTAACTAACCTATTCATTTATCATGTCTACAAACCTCACTGCCCTGTAACTGACCCTAGGCAGATGGGTCAGGCCCTCGAGTCGTGGATCTGCTCGAGGTTTCTTCCTACATGTATCTCCAATTCTAGGGAGTTGTTCCTGGCCCCTGTTACTCATGGGCTCTCTCTGAATGTTCAATACTCTGTAAAGTGTCATGAGACGTGGAATGTTTTGGCGCTCTATAAATAAAATTGAATTGAATGTTAACTTGTGTATATTTCCCAATTTTTATTGATATTTGCACTTTTAATCTTGCTGAATACTACAAGGCAAATAGTAAGTTAAAACTTAGTTCCCCGGCCCCATTCGTCTTTGTAAGGAAATGTTCTATTTTTTCTAATTTTAGGCAAAGTATAAGACGATACTTTCTTAACAGTATAATTGGAACCATGAATAAGTCGTTCAAGTAACAATATTCAAATACTAACATTGTTGGGTAAGACAGAATTTGGTTTTATTCTGAATCCAGTGAAACAGATTGGTGGTTTTAGCTGATATAAAAACGTTCAGGTGTTTATTTATGTTTAAGTATTTGGCAGACGCTTTTATCCAAAGCGACATACATAAAAAATACATATAAAACAATCACTGTAAACATAATCATTTAAGGGAAGAATGTAATACAAAATATCAATACAAAGTGTCAAGACAGAATAAACTCTGCTGCTGCAGCAACATAGATACAGTCTATAAGTCCCTAAGTTATATAGATATCTAATGTATGTATTATTTTCCCAATAGAAATCAATGAGCCTCTGATACTTTCACTGCATGCTTAAGACGTCGTAACCATATAGGCATCTTACGCTGGGGTCGAGTAGGCCTACCCACCAGTTTTCGTCAAGATTCACTTTGTAGGCCTACCCACCACTTAAAAAGACAACAAAACTTGAGTTTAAATATTATGGATTATTACACGGCTCTTCTCAGTGCTGTGGAACACTCCGTTCACTTGCATGGGCCTTCCCGACTTCCGGCGGTGAATTGTTTTTTGATAATTGACCATTGCTAAGCACAGAATGACCGCTGTCAGGGAAAGCAAGCGAAGCATGACCCCTCCGCTTCGCGTCGGTTTCCGGTTCGCCCTGTCGGGGCTTATTTTCCCGATAATGACCGGCGTTCTATACATTATCCCTTACTTATTTTTGTATGAGCTGCCAGCCTGGCTTGGACAACGAATGAGGTATTAATACCGATACTCTTTGGCTGGGATGCAATAATGAGGCATCAGACAATCAAGTCGTTTTAGCCTGAATACATGAAGGTAAAAAGCACCAGAGCAGGTTGGTAGTACCATGAACATACAGAGCGATCACCTGTTGAACTAAATGGATGTGGTGGCAGGCTACACCACGGGATGCATCTGCAGACCACTGCCACATAAATAAAGGTAAGACGCGATATTTATTGCTTAAGATTTGCTGGTGCAGTGGGGAGGTCTTTTGTGTTTATTGCACTCAAGTGGTCGGCTGTTTTGACTCTTGGAATTGACGTTAGCCATAGCCACCAAGTAGCCTGACTTATCCACGGTTTGCTCGTTTGTTCGTAGGCCTACAGTGTTAGGTATAGTGGAGATGACGATAGTGGAGTAATTAGTGGAATAACTGTGGTGGGGAGTACATGAGTTTTGGTCAGAATGCCTGATGTAGATTGGATGGATGCATGTTGTGAATTGAGAACAGCCAGCTCATGATGTGATACAGCGTTCAGCTGTCAACACGTAGTTCATTTCCTTTCTTTGTTTGTGTTAGTAGCTTAGTCATGTCATGTCACGTTGTCAACATTGGGTACACGGAGCACAACATAGTGGGTCATATGTCCAATGCCTTTTGGGAACACTTTATTCATAAAATGTGTCAGACATCAGACAGTTTTTTGCATCCACAAGTTTCCACCGCCCCGTGATGCTTTGCGCGAATTGTGGGCTTTACCGGTTACTACGAGATCGATGTAAACAATCGCCGTCAGTCATTCATTCATTACGATTTCAACCAATTGTTTAGTTTTGTCCGGTTGTAAGTACATCCTCAAACGGCACGTAAGTACATCCACATCCTCAAACGACGTTGTTTCCGAGCTTTTTAAAGCCAGAATTGCATTCAGCGACAATATCCAGTGATGTGCTCAGCCTGCCAGCTGATCAGCTCCAAACACAGCGGAGGCAACCCGAGGGGTGTTCCACCAACCAGGCTGAACGCAAAGCCGGGCTTATTCCGCTTAGCCGGGCTTCTTTCAGCTGGAGCTGCGTTCCATGAACGTCACTTAAGGGAATTTCCGCTAAGTAGGCCTAACCATGGCAATTCATCCGACCAAACTAACCTGGTCGGGAGCAGGTTAACCATAGACATCTTATAAGTAGACGCAGCATTGGCTGCTGTGACGCGAGAAATTCGGCCGCCGTCTTGGAGTGGTGATGAGCAGCCTGAGCTGACAGCCAGTGTTGGGCAAGTTACTTCAAAAGTGTAATGCATTATTTATTACTTGTTACTGTCATTTCAAAATAACTAGTTACATTACAATATTACTGTCTTTGAATTGTAAGACATTACACTACTTTTACATTACTTTTGCATTACTTTCGCCAAAATAAAAGCAAATATGGATTTGGTTCAATAGATCTTCTTGTGTTCAATGCAGGTCATTTCACAGCAGGAGGTGATGTGGTATGGCATAATGACTGAGCTAGGCTTAAGGCCAACAAAACTACAATATAATGGTTGCAGTTATGGCTCATGGTGCAATATATTTTATAATAGAAATACTGTAACTTTAGGTATTCATATTGAAATCAATAGAGCTAGAGCCTACTACTGTACAGTATATTGATATTTAAAATGTATATTCCTGCAGTTTTGACCTAACCAGATTCATCATGACATGAGCATTACTACTATGAACAAAACAAAGCCAAGACAACAGTTTGGGCAATTTCCACCAGAACCGTCACGGAAGCGGCACGGCAATAAAAACGTTCGCCGAAGACATTAGAAACCATTATAGTCAATGTAGGCTATTCCACTGGATACGGCACGGCACGGCACGGCACGGAACCAAACCGGCACTACTTTTTTTTAAAGTTGCCGGTTCGCAGCCGTGTCTCACAACACTTGTACAGCCATTCAGTTTATGATCTTTATGATCTTTATTTAATTATTTTTAATTAATTATATTTAATTATTATTATACAGCTACATTAACGGCACCGATGTATGTTCCTGATGTACCACCACTGGATCTCCAGGGAGTAGGAGGGGGTCCCGGCCCCTCTGAAGGAGCAGGCCATCTCCACGTCCTGGCCCCCGAGGGCCCGCACGTCACGGGGCACCTCCGTGAACATGGCTGGAGGAGGGAGGAGGAGGGAGGAGGAGGAGGAGGGAGGGAGGGAGGAGAAGGAGGAGGAGGAGGTGGAGGAGGAGGGAGGAGGAGGAGGGGGAGAGGCGTGAGGACTCAGGCTCCTGGCCCCTCTGACAGGAGTCTGCTTCCAGACAGTGTTTGGACCCCATGGCCCCTCCCTGATCAGAGGCAGGGGGCTCCTGTCTGGTGGGACAGACGCAGCCTTGGGGAGGCCCTTCAAACCGTTTGAATTATTGGGGGCCTGTGGCTCAGGAGGCGGAGCGGGTTGGCTGGTCACCGGAAGGTTGCTGGTCTGAGTGTGGAGGTGTCCCTGAGCGAGACGCCTCGCCCTGACTGCTCCTGACCCGCTGGCTGTCGCCCCGCGCGGTCGACTCCGCCGTCGGTGTGTGAATGTGTGCATGAATGTGAGGCAATACACTACAGCTGCTTTGAGTGGTCACTGGTTAGAAAACGGAATAAATGTAGTCCATTTACCATCCATCCTATATTTTAATCCTGAATGTACCATCACATGATGTCTGCAATCTCTTGTGACCCCATATGCATGGCAGAGGGGCCCCAAAAGTAAATCAGGCAATAGACTGCATCAGAAGGTCATAGAGAGAGACGTCTTGTATAGTGTGTACAGATTATAGCCGCCACCGTCTATAACAAACACGAGGACTGTGGTGAGGACGATGCTACACGCCACCTACAGTAGGAGGCTGCCCCTCCCCAACCTCGATGACTTTAACTGGGCTCCTCAGGGCTGCTCAACCTGGGGGCCCCTGCTGTAAGACACACCAACCACAATCCACATACACTGGAGCACCAGGTAAGGGGCCCTCGCTAGGAAGAGTTAACAGCAGGGGGCCCTGAGGAGCCGTTCACTGTAGAGAAATGACAAAGTCTTGTTTGACCACTTGGGGGCAGAATTGTACAGCTTGTAAAGTCAGGCTGTTGGAGCAGAACCACGAGCCTGATAGCAGAAAACAAGTCTGCTGCTATCTGCTCACCAGATGCCAGAACAGCTTTGAACAGAGAACAACTGAAAATATACGAAGCTGGTTTAAAATTAAACTGTTGATTCTGAAAAAATAAAATTATATAGTTGTTTAGAAAAACGCAAACTGAGTTTTGTGTTCTTGAGTGTACACTGTACCACAGACGAGATTCTTAAATATAATTATTAATTCTTAGTCATTTCCCTCTCTGGGTCCTCCTCCTACATTTAGCGGCCATCATCCTGGAGAGAGAAGCAGAGGACCTCTGGGATCGAACCCGGACCCTTTGGACGCCCTACCCACTAGACTAGCCCCGCCCCCATACACACACATGTATTAATACACGTGTCTTCATTCCTCTGTGGTTCAGGTGAGGCTGACCTGGATGCTGTCTGTGATGCCTGCCTTCCCTACCTGAGCTGTAGACAACCAATCAGCCTTCAGAAGGCGTGTCTAAGGTAACAGCGCTACAGTCCACACACACACACACACACACACACACACACACACACACACACACACACACACACACACACACACACACACACACACACACACACACACACACACACACACACACACCACCCCATCCCCACCTCCAGCCCCTCCCACCGGGCGGGGCGGGCCCCAGCCGGGACCAGTACACACACAACCTGGACCAGCTGCTGAGGGACGCCTTCGGGGCCCCTGGCTCCCAGAGCCCCGGGTCTCTGGGATGATGGGCAGGTGGACGACCAATCAGAGGAGGCCTGATGTGGACGCATGCTGGGCTGCTCCGTCAGGTCGTCACGTGACTGACTGGTCAAACTGGTGTGGTGGAACTGCTGCTGTGGTTTCATCGACACACCAGCGACCTGCCGCTCTGGAGACACTTGCTCAAGGACACAACGTTTTTTATTGCAATAAAGAGGAAAATATGAATTTAAAATGAGTATTAGTCGCTCCAACGTCGCTTGTGATCAGATACCTGGAAATCAATGATGTGTTACCATGTTTATACTCTGTGATATCCTACTTTACTGAGGAATGAGTTCAATAGCAGAACTTGTTTCTCTGTTTGAAGAGAACGAACAGGACCTTAAAACATAAAATATTAATGTTTTATGATTTGTTGTTAATAAAAAGGATAAGAGGATTTCAAAAGACCATTTCATGTACAATTTATTATTTTATTTATTGGATTAAGAACTGGGTTAAGAGTTGGAACATATATTAAAAAATATAGTACAACATTTTTCGTGACAAGGGAACTATGAGAAAGATTCAGGGCAAATACTGGAGTAAGAAATGTTGCAGATGAAACATTGCTTGATTGGGAATATCATTTTTTTATTCATCAGTCCCAAAAGTAAATTAGACATCAGTTCAAAGAGACAAGTCCAGACTAAACCCACATAATAAAATACAAACAAAGCATATCAGAGCCGCTAAAACAGTCCGAGTGCAGACCTACAAGCCTATTCAGACACCAGGACACAAGTCTACTGTTCCCTCTGAACACGGTAGAACCACTAGATCATTTATATACAAGTGTTTTATATTGATCACACTACATGGTACCAAAGTCAAAATACAATTCAATATAAAAATTAATTTAGTTTAAAACATCTGCTTTGAACACATCCGTTAAAAGTGTGGTTTGCGGCAACTGAAAACCAGCCAATGGCTGTCTGACTCTTTATCTCCTAACCTCAGCCTCTAACAGAGAGCAGCATCTATGTACAGCTCCTGCAGTGACCAGTGAAGGATTCATGTCATCTCCTTTTAAGGAACACCTTGCAGCCAGCACAGCTCTTATCCAATGGAGGAACCCAACAAGTATGAAACAAAACAGCCAACGTCTGTTAGCATTAAGATGTAAAAAATAGTCACCAAGAAATGTTTTCATCAATCATTTCATTAAATTATGTTCACAAAGCCCATAGCATAGGGCTTCACACCTCTCATCTGTCCATTTAAATTGGTTCTGCTCCAGGACCCTCACTAAGCAGTTCTGGTTCTCACCACCATGAGGTCTCCCTCCACTCCAGGAGGGGTTATCCAGTGACAGGACGGTCCCATCAACCCATCTCCACATCCCTTCAGCGGCCTTATCTGTCGCTCCGAGCCAGATGATGAAGTTGAACTTTCTAATGAAGTCCATCTCCTCTTTACTGTCCACCACCACCAGATCTGCTCCTTTGGAAACACAGAACTCCCTGCTCTTATTCCAGGATAGAAACGCGGAAGAGAAGTAACATTTGCAACCAAACTTATCCCAACCAACTGGACATTCCTGTTTACAAAGCAGTGCGTCTCTCTGTTCTGTTAAATTCTTCAGCCTTTGGAGAAGTTGCTCCACGTCTCTGTCCATGATTACAGTCTTCTCCATGATGGTCTTGTGTTTCACTGCCAACCCAATCAGTCTAGCCAGCATTACAACAGACAGCAGGCCCAGAAGCACCACCACTGCCCAGATGTGACACTTGGTAGGGATCACAGCGTCCGGCCGCTGACTTCTTCCTGTTCCCAGAGACTTGGAGGACTCCTCTGTCCCCACAGAGTCCTGCTGTTGATCTCTGAGGCTCTCAGGACAAACCAAGATGTCCACTATCCTCTCCTCTCCCTCTCCTTGTGTATTCCTGGTCTCAGTCATCATGTTGGGCGTTGCGTAAATCGCCTCAGCCATGTTCTGGTCTAAAGTGTTTTCAGAGAGTTGATCTTATCCTACCCCTGTGAGTGCTTGGCCCTTCTGTGTGTTCTGTATGACAGCATGTCAAAGTCTTTAGGGGAACTTTGATCAAACGGGAAGTCTTTAACCACATGTTACTTTCCACTTGTGCTCATAGAGACTGGGTGTCAGTGGTACGTCTGCAGCATCACTGAGGGTCATTTCAGTAATGTTCAGATTATTCTACTTACTTCAAAGCGATCAAAATATACATGAAGACATGTTTGAAATACATATCTTTGTCATAGGCCTATGCTAAAATAACATTTTAAATTTAATATAAAAGGTTAGACTATTTAAAAATGTGGGTTTAATATAGAATTTGTTTCGAGTGAGATATTATTTAATGTTTGGTACCAATGATTAAAATATATAAAAGAAAAATTTCAGGGCAAACACTGCAATTAAAAGGATTGAAGCTGAAGAAATAGTGGATTAGTAACAGAAACCTTCAGTCAAAAAGCAAATCAAAGATCAGTTCAATGTTGAGCCGCTACAACAGTTCAGACCTACAAGCCTATTCAGACACCAGGACACAAGTCTACTGTTCCCTCTGAACACGGTAGAACCACTAGATCATTTATATACAAGTGCTTTATATTGATCAGACTACATGGTACCAAAGTCAAAGTGCCGGTACGTGGTTCCATAGTTGCGACTATTGTTAATATTGTTTTTGAGATGAGTTTCTCACCCTTGTTTTCTCACAGAAAGTATGTGTTTTTTTACACTCACTTTAAACACATCTGTTATAAATGTCCATTTCATTTTTCTGAAGGGTGATCTTCACACCATTGAAGGGACAAAGGCAGCCCTAGATAGAGAACTAGAGTGGTTTGTAGCAACTGAGAACTAGCCAATGACTGTCATGACTCTTTATCTCCTAACCTCAGCTTCTAACACCAAGAGCAACTGTGGAAACATTGAAAAAAATAAAGTTACAAGAGCAGCTTCTATGTACAGCTCCTGCAGTGACCAGTGAAGTGTTCATCTCCTTTTAAGGAACACCTTGCAGCCAATCACTGTGTCAGTGGTACGTCTGCTGCATCACTTAGGGTCATATCAGCAATGATATGCCGATTATTCTACTTACTTCAAAGCAATCAAAATGTACATGAAGACCTGGTTGGAATATATATATTTTTGTGCTAAGCCTTTGCCAAGATAACATGTTAAAGTTAATAAAAAGGTTAGGTGCTGCCTGTGTGCGTGCTGCCTGTGTGCGTGCTGCCTGTGTGTGTGCTGCTTGCCTCGGCACGTTGCCATAGCGATCGATTTGAGTGACGTAGCTGCTGGTGCGAAGGAGAGAGAGAAATGGAGATAGAGACGGAGACGAGCGCTGAATTGCGGTCTTCACCCCCCAATCGCTTTAAAATTTATTCTTCCTGAAACTGATGAAATTTAGGTGTTTCTGGATGCTCTTTTTCTTCACGGGAAAACCAACATTTCAACCACTTGTCCATTTGCTTGATTTACTATTGTCTAGCTTTCAGAATTAAAACAAAAAAATATATATTATTTTTTTAATGTAGAACTTTTACCCCCTGCAGTACTCTTAAGTGCCCCTAGGGGCCCGCCTACCTCCATTGGAGGACCACTGCTGTAGCGTGTGGACAGAGCCTCACCTGTCCGTGGATCCAGCTCCCAGAAGTCCTCTGGCTCCGGGACCCGGGTGTGCCGGGTGTATTTCCTCAGCCGCGGCCCGGAGCCTCCCCTGGAGGTCCAGCCTGGAGGACGGCTGCTTGTCCGGCCGGTTCCACCTTGACCCCCGTCACCGGCGGCCTCCTCTCCTACCGTCTCCGACAGACCCAGCTGGGAGCAGCTGTGGAAGACGTCTGATTCCCCCTCGGGGCTCACCGGCGGTGACTGGACGTCCAGTGGGTCATGCTCTAGTGTGGCACTAAAGGCCCATGAACCAAGGCCTCTTACTGGTATGGGACAGCCAACCCAGTCTCACACAGGGACAGACCATTCATGTTCCCTTATACTAGCGCCCTATTATCGATATAAAACCCTCCCTCGTCGCCAAACCTACTGAGTACAGGACAACACACCCACGTGGTCAATGGCTTTCTCCAGATCCAGATTAATGAAGTAATATGTATCTTCCCTTCCCTTATCTTAAACGTTTGTCAAAAGTCCATTATAAAAATAGCTACAGTCCTAACCAACAACCTGAAACACAGAGACATGCTCATTGATGAGGATTCGAGATTAACATCAACAAAAGGGTTTATAAGATGATTTTAAATTATTTAATATACAATTTATTATCGATTTCACAAAGCCGTATGTTAAGAGTGGGAACAAACATTCTGGAGGTATTATACATCGTTTTTTTACAGTGATCTTTTTACAAAAAACAACAGAAAAGAATCAGACATCCCTCTGTGCCCCAGTGGTTATTCCTTACTGTCCTTCTGGTCGCGGTGATTGTGCACGATAACAGCAGCCATGTGGCTGTTGGTTTAGCTGTGGATATGACAACAAATGGGAATCCGGACAATAAATAATTGCCTAGATGTATTGATCGCGAGCCATGGTACCAATCCAGCAATGTTTTGCCAACAATGTTCCACCCAATTGTAAAAATCGTTATCTATGCACTGCCGAATTTCTTAATTGCGTTGCAGGTTATCCTTGCCTTACACAATGGTCTAGGTGTACATACACACCTACACTTTATAAAACAGGTCCTGGTGTTTCTCGGCATGGAATAGGCCCTAAGTTTCATTGTGTGGTCGTATCAGGGGGAGCTTTTGCAGAGCAGGGAGGATTTTCTCTTTCAAACAATTGTTTCCAAGTGTATTGCATGAAATGGTTCCACTAAAGGCTCACTGTCTTGAGAACATCAATCAAGATATAACATAGAAGCTAATGAAGAATCGCAGATGCACTATATATATATATACATAATTTTGTACAGTTATCTACACATGCGTGTGAGAGACCCATGGGTGTGAGATTTCTTTGATAAAGAACCGGGGACAGAATAGAGAAACTGTGGTATGAGAAAATGTTTGTCTGTTTTTTAAACTCTTGAGTCATCTCAGTATTTCCACATCCTAGTCTAGAGGGAAGTTCCACGGGGAGGTTCAAAGGTTCGGGCGGAGTCCAAGAGAGGCGACCAATCAACCGCCTCGTTTAGGGAATCATGGGAAAAAGGTTTCTTCTGATTTTTTTTACCCAGGATGCATTAGAAATGTTTATGCTTCTCGGTTGTGACTCTGGAATAAGAACGGTAAAGTGGAGGTCCAACATTCAAAACGGTGGTTTTATTCCGTAGGGTCGCAGTGTCAGCCACGCGGTCACCATCCAGCCCGGGTCGCTAGGGTGAGGGTCTGTGGCAACGCAATGCATGATGGGACTGAGCACGAGAAACGTCCGTCAGGAGCGTCAGTGTACAAAGAGAGCCGTGAACGCAGCGAACGCACGAGAGGAGGGACCGACGGCCCGGGCATCAACCCCCCATGGAGCTGTGGTGTTGTGTTGTGTTGTGTTGTGTTGTGTTCTGCTGTGTTGTGTTGTGTTGCGTTGTGTTGTGTTGTGTTGTGTTCTGCTGTGTTGTGTTGTGTTGTGTTGTGTTGTGTTGTGCTGTGTTGTGTTGTGCTGTGTTGTGTTGTGCTGTGTTGTGTTGTGTTGTGTTGTGCTGTGTTGTGTTGTGTTGTGCTGTGTTGTGTTGTGCTGTGTTGTGTTGTGCTGTGTTGTGTTGTGCTGTGTTGTGGGTCTGATGAGCAGCAGGAGGAGGGCGGCGGGGGGGCAGAGCTCCGCCCCTCTAAACGAGGACGTTTTAAACAAACTGAGGGTCCGGGGACGGCCTGGGCCCCGAGATGGTGGGGAGCAGCGCGGGGGGTCCAGGGGTCCAGGGGGGGGGGTCCTCAGTTCAGGTATATCTTCATACATGTGTATTTACAACCAGAGGACGGATATGGAGCGGGAGCGTCGTCAGGCGGGACGGCCCGCCCCCTAGGGCACGCAGCGGGGCTCCTTGAGGCAGTCCCTTGGGACGGCCTGCTCCTTGGGCCCCGCGCTCGGCTCGCCGCCCGCCTGGCTCTGCTGCTGGGGCCGGGCGTGGGGCCCCTGGGGGTGGGGCCCCTGGGCGTGGGGACCCTGGGCGTGGGGACCCTGGGGGTGGGCCCCCTTGGTCCGGGGCATGGTGACCTTGTCCGTGATTGGACGGCTGCGTCCCGTGCTCCTGCTGCCGGCCGGCGTTCTGCCGGTCCCCCGTGGGCGGGCCCGTCACACTGGAGCCATGAGAGTCCTCCAAGACTCCTCCTCCTCCTCCTCCTCCTCCTCCTCCTCCTCCTCCTCCTCCTCCTCCATCATCTCCTCCTCCACCCTCTCCTCCTCCTCCACCCTCTCCTCCACCCTCTCCTCCTCCACCATCTCCTCCTCCTCCTCCTCCTCCTCCCTCTCCTCCTCCTCCACCATCTCCTCCTCCTCCTCCTCCTCCTTCTCCACCGACGTCCTCCCTCGCGGCCTCAATGTCGTTGCCATGGTGACGGCCGGCGTGGTGGTGGTGGTCGTCGGGGCGGTGGAGGGCGTGGCCCGGCGGTGCCACCTGCAGGTAGGCGCGGGCGCGGTGGCGGCGTCGCTGAAGTCGGTGACGCGGCACTCGTACGTCCCCTCGTCACGAGGACGCACCGCCGAGAGGCGGAGCCTGTGGGAGATGTTGCTACCGGCAACCTTCACCACCTGGCGCAGAGGGGGAGAGAGAGAGAGAGAGAGAGAGACAGAGAGAGAGAGAGAGGGAGAGAGAGTGGAGGAGAGAGAGAGAGAGAGAGAGAGAGAGAGAGAGAGAGAGAGAGAGTGAGAGAGAAGGAGAGAGAGACAGAGACAGAGAGAGAGAGAGAAAGAGAGAGACAGAGAGACAGAGAGAGAGAGACAGAGAGAGAGAGAGAGACAGAGACAGAGAGAGAGAGAGAGAGAGTGAGAGAGAAGGAGAGAGATAGAGAGAGAGAGCAAGAGCGAGAGCAAGAGAGAGTGAGGGAGAGAGAGAGAGAGTGTGAGAATGAGGGAGAGAGACAGATAGGAGAGAGAGAGCGAGTGAGAGGGCGAGAGAGAGATAGGAGAGAGAGATTAAAATATATCGAGATACAAGGAGGACACAAGTACTAGTACTAGTATTAAGTACATGAGGATGATGATGATGATGATGATGAAGGCCATGTGGTCTTACAACAGCAGAGGTCCAGTGGGAATGGAACCCCTAACCCTGGCCGCGTTAATGCGATGATCTGTCAGGTGATCTACACACGACCACTGACCGTATAGCGCGTACATATATCAGTGGAGGCTGCTGGTCTTTCAAAAAGGGGAAGCTCATATAATTGTCAATTTATGTTTTATGTAAATTATCCTCTCTGTTCCTTTTCAAGGAAATGCTCTGTCATACCAACTAGCTGTCCTTTCCAGTGACTTGACCAGTGTCCTCTCAATGGCCAGCAGAGCTAGGCTGCTTAAACGGCCTTGGCCCATTGTGTTACGGGTGTAGGACTTGAGCCGCTTTAAACAGGAGAAGCTCCTTTCTACACCTGCAGATGTAGCTCAAATTTTTGCCACTAATGAGAACAGTTTGTAAAGCTGAGGCATTGCACTGTCCAACTCCATGTCTTTAAGGAACACCAAGAAATCACACAGCTTTCCCCTGTCACCCTGCAAGTCCTGATCTGAATACAGGACTACAGGAATACAGGACAAGTTCAGACCTCAGGCTCCCTGAATCAAAGTAACAAGGAAATGTGGGAATTATGTTAAACTGAAGCAAGGAATTGCGTGAATAAGTGTAAGTGTTTGAAATGTACGATGAAAATTGTCAAGCAATTTCGCCAAGCAAATATCAAGAAATATGTTGCAGTTTGTCTTCCGACTCGCTTGCAAAATCCGCGATGGGACTGAGGAATGAAGAGAGCTCCGGCGATTTATTATAGTTCAGAATCGCTGTCAATCAAACGGCAACGCAGTCTTTTGCAGACCCTCCAATCATCACGCAGAAGCCCAGTGTCCAGGTCAGCCCAGAGACGCTGAGCATCCGTGGGAGGAACAGAATCGCAGAATTATCCAATGACCATCAACTTTCGACAAACTAAAAAAGCTGTTCTATGCAGCCCCATTGAAGTGGATAGACGCTGAGCTTAAACAGGCAAATGCACTGTGACGCTACGGGAGTGTATGAGAAGGAAATCGAGTCAGTCGACCTGCGATAAGCAGCTGATTCTGAACGAACTCGTCTTCGAGATGGACGTGTCCAACTCATTTTTAGTCAAACAAACACAACAGTATATATTTAATTTTTAAATTTTAGGAGAAGCTGAGCTTCCCTTGCAGTCTTAGATAAATCGCCACTGCTATATATAGTGTAGTATATAGTATACTATAGGATATAGTATATATAAAGTATGTAGCACAAAGCTTATGCAGTTCAGCATGGAGTTACAAATATCCCCCCCCCCGGGACCCTAACCCTATTCCTCCTCAGCCTCCCTACTGGCCTCACCTCATTGGTCGACCACGAGTAGGAGGGGGTCCTGGCCCCTCTGAAGGAGCAGGCCATCTCCACGTCCTGGCCCCCGAGGGCCCGCACGTCACGGGGCACCTCCGTGAACATGGCTGGAGGGAGGAGAGAGGAGAGAGGAGGGAGGAGGAGGAGGAGGGAGGAGGGGGAGGAGAGAGGAGGAGGAGGGGGAGGAGGGAGGAGGAGGAGGGAGGAGGAGGAGGAGGAGGGAGGGAGGAGGAGGAGGAGGAGGAGGAGGGAGGAGGAAGGAGGAGGAGGAGGAGTAGGAGGAGGGGGAGGAGGAGGAGGAGGAGGGGGAGGAGGAGGAGGAGGAGGGAGGAGGGAGGGAGGAGTAGGAGGAGGGGGAGGAGGAGGGAGGAGGAGGAGGAGAGGCGTGAGGACTCAGGCTCCTGGCCCCTCTGACAGGAGTCTGCTTCCAGACAGTGTTTGGACCCCATGGCCCCTCCCTGATCAGAGGCAGGGGGCTCCTGTCTGGTGGGACAGACGCAGCCTTGGGGAGGCCCTTCAAACCGTTTGAATTATTGGGGGCCTGTGGCTCAGGAGGCGGAGCGGGTTGGCTGGTCACCGGAAGGTTGCTGGTCTGAGTGTGGAGGTGTCCCTGAGCGAGACGCCTCGCCCTGACTGCTCCTGACCCGCTGGCTGTCGCCCCGCGCGGTCGACTCCGCCGTCGGTGTGTGAATGTGTGCATGAATGTGAGGCAATACACTACAGCTGCTTTGAGTGGTCACTGGTTAGAAAACGGAATAAATGTAGTCCATTTACCATCCATCCTATATTTTAATCCTGAATGTACCATCACATGATGTCTGCAATCTCTTGTGACCCCATATGCATGGCAGAGGGGCCCCAAAAGTAAATCAGGCAGTGGACTGCATCAGAAGGTCATAGAGAGAGACGTCTTGTATAGTGTGTACAGATTATAGCCGCCACCGTCTATAACAAACACGAGGACTGTGGTGAGGACGATGCTACACGCCACCTACAGTAGGAGGCTGCCCCTCCCCAACCTCGATGACTTTAACTGGGCTCCTCAGGGCTGCTCAACCTGGGGGCCCCTGCTGTAAGACACACCAACCACAATCCACATACACTGGAGCACCAGGTAAGGGGCCCTCGCTAGGAAGAGTTAACAGCAGGGGGCCCTGAGGAGCCGTTCACTGTAGAGAAATGACAAAGTCTTGTTTGACCACTTGGGGGCAGAATTGTACAGCTTGTAGAGTCAGGCTGTTGGAGCAGAACCACGAGCCTGATAGCAGAAAACAAGTCTGCTGCTATCTGCTCACCAGATGCCAGAACAGCTTTGAACAGAGAACAACTGAAAATATACGAAGCTGGTTTAAAATTAAACTGTTGATTCTGAAAAAATAAAATTATATAGTTGTTTAGAAAAACGCAAACTGAGTTTTGTGTTCTTGAGTGTACACTGTACCACAGACGAGATTCTTAAATATAATTATTAATTCTTAGTCATTTCCCTCTCTGGGTCCTCCTCCTACATTTAGCGGCCATCATCCTGGAGAGAGAAGCAGAGGACCTCTGGGATCGAACCCGGACCCTTTGGACGCCCTACCCACTAGACTAGCCCCGCCCCCATACACACACATGTATTAATACATGTGTCTTCATTCCTCTGTGGTTCAGGTGAGGCTGACCTGGATGCTGTCTGTGATGCCTGCCTTCCCTACCTGAGCTGTAGACAACCAATCAGCCTTCAGAAGGCGTGTCTAAGGTAACAGCGCTACAGTCCACACACACATACACACACACACACACACACACACACACACACACACACACACACACACACACACACACACACACACACACACACACACACACAAACGGGGTGAGGGTAAATAAATGTTGGATTCAAGCTAAATGAGCTTGATGGGTGAAACATGGATCCATGAAATCCTACTGAGACCCCGACTCAAAGGTAAAAGGTGTCTCGGCGTGCTGCTGACTCCTCCCCTTCCTCCTCCTCCAGCGTGTTCCGTCACCTGATCCAGGCGGACCCGGACGCCTTCTGGCTGACGCTGAGCCAGCTGCACACTCCCCTCCCCTACGCCCCGCCCCATCCCCACCTCCAGCCCCTCCCACCGGGCGGGGCAGGCCCCAGCCGGGACCAGTACACACACAACCTGGACCAGCTGCTGAGGGACGCCTTCGGGGCCCCTGGCTCCCAGAGCCCCGGGTCTCTGGGATGATGGGTAGATGGACGACCAATCAGAGGAGGCCTGATGTGGACGCATGCTGGGCTGCTCCGTCAGGTCGTCACGTGACTGACTGGTCAAACTGGTGTGGTGGAACTGCTGCTGTGGTTTCATAGACACACCAGCGACCTGCCACTCTGGAGACACTTGCTCAAGGACACAACGTTTTTTATTGCAATAAAGAGGAAAATATTAATTTAAAATGAGTATTAGTCGCTCCAACGTCGCTTGTGATCAGATACCTGGAAATCAATGATGTGTTACCATGTTTATACTCTGTGATATCCTACTTTACTGAGGAATGAGTTCAATAGCAGAACTTGTTTCTCTGTTTGAAGAGAACGAACAGGACCTTAAAACATAAAATATTAATGTTTTATGATTTGTTGTTAATAAAAAGGATAAGAGTATTTCAAATGACCGTTTCATGTACAATTTATTATTTTATTCATTGGATTAAGAACTGGGTTAAGAGTTGGAACATATATTTAAAAATATGGTACAACATTTTCCGTGACAATGGAACTATGAGAAAGATTCAGGGCAAATACTGGAGTAATAAATGTTGCAGATGAAACATTGCTTGATTGGGAATATCATTTTTTTATTCATCAGTCCCAAAAGTAAATTAGACATCAGTTCAAAGAGACCAGTCCAGACTAAACCCACATAATAAAATATAAACAAAGCATATCAGAGCCGCTAAAACAGTCCGAGTGCAGACCTACAAGCCTATTCAGACACCAGGACACAAGTCTACTGTTCCCTCTGAACACGGTAGAACCACTAGATCATTTATATACAAGTGTTTTATATTGATCACACTACATGGTACCAAAGTCAAGATACAATTCAATATAAAAATGAATCTAGTTTAAAACATCTGCTTTGAACACATCTGTTAAAAGTGTGGTTTGCAGCAACTGAAAACCAACCAATGACTCTTTACCTCCTAACCTCAGCCTCTAACAGAGAGCAGCATCTATGTACAGCTCCTGCAGTGACCAGTGAAGGATTCATGTCATCTCCTTTTAAGGAACACCTTGCAGCCAATCACAGCTCTTATCCAATGGAGGAACCCAACAAGTATGAAACAAAACAGCCAACGTCTGTTAGCATTAAGATGTAAAAGAAATAGTCACAAAGAAATGCTTTCATCAATCATTTCATTAAATTATGTTCACAAAGCCCAGGCATACTGGTTTCACAGTTCTCATCTGTCCATTTAAATTGGTTCTGCTCCCAGAACCTCCTTAAGCAGTTCTGGTTCTCACCACCATCAGGTCTCCCTCCACTCCAGGAGGGGTTATCCAGTGACAGGATGGTCCCATCAACCCATCTCCACATCCCTTCAGCGGCCTCATTTGTCGCTCCGAGCCAGAAGACGAAGTTGATCCTTCTAATGAAGTCCATCTCCTCTTTACTGTCCACAACCACCAGATCTGCTACTTTGGAAACACAGAACTCCCTGCTCTTATTCCAGGATAGATTCACGGAAGAGAAGTAACATTTACAACCAAATTTAACCCAGCCAACTGGACATTCCTGCTTACAAAGCAGTGCGTCTCTCTGTTCTGTTAAATTATTCAGCTTTAGGAGAACCTGCTCCACGTCGGTCTTGTATTTCACTGCCAACCCAAGCAGTCCAGCCAGCAGGACCACAGACAGCAGGCCCAGAAGCACCACCACAGCCCTGATCGGACACCTAGGAGGGCTCACAGCGTCCGGCCGCTGACTTCTTCCTGTTCCCAGAGACTTGGAGGACTCCTCTGTCCCCACAGAGTCCTTCTGTTGGTCTCTGAGGCTCTCCAGACTAGCGTAGATGTCCATTATCCTCTCCTCTCTCTCTCCTTGTGTATACCTGACCTTGGTCATCATGTTGGGCGTTGCGTAAATCACCTCAGCCATGTTCTGGTCTTAAGATTTTTCACAGAGTTTATCTTATCGTTCTACCCCTGTGAGTGGTTGGTCTCTCTGTGCGTTCTGTATGACAGCAGGTCGAGGTCTTAACACCCACTATTACCAAACAGGAAGTCTTTATAACCGGATGAGCCGACGTGGGAACTGCAATATTGCAACACCTCAGTGTTGCCAAGGCAATCGCAGGGGATGACAAACAACCACAACCACAACTCTTTTTCCGGCCGAAGCTTGTATGTTTGATGTAGAATAATAAAGCTCCAGTCTTATTTGAACCACAGAACCCCCCCAGCACCAAGACACGGCAGGTAATTAGTTCAAATCACTAATCATGGGTTCAGAGCTTCATAAGTAACAGGGCAGCTGGAGGTGGAGATCAAGCTAAATCATTTTCATTTTGGCAAATGTCTTACATGTGGACTTTAACTTAAACAAAAAGATACACCATGTTTATGTTGAATTGACTTGGTACCATGTAGTGTGATCACTACAGCACAAATTATCTTGTAATGCCAACTTTCTCACTCTGACTGATTCCGATACTGATAGTCGATCGTAAAAGTCCAGTTTTTTTTAAATAGCTGAAATTATCAGATCTCATAGCCTGTAATCTGAGTCATTAGGTTAGTTCTGCAAACAGAGCTCAACTATTGTTGTTCTTAGGCTGTCTTCTGTCTTTCATTCTTTCTTTCTTATTCTCTACAAATTTTGGGACCCTACTCCTTCCACAATTTTTCACAGAGAGACTCCATTCACCTTGAAACTTTTAATTTTTTTAAATGTTCATAATAGCATGGAATCGCACGCTAGGCTACTACTTTTTCTACATCAAATAATTTATAGATTTTTAAATATCCAACTTTTAAAACCTTACATTTAATAATGTAAGTCAATAAGAGGACGGCAAAGCCGTCCGCCCATTCTCTGACACTTCAACTACTGGTCAATTTCTAAATGTTAAACTTTGTTCAAACAATTAAGAAATCACACTTCAAATATATCTAAACAACTATATCATTTTCTTTTTTCTGAATCAATAAATTAATTTTAAACCAGCTTCGTATATTTTCAGTTGGTCTCATTGACTTCTCTGACACTTCAACTACTCCACATTTCTCAACTTGGTCCATTGGAGTCCGTTCAAAGCTGTTCTGGCATCTGGTGAGCAGATAACAGAACAGCAGACTTGTTTTCTGCTATTAGGCTCGTGGTTCTGCTCCAACAGCCTGACTTTACAAGCTGTACAAGTCTGCCCCCAAGTGGTCAAACAAGACTTTGTCATTTCTAAAGAAACTCTGCAAACTGTGTTTTGTGTTCCTGAGTGTACACTGTACCACAGACGAGATTCTTAAATATAATTATTAATTCTTAGTCATTTCCCTCTCTGGGTCCTCCTCCTTCTGAGGGACGCCTTCGGGGCCCCTGGCTCCCGGAGCCCCGGGTCTCTGGGATGATGGGCAGGTGGACGACCAATCAGAGGAGGCCTGATGTGGACGCATGCTGGGCTGCTCCGTCAGGTCGTCACGTGACTGACTGGTCAAACTGGTGCGGTGGAACTGCTGCTGTGGTTTCATAGACACACCAGCGACCTGCCGCTCTGGAGACACTTGCTCAAGGACACAACGTCTTTTATTGCAATAAAGAGCAATACAAATATGAATTTAAAATGAGTATTAGTCGCTCCAACGTCGCTTGTGATCAGATACCTGGAAATCAATGATGTGTTACCATGTTTATACTCCGTGATATCCTACTTTACTGAGGAATGAGTTCAATAGCAGAACTTGTTTCTCTGTTTGAAGAGAACGAACACAGGACCTTAAAACATTAAATATTATGTTTTACGATGTGTTGTTAATAAAAAGGATAAGAGGATTTCAAAAGATTGAATAAAAAAGGATTTTTACAAAAAAAAAACTAATAAGCGTTATTTTGGAACACTGCCATTCAACATATGACAGATTGAACATTTCTTGACTGACATTAGTACGTTTTGATCCCAAAACAGTCGCAAAAGTAAATTAAATATCAGGTTAATGTCTGTTCAAAGGGACTAAGTACAAACTTAATCCAAATACCAAAATATAAGCACAACATATTACTCAAGAGCTGCTTTAAAGAAAATGTCAAATTCACTAAAAATACATCTAAATAGACGCTCGACTTAGATTCAACACAATTTACTCTGTATGTGTGAGAACGCACGCATGTGTACTTCAAAAGGGTTACTTTAGTTACGCAAAACTAAGCTTGTAGCATTTTTAATTGACAATATATTTTTTGACTACTAGGGGTCAGGCTTGTACAGCTTGTAAAAGCAGTCTCTTGGAGCCGCTAAAACAGTCCGAGTGCGGACCGACAAGCCTATTCAGACACCAGGACGCAAGTTGTTCTAGCTGAACACCGTAGAACCACTAGATAATTTATATACAAGTGTTTGATAGTGATCATACTACATGGTACCAAAGTCAAGATGCAATTAAACATTTAACATATTTGTTAAACCTTCTACTTTGTTGTAAATTAAGTAAAAGGGTACATGTACAACATAGGCACAAATAAATGTTTTAGAAATCATTTTATTAAATTAATTTCACAAAGCACCCGCACAAAGAACCAACACTTCTCATCTGTCCATCGAGTCCACACATATTGGTTCTGCTCCACGTCCCTCTCTAGTCGGAGGCAGTTCCTGTCCTCACCACCATCAGGTCCCTCTCCTCTCCAGGAGGGGTTATCCAGTGACAGGACGGTCCCATCAACCCATCTCCACATCCCTTCAGCGGCCTCATCTGTCGCTCCGAGCCAGATGTTCACACCGTACCTGCTAATGAAGTCCATCTCCTCTTTACTGTCCACCACCAGATCTGCTCCGTGGGAAACACAGAACTCCCTGCTCTTATTCCAGGATAGATACACCTAGTAGAAAACAAGTAACATTTACAACCAAACTTATCCCAACCATTTGGACAGCACTGTTTACAAAGCAGTGCGTCTCTCTGTTCTGTTAAATTCCTCAGCTCTTTAGCTCTGGGCCGCCCAGAGATAAGGCGGCTCGCCAGTTTTCTAGTTTGAATACAATTTGACACTATTTGTTGCCACTCTACTTGTTCATTCACAGTGGTTGATGTATCTCAGAATAGTTATGAGGCAGCACGGTATAGGCATGATAGAGTCTTATTTCTTGATTTAGATGCGTACGTTTTGTTGCGTTTAGATGCACATATTCCGTCCTTGGTTTTGCACACATATAAAAATATTGCCTAACGGTTCTTTCAGTTTTCGTCTTTAAGTTTCACCTAAACGTACTACTGTATTCTCCTTTCCCTCGAGCTGAGCAATTGTAACAGAAACATTTCACCCCACCAGGATCAATAAAGTAATCCCAACCGGACTTTCCCATTCAATAAGGTCGACGTGTGGGTAGAATTGCTCTTCCAAAATGAACGAACCTAACGAATGAATGAACAAGGCCGTTCGCTCCACATTCTCCCGTCGGTCCCAGGGTGACGTCAGAGCCGCCGCTCTGTCTGCCCCGCGCAGGTAATCCCCCCGCAGGTGAGACACAGTAGCGAGAGACGACAGGTGAAGGTTGGTGGTGAAGGTTGACGTGGTGTGACGCCGCCAGCGACACATTAATGTTCCGCTGTCTCTGCTCTCTCTGCTCTGTTTCTAGCGCGCAGGAGATGAAACGCAGTGACATATAGGACCGTCGAATGGTGCTCGTTTGCAGGACGGATTCCCACGTTGGACGTAGGCACCAAGAGTCTCTTTTTGTTAGTCAGATTATGACAAGACAAGTCATAAACGACAAGTCATAAACATAACTATATTTTTTTATCCCGAGCCCACATGACAAGAGACACATGTTTATTTCAAGACTTTGTTGACGATTCATTTCTTAACGATACTTCGGTCTCTCTCTCTCTCTCTCTCTCTCTCTCTCTCTCTCTCTCTATCTCTCTCTCTCTCTCTCTCTCTCTCTATCTCTCTCTCTCTCTCTCTCTCTCTCTCTCTCTCTCTATCTCTCTCTCTCTCTCTCTCTCTCTCTCTCTCTCTCTCTCTCTCTCTCTCTCTACCACAGTGACCGCCAGAACAGGAAAAGTGTGCGGGGGCGAATTTAAACTGTGTGTGAGTGCCTGTGTGTGTGTGTGTGTGTGTGTGCGCATGTTGTGCTAGTGGTTTCTTGTGTGTGTGTGTGTGTGTGTGTGTGTGTTGTGCTAGTGGTTTCTTGTGTGTGTGTGTGTGTGTGTGTGTGTGTGTGTTGTGCTAGTGGTTTGCTGTGTGTGTGTGTGTGTGTGTGTGTGTGTGTGTGTGTGTGTGTGTGTGTGTGTGTGTGTGTTATGTTAGTACAAACCTGAATACTTTGTCAAAATAAGGAGCTGGCCCATCGTGGAGGAGCAGCAAGTCCCTCCTGGCTTCCTGTTTACCGCTGCCTCCTCCTCTCTCCTCTCCTCCTCCTCTCTCCTCTCCTCCTCCTCTCTCCTCTCCTCCTCTCACCTCTCCT
>NC_140285.1:323520-360160 GCF_964030765.1 Micromesistius poutassou | reverse complement strand
CCGCCGCTCCAACTCGCTGCTGGCGCCCGCGCCGCCGCCGCGGCCGGGCCGTCCGCCTCCCACTACCTGCCCGCCGGCGCCCTCTCCACCCGCCTGGACCACCTGCCCCCCTCCGCCCGGGTCTGCGTGTCGCCCGTGTACCGCACGGCGCGGGGGGACGGCCTCTGCTGCACGGCCCAGTTTAACACAGGTGAGGGGGGGGGGGGGGGCGGGGGGTGAGGAGGGGGGGGGGGGGTGACCTTTGACCTTTGACCTGAGCCTGAGACTGAAGGCTTTCCCCGATGAGGTCACAGTGAGAAAAAAAAGCGGTTTGGTAGTTAGTGGGTAGGCGGGTCGTTCACTGTCACTCTCACACACTAGTGTTTATATTTTTTGATGCATGCGTCAATGAGTAGCAGGGAGGTGATGCTAGGGAGGTGATGCTAGGGAGGTGATGCTAGGGAGGTGATGCTAGATGGAGGTGATGCTAGGGAGGTGATGCGGAGGTGATGCTAGGGAGGTGATGCTAGGGAGGTGATACTAGGTGGAGGTAGGTGATGCTAGGGAGGTGATGCTAGATGGAGGTGATGCTAGGGAGGTGATACTAGGGAGGTGATGCTAGATGGAGGTGATGCTAGGTGGAGGTAGGTGATGCTAGGGAGGTGATGCTAGGGAGGTGATGCTAGGGAGGTGATGCTAGATGGAGGTGATGCTAGGGAGGTGATGCTAGGGAGGTGATGCTAGATGGAGGTGATGCTAGGGAGGTGATGCTAGGGAGGTGATGCTAGGGAGGTGATGCTAGGGAGGTGATGCTAGGGAGGTGATACTAGATGGAGGTGATGCTAGGGAGGTGATGCTAGGGAGGTGATGCTAGATGGAGGTGATGCTAGGGAGGTGATACTAGGGAGGTGATGCTAGGGAGGTGATGCTAGGGAGGTGATGCTAGGGAGGTGATGCTAGGGAGGTGATGCTAGATGGAGGTGATGCTAGGGAGGTGATGCTAGGGAGGTGATGCTAGGGAGGTGATACTAGGTGGAGGTAGGTGATGCTAGGAGGTGATGCTAGGAACCCTTACAGGCAGACCGTGGAGAGCAAGAAGCTTTCTGCTGGAGGTCAAACTCCCAGAAACCATTAGCCTACCAGCTCCTGCCTTTTCGCTACAGCCTCATATAAACGGTTGTGTTTTTTTAAATAAAGTGTCAAACTGATTGCCATCCACTGATTTATTTATCTATCCCCCTCTCCCTCTCTCTCTCTCCCTCCCCTTCTCTCTCTCTCTCTCTCTCTCTCCCCCCCTCTCCCTCCCTCCCCCCCCCCCTCTCCCCCTCCCTATGTGTGTGTGTGTGTGTGTGTGTTATAGATGCACGTGTGTACGGTCATCAGTCCTAACCCCCCACCCCCCCCACCCCCCCACCCATCCCCCCCCCCCACCCCCCCCCCTTGTCCCAGACTGACTCAGCCACCCTTACCAAACATGGAGGCTGGTGGATCAGGAGGAGAATCTCCACGTTTCATCTCTCCCCCTTTTCTCCCGCTCTGCTCCTTTCATGGACGTGTGTGCTTTGGCGAGCTGCGGCGCGCGTTCGACGCCAGAGACACTGAACTGAACCCCGCGCGCCCTTGAGCCACTCAAGAGTCTGGCCGCTCAACTCGCGGCCACCCCCCCCCCCCCCCCCCCCCGGCGCCAAGACGGCCCACCTGCTCTGTACCTGTAATATAATTGTACAAATATTTGCTGTGTGTGTGTGTGTGTGTGTGTGTGTGTGTGTGTGTGTGTGTGTGTGTAAGCAGGGAAGGAGTGATAACACGTTATACTTCTGGAGGATGCAGACGGAGAAGATAGCGGTTTATGGACGTCCGTCTTTCCGTCGGACAAAGCAAATATTTGGACCTGGAATATAATTGTGCAAATATTAGCTTTGTGTCAAAGGGATAAAAAAAGAGGTGGAATCAGTCTATGTGACTGTATTGTGTAAAAAACCAAAGACGTGTGTGTGTGTGTGTGTGTGTGTGTGTGTGTGTGTGTGTGCTGCTGGGAATAGTCTGATTTGTGATTTTCACAACATATGTGGTTTCCATGGCGAGATCATTTATTTCTAATCTGGTGAATGCATAGAGAACATCTGAGATCCATTCTCTCTGATTAGTTACACGCTTAAGCCCTAAATATTCTCTCTGGCTTCTGACGCGAGCTCCGTATCTCTGGGAACGTGTCGATGCCAAACACACACGCGCACCGTTTTCCTCATAACATACGCCTTCAGGATAGCTTTTATACCTTCATTAAATAACCTTGTAAAATTGTACAAAGCCATAAAAAGAAGGGCTTACCACGCGAACAGAAACTACAAAAGGCTCCACAGTTAAATCAGCAAAAGTATTATTTTATTTTTTTCAATATCACACGCTTTTAGATCTGTAATTCACGTTTACTCATCAATATGTTTGTCCATTAAAGGACGAGTATGCATTTCTACGTTGTTTTTTCCAAAAACGGAACGGCAGCTGGCAGGCTGTTTGGTAATAGGTATTTGCTGCCCCCTACGGGAACCAACAGGGAGTTCCGCTGAGGTCGACTTTGGATGTATAGTTAGTTAGTAAACCACCGCAGATATTTAACAGGAACTTATATTAAAATAATAAAAAAATAACAATAAAAATAACACATTTTTCCGATTTGTTTTCTTCTTGTCCTTTTGAATAACCTTTGACGACACACACACACACACACACACACACACACACACACACACACACACACACACACACACACACACACACACTCTCATATATATCATATATGTTATCTGTATACAATAAAACATAAAATTGACCTGATCTTGTATCCTAATAGTCTTGTTATCTTCAGAGCTTTATCTTTCTAAGTCATTAGTTTAATCCTTCAATACCTCACATGACTTTCCCTGGGAAACAATTTTCTTTCCTTTCCCTTTTACGTTGATCCCATTCAAGTTGGTTGGGGATTCTCTTTAAATATAATATATATAATATATTTAAAATATAACAGAAAACGTAAAATGAAAAAAGGCTCAGTTGGAATATTTCAAATGTAAAAGCTTACTTCAGTTTAGCTTTTTCGTTGTTTTTTTTATTTGCCAAGTCCTTTGGAGGAGAGACCTGCAAGTTCTCATTTACTTTAATTATTCCAGTCGACTTGCCGACTTGGCTCTAATAAACCCTTAGTGCCTTCAGACCTCCAGACGCAGTGTTGTGATGCTGGCCGTGTAGTTACAACAACACTCCACCAGGGGGCGCTCGGCTCCGGGCCGCGCAGTTACAACAACACTCCACCAGGGGGCGCTCGGCTCCGGGCCGCGCAGTTACAACAACAACACTCCACCAGGGGGCGCTCGGCTCAAGGCCGCGCAGTTACAACAACACTCCACCAGGGGGCGCTCGGCTCCGGGCCGCGCAGTTACAACAACACTCCACCAGGGGGCGTTCGGCTCCGGGCCGTGCAGTTACAACAACACTCCACCAGGGGGCGCTCGGCTCCGGGCCGCGCAGTTACAACAACACTCCACCAGGGGGCGCTCGGCTCCGGCTCTGTTGGACTCCGTTAGCTGCGGAGCTCTCAAGCCATTTTCCCCCTCCGCATCGCGACCGTTCACACCTCCCGACATGCGAACTCCAGCGCTCTGACCTGGAACACGAAAGCACGTACGAACTGTAAGTGTCCGTGCTTTCTCGCTATCGCACCCGCACCACTTTATTCCGGCGTGAGCGACGGCAAAACCCCCCCCCCGGCTGTCTCCTCTCCGCTCCCGCTAGCCATGCTAAAGCTAACGGCTAAGTCGCCTAGCAGGAATGACAGCCCAGCGGAGCTAATGTCAGCTAGCCCCGCTATGCTAACGAGCTGTCAGCGGGGGGGCGGCTGCTGCTCCGTCGGACCACTCCGGGTGGGGGGTCAACGCGTTACCCCGGGGTGGTGGTGGGGGGGGGGGGGGGGGGAATCAGGGCTGTTCGTGTGCTTAAACAGAGGGGGGCAAGTCGGCGGCTAACTTGAGCTAACGTCATTAGCAGCCAGGATTAGGTAGGAGGAGAGGATGTCAGTGTCCATGTCTCATGATCAGCTTCCTGTTCGCTGGGGGGCTCACTGTGTGCTGCTGGGTTGTTTGTGGGGGGTCGTGTGCGGGGCTCGCTGCATGCGTAGCTACTGCGGGGTGGGGGGTGGTGGTGGGGGGGGGGGTCTGGGCTGGATTCGCTTCGCTTTGGTCTACCTGTCACACTGGTTTAACGTTGAAAGTACACTGTGTGTGTCTGGCTGGCTTTTGCTCTATGCACCTTACCCTGCTGCTGCTGCTGCTGCTTCTTCCTGCTCCATCGTGTGTGCTTGATGAACATGCATACGTTATGCACGTCTACGTGTGTGTGTGTGTGTGGTTGCACACATTTTTGTATGCACGGTGTATTTATTGACATGCATACATTTCTTTGTACATACGTGCACACTTTTCTAGTGTGTGTGTGTGCACACACTCTTTCTATTATTAGTGTGCTTTTGTTTCCCCTCTCCCGTTATTCTGTTGTGTTGTGTGTTTCTCTGTATTGCCGGCTTTTTTGGGAGGATTTTGTTTACCTCAAAATTTTTTCAAAGTATGCAAGCGTCTTTCAGCAGAGTCCTTCACACCCAATTCGTGCTCGAGGCATCCTCGACTTAAACACAAAGCTATACTTCAACAGGGAAAGTGTGCATAGCTACCCTCTGCTTTCTGCCTGTCCTGATCTCACCCCCCCCCTTCCCCCCCGGAGACTAACCAAAGTCCTCTCCACCCGCGAACCCGTCCCTGCAGGTGGAGGAGGAGGAGGAGGAGGAGGAGGTGTTGCGTAGTAGCAGCGAGCGGCGGAAACCGCCAGAATGTATTCCGAGTGGCGCTCCCTGCACCTGGTGGTGCAGAGCGACCAGGGCCACCTCAGCGTCCTCCACACCTACCCGGCCGGCGTGGGCATGGAGGTGGCCAACGCCGTGGTGAAGCCCCTGGGCACCGCCGTCAGCCCCGTGGCCACCGAGAACATCCTCAAGACCGATAAGGAGGTGAGCGGCTGGAGGTGGAGGTGGAGGTGGAGGTGGAGGAGGAGGAGGAGGACACCTCCACGGGGAGGAGGGTGTGGGAGGAGAACTGTCCGGACTGTGGCGTGATGTTTGTAATTGTTGTTGATTTGAGGCCGTTTCGGTGAAACGTCCTCACGTGTCACCAGAGTCACACTCCTGTTCTCCACTCCACTCTTGTCACTACAGACAACTGCGGTTGATGCTACTTGTTGATGCAAATTGTACTTATTGTCAGTGGCTTTGGACAAAAGCGTCTGCTAAATGCCCTAAATGTAAATGATACTTTCTGCTTTATAGTTGGAGGCTCACCGCATATATTCCGTTGGACTTTACAACGACAATAACGCTGACTGAAGGATACAGAGACCCAGAAGCTCTTGGCCGGGAGCCACCTCACCACTAGACGGGCCAGAGATAGGATAGGAGTGTTTTATGAATTTCCTGATTGGGAATAATGAAGTGTTATCCTATCCACGTCTGGTGGTGGTGGTGGTGGTGGTGAGGTTGATCCCTGCCAAGTTGCTCTGGGTCAGAACCCCGGTGTCCGGGTGTGGAGCCACTCTTTGACCGAACCCCTACTTGCTCATTAATAATAATATGTAACAACAACAAAAAAAAAAATTCACGATGAGTTACTTTGGAAAGAAGCATTACTCTGGTGAGGGCCAGCAGAGTAAACAGTTGTCTACATGGGCAGTAGATCACGCTAATTGCGTCCAATCGAAAGTCGAACAGACAGATGGATGCACTTCACCCTTGAATTCCATACAGCGTGTGTTACGATGTAGTCTAAACAACAATTAGACACAACAAAACATCGCATTGTGCAGACTCTTATTGTGTAGTGCAGAGGGCGAGGGCTCTTAACGTGGAGTGACTCCCGGGGGCGGGGGCCTCATGTTGTTGTTGTTGTTGTTCCTCCCCTGGCCGTGGTCCCCCCCCCCCCCCCCCAGGTGAAGTGGACCATGGAGGTGCTGTGCTACGGGCTGACGCTGCCCCTGGAGGGGGACACGGTGAAGCTGTGCGTGGACGTGTACACGGACTGGATGATGGCCCTGGTGTCCCCCAGGGACTCCATGCCCCAGCCCGTCGTCAAGGAGCCCAACCTGTACATCCAGACCATCCTCAAGCACCTCTACAACGTCTTCCTGCCCAGGTAACGGAGGCACTGGGGGAGGGGCGTAGGGGGGGGGGGGGGGGGGCGCACTGGCACTGGCACGCTGCTGGGGAGCTGGATGAAGTGGCGGTAGTGGGGCGGCATGCATGTGGGGGCGGCAGTAGCTCAGGAGGTAGAGCTGGTGGTCGGCTGGCAACCGCAAGGTCGCTGGTTCGATTCCCCCGGCTCCTCCTCCTAAGCGGAGTGTCGTGGTGTCCCTGAGTGAGACGCCCTCACCCTGACTGCTCTTGATGAGCTGGCTGTCGCCCTGCGTGGTCGACTCCGCCATCGGTGTGTGGGTGAATGTCAGTCAACACTGTAAAGCGCTTTGGATAAAAGCGCTTTATAAATGAGGACTGCTTTGGATAAAAGCGCTTTATAAATGAGGACAGTATGCGGCTCAGGAGGCAGAGCGGGTAGGCTGGACACCAGAAGGTCGCTGGTTCGATCCCCGGCTCCTTCTAAGCGGAGTGCCGAGGTGTACGCCCTCACCCTGACTGCTCCTAATGAGCTGGCTGTCGCCCTCACCCGTCGGTGTGTGAATGACTGTGTGCATGAATGGGTGAATGTAATGCAGTATTGTGAAGCGCTTTGAGTGGCCACTGGGTAGAAAGGCGCTGTATAAATGCAGTGCATTCATCAGCAGAGTGCAGGAGCGCTCCGATCCGCAACACTGCAACTGCTACTTTTTAAAACGGCAACTTTGGTTGTTCATCGTCCGTTCATTTTCTGATTCTTCTTTCACACGGTCCCTTTCTACCTCGACCAGAGCCAGAGCAGTCGAGACTTAAAGGAACGTCTCCTCTGGGATGATTCAACAGCTCCAGTAATCTGAGTGCGTCCCTCTTGTCCGTGTGTGTGTGTGTGTGTGTCCGTGTGTGTCCGTGTGTCCGTCCGTCCAGACCAGAACAACACAGCCTGAACCACATCAGGCTGTGTCAGCAGGTCCTGACGGCCGTCCAGAAGCTGGCCCGGGAGTCCGTTTCCATGGTGAGGGAGACCTGGGAGGTGCTGCTGCTCTTCCTGCTGCGCGTCAATGACACCCTGCTGGCCCCGCCCACCACCGGAGGTAAAGCCCCCCCCCCGGGCGCGCCGCCAATCGCGAGGAGCTCCGACTCTTGAACTGCATTCTTGTTGCGCTGATATGAGCCTGATCTGAGATAAGTTTCTTGGGCTGAAAGGAACCTGGAGGAACAAGAGATTTGTACTCCTGCTCTACCGGTCCACCGGCGTTTAAAGCCCTGGAAGCCCTCAGTCTAATCTAGTCAAGTCAACCTTTTATTTACATAGTGCTTTTTGCACAAAGCGACAATAGGATGTGAGTTACAGGCGAACGCGACGCACGAACAAAAAATAGATTCAAACAACAGTTAAACACATCGGGGGCTTCGGAGATACATTTGGGAACACAGCTCCACAAAGTGCTGAGAAGGACCGATCTTTGCTGCGACATTAAAATGTATTCTCTCTATATATCCCCACTGGGTACAGTTGATACAGTTTTAATACTTTAGGAATATTAGGTAGCATCGCCAAAGAAATGACGTCAACCCTATTCCCCGAGTGACTGCCTCCTTGCCAAGGAGCTTTTCCTCGGTCTTCAGAGAATCCAACTCCTGCCGTGCTTTTCCCCTGTGTGGACGCTCTCGACAAACACTCATTCCCAAACAACAATTCATCCTGAAACAAGAACAGTCATAGAATTCGTGCAATTGGAACTTCTATAAAATTAAAAACTAAAGAAATATATATATTCTTTATTTTTTTTTAGATCTATTTTTCTTTTGGTTGACGTAGTTAAGGCGGCCCCGGCGTGTGTTGCCTCGGCGACCGTCTGAGCTGTAAAGAGCTGTGGGGGGAAAACCCCGAGTTGGTCCAGTGCCCACCCAGTACCCACCCAGTACCCACCCAGTATGATCCGCCAGAGAACTCCCTCCCCATCCGCAGTGACATCCGTCTTCTCCACCCAACAGCCAGAGACGCCCCTCAGCACTAGAACGATAGAACGCTAGAACGATAGAACGCTAGAACGCTAGAACACTAGAACGATAGAACGCTAGAACGATGGAACGCTAGAACGCTAGAACGATAGAACGCTAGAACGATAGAACGCTAGAACGATAGAACGCTAGAACGCTAGAACGCTAGAACGATAGAACGCTAGAACGCTAGAACGCTAGAACGATAGAACGCTAGAACGATAGAACGCTAGAACGCTAGAACGATAGAACGCTACAACGATAGAACGCTACAACGATAGAACACTAGAACGATAGAACGCTAGAACGCTAGAACGATAGAACGCTAGAACGATAGAACGCTAGAACGCTAGAACGATAGAACGCTACAACGATAGAACGCTAGAACGATGCAACGCTAGAACGATAGAACGCTAGAACGATGCGACGCTCACGCATCGTGACATCACCCGACCTCGTACCACCGACCGAGTGTGCATGACTCTAACGTTGCCACCCCCCCCCCCCTCCCCCTCCCCCTCCCTCCCTCCCCCCCCACCCTGTCTCCCCCCCCCGCGGCGGCGGCGGCGGCGCGGCGCTCCACCCCTAGTGGGCGTGGCGGAGAAGCTGGCGGAGAAGCTGATGGCGGTGCTGCTGGAGGTGTGGCTGCTGGCCTGCGCCCGCTGCTTCCCCACGCCGCCCTACTGGAAGACGGCCCGCGAGATGCTGGTCAACTGGAGACACCACCCGCCGGTGGTGGAGCAGTGGAGCCGCGTGGCGTGCGCCCTGACCTCCAGGTGGGGCTGGTGGCGGCGGCGGCGGCGGCGGTGGAGGGGGGGGGGTGGTGGTGGTGGTGGTGATTGTGAGGGTGGTGGTGGTGATTGTGAGGGTGGTGGTGGTGATGGTGGTGGTGATGCTAATATTGGTGATGATGATGTGGATGGTGGTGGAGGTGATTGTGATGGTGGTGATGATGATGATGATGTGGATGGTGGTGGTGGTGGTGGTGATGATGGTGATGGTGGTGATGATGATGTGGATGGTGGTGGTGATTGTGGGGGTGGTGGTGGTGATGATGATGTGGATGGTGGTGGTGATTGTGGTGGTGATGCTAATATTGGTGACGATGACAGACTGATTACTTGTGTTGCTGAACTCAACACTCCCCTGTCAGTTTGTTACATCTCTTTAGCAGACACTCTTAAGGCATTCAACAATGAAGATATTCTCCAAAAAGTGTGAGAATCATTCAAGCGCATACAAATTCACAAAATAAGCAAAGCAACCATTCTCAAGTGCTATGATCTAAACTCAGGAGAGCTCGTGACAGACAGACGGAGATGAATACAGGGAATACATTCGGTATATACTCACTTTGAATAGATTCAGAACAGGGAAATAGGCCAATATATACTTCTGCTTTGAACAGCTGCCGTTGCGTCTCCTTTGCGGTCGACGACCGGTAGAACGGAGCTCGCCGTAGCAGCGGTTCTCGTGGTTCTCCTCTGGTGACGGTGGTCTGTGGTGTGGGTTCTCCTAGGCTGCTGCGGTTCACCCACGGCCCCTCCTTCCCGCCCTTCAAAGTCCCCGACGAGGACGCCAGCCTGATCCCCGCCGAGATGGACAACGACTGCGTGGCTCAGACCTGGTACCGCTTCCTGCACATGCTCAGGTACGAGCACGCCCCTCGCCCTCGCCGTGACCCCTGACCCCTGACCCCTGACCCCGTCTGTCCACGTCTGAGAAGATGTGGCCCCCTCAGGGTCACAGTGTCTTCGTGGCCCCTGACCCCATGTCCACGTCTGAGAAGATGTGCCCTCCTCAGGGTCACAGTATCTTCTTGACCCCTGACCTCATCAGGGCTGTCAGAATTGCTCAAAAATTACGTTAGAATATTCCGTCTAAAAAAAACCCACATATATTCGAACTATTCGAATATCTATATTTGCGCTTTATGTCAATGACGTGCATTACGTCAATAACAGGACAAACTAATACAACGAGACATAACTACTTATATAGGTAGTTTATTTAAGTTTAAACATATTTGACAACATATTACCTACACAAAAGTAAGTAAATGAACTAATGGCCAAGACCGCAGACCTCGCTCTCACTCGCTCTCTTTTTCTCTCTCTCTCTCTCTCTCTCTCTCTCTCTCTCTCTCGCTCCCCCTCACTCTCTCTGCACATACTGCTTTAAATGAACAACAACATTAAACAAATGCTGAGTGCTGATCAAGAGTTTTGTGCGAGCAATTTGAGGTCCCGACTCAGCAATTTAAGGTCCCAAATATGGCAGGCTTCATTCTGTGATTTACATAAACACACACTGGGCTGCCGCGGGTGTGTGTGTGTGTGTGTTTTTCCACATTTGAATATAAATTTTCACCTTCGAATGTCTGTTTTTTAAAAACTATTTGAATATATATTAGAATATTTGAATAATATTCGTTGACAGCCCTAGACCTCATAGGGGTCACAGGATCTTCGTGACCCCTGACCCCATGTTCACGGAGTCAGAGAAGCGGTGTGTGTTTGTGTGTCTGCTTCCACACACGGCGTTGGGACCCTGTCAACATCCACGTCTTGGCGATTACGTGCAAATCGCACCACGCACGAGTGATTGACAGTCGTGTTGGCACCTGGCTCTCAGTCACTAGGCGGTGTGTTTGTACACATTAACCCTTTTTTAAAAGCGGTCGTCTCCTTCTGCCTTCTCCTGCGACCCGCAGTCAGTCGGTCTTGTCTGCAGAGCCGTGTGACATGTGAGCTGGTAGAGCCCCGTTACAGAGCTGCATTCACCGGCAGACATGATGCAAATGTATGGAAATGAGTCAGAAACGTCCCAATAGTTGGTGGCTAACGCACCCTTCAGGGGGGGTGGCTGCTGTGTGTTCAACGTGATGTTGGATCCGGCACTGCAAGTCAACGTCAAAGTCCACTTTATTGTCAATTTCAAATTATGTTCCACACATACAGAGGTATCGAAATTGCGTTTTATCTCCGACCCGCGGTGTGGTAAGAACAAAAGGATGAAATGAGGTCAAATAAGATAAGTAATATTTACAATAACGGAACTCAAAGGAGGCTAACGCGCACACACAGGATGCATTCCCTCCGTGTTCATTTGCATCCCGCGGCCCAGCTGTCCCAGGATGCACCTGGGCTGAACTGAAATCGCCCAGGGCGAGAAAACACAATATCGCCATAACTCCCAACGAGGAGTCAAACCCCCCCCCCCCCCCCCTGAAAACACCCGCCGCCCAGATAAACGAACAAACAAGCAAACACGCCCACGCGCTCGCCCCTCACGCTTTGCATGATGTGTCTCCATAGCAACCCGGTGGACCTGAGCAACCCGGCCATCGTGAGCACCACGCCCAAGTTCCAGGAGCAGTTCCTGAGCTCCAGCGGCATCCCGCACGAGGTGGTGCTGCTGCCCTGCCTCAAGCAGCTGCCCCAGATCTTCTTCAGGGCCATGCGGGGGGTCAGCCGGCTGGTCGACGCCTTCCTGGGTAAGAAGGGGGGGGCCCGCGGCGTTCATCAGGAGACGGACCAGGGGTAGTGTTTAAGAGAGACGGTACTGGGGGATGTAGCGTTCGAGAGACGGACCAGAGGTCGTGTGTCTTATTGTTGAAGAGACAGGATACTGGTGGATGTAGCGTTCGAGAGATGGACCAGAGGTCGTGTGTCTTATTGTTGAAGAGACAGGATACTGGTGGGATGTAGCGTTCGAGAGACGGACCAGGGGTTGTGTTTTAAGAGACAGTACTGGGGGGGATGTAGAGAAGCGTTCAGGAAGACGGACAACATGTAGTGTTTAAGAGACGGGACACTGGTGGATGTAGCGTTCAGGAGAGCTTTCACAGATGGTTATAGAGAAGCGTTCCAGAGACGGGTTGGGATAGGGGTTTGCTTTGAACATCGGTTGCAGAGTAGCGTTCAATAGACTTAACAGACTTATAACTGATCTGTAGTGCTGCAACAGGTAGCGTTCAATAGACTAACAGACCTATAACTGATCTGTAGTGCTGCAACAGGTAGCGTTCAATAGACTAACAGACCTATAACTGATCTGTAGTGCTGCAACAGATAGCGTTCAATAGAGAGACCTCTCTCGGGGTTGTTAGCCAACAGGAAGTGTCCTGTTGGCTAACAAGCGGGTTGTCGAGTAGCGTAACAGGTGGAGTAACGGGTGGAGTAACAGGTGGATTTAGAGTAGTGTTCAAGAGACGGCTAACTGTTTGGTTGGACCGTAGTAACAGCGGTCAACAGGCGTAGAGTAGTGTGTTTCCTTTGTACATCTAAAATAAAATCGATTTATGTGAAACGGTTTTAATTTAAAGGTATTTATGCAGACGACTGTGGGACACGACGGGCAGCCCCTTCCTGTCTACTCATGGCCGGGCTTCAAAGGATGATTTACTGTGCTGTTAAACTTGACCCTGGTCTCGTGGCCAGCATCTAGAATATTCCGTAGAGCTCCAGGTCATTTTTGAGGGCTTGAGTGAGACGATACCTTTTTCCAATGTTGCGTATTCATTTCTCTAAATTACAAAAATATTTGTTACAAATACATCTTACTAAATATACCCCCATGATAGTTCAATACTCACTTTGGTGAGTACGAAAGTATGCACAAATCAACCGCTGTGCTTGTGGGGACTGAAGCGGTCCCCAGCTCCAGCAGAACCGTCAGGAGTGGGCTCTGGCCGGTGCATGTGTTGAGTGTTCCCTGCTTGTAACGCGGTAGCATGTTGGCGTGTACTTCTCTCCCTGACCTCTAGGTGTCTCTGTTGAGCACAGAGAGCTGAGCAAGAGAGCGAGCTCTTTCAGTCCCGGCCCTCCTCATGGTATTAAAAAAACAACGTCCGCACATTTTGATATGCAAACGTGACTCTGGGTGACACAGTGGTGATGATGATGATGAGGATGATGATGATGATGATGGTGGTGAATGAGTGAATGGATGAATCTTTTGTGCTTCAACCATGTCGACTTGTATTTTCACCAACGAGGTGATACATCGACAGCACAAAATATGCGTATATCCATCGAATCAGGATGGATCAATAACAGGGATCAAAATCGGACTATCTGAGATCTTTGGGGAAGGTGTGTGATTTGTATTAACGGGATTAACTAACCTTAATACTGTAAAAAAAAAATACCAAAACATTAATTTAACCCAAAGCATTAAGTTCCAAATGCACAATCTCCGAAAGATTATTAACCAAGAATGATTTGGCTTATATACATTTGACTCTGCTCACTTATCCAAAACATTTTTCTGTGTGTGTGCAAAAACAGGTACAAAGGTACAACAAGGTAAAATACAACATGCATTAAAAATGGAAACCATCATTCCTCCAACAACAAACAAACACGTACCTTTCCTGACACCTGTCCCCCCCCCCCGCCGTCCCCCCCCCCCCATCTCCACCGCAGGTATCTCCCGGCCGCGGGCGGACAGTGCCCCGCCCACCCCCGTCAACAGGCTGAGCATGTCTCCGCCCCCCTCGGTCAACAACACCACCCCCCCGCACAGCCGCAAGCAGCGGCACACGGCCGTCACCAAGACGACCAGCAAGAGCTCCTCCAGCGTAGGTCGCCCTTCTTGTCGCCGTGTGTTTTGTGTAGCGTTGGGGGGCCGGGGGGGCCGAGGGCCCTGTGATCAGAGGCCGTTGACAGGTGGTGGACGACAGCGGAGCGGGGCGGGGGCCAGGTCACAAGGGTGAAAAGGTTGTTCTTTATGCATGGAGGACATGGAAGTAAGTGGCCGTCTAGTGGTGGGAGAAAGGGTGTTGTTGATTGTGACCTTGGTGGTGTGTGTGTGTGTGTGTGTGTGTGTGTGTGTGTGTGTGTGTGTGTGTGTGTGTGTGTGTGAGTTCGGGAGTTTACTTGGACTTTTCTACGTCCTCCAGCTGATATGACATGACGGATGTACGGAATAAATGAGGAAAACATGTTGGGTGGGAGATGGGTTTCACGTTACAGTCAGACGTCGTGTTTACACAACGAGCCTCCGTGTGGCCGGTCAGACCAGACGTGAAGGTCGTTCTGAGCTCTCTAATGAACCAGGGCGACAGGAACACCTGCTCGCTCGCGTGTCACGTCAGGCTCATAGAGTTTTACCAGCCTTGAAGTCAGTCCAGGTTCCATCGCAACGGGGGACAAACCAAAGTAACTTTATTAGTACTCTACCACAACAACACTGGAACAGCCCATAGTGTTGTGTGTCCGTCGCCTCGGTTACAACGGGGAATATATCAAAGTAAAGTAAATCAACCAAGCTTAAAGGTGGCCATGACGTGCCACCAGGTGTGGAGTGTGATTGGCCGTCACAAGCCGTTTTGGGGAAATCTGCCCCTTATGACATCACAGGTGGGCGTGTCCACCCAGATGTGTGACGGATCAGATGAGCAGCGTTTGCTACGGTCCAACTGGGTACTGGGCTGGTCGACTGATCTATCCCAGCACCACGTCTAGGTGGACACGCCCACCTGTGATGTCATGAGGGAAGAAAAAAAAAGGGCTTGTAGTGGCCAATCACACTCCACACCTGGTGGCACGTCACAGGACCTTTAACACACACAGCAGCCTACTGCTCATCTCCGTACTGACTAGGGCTGTGCAATTAATCGAATTTTGATCACGATTTCGATTCTTGGGTCAAATGATCTCCAAATTAATAAAATCGAGTTGGAACGATTCTTTTGAAGAAAAAAAAAAATATATATTTTTTTTTTCCAAGTTAAATGCATTTTATTTTAGAATCGTGATTTCAATCTTGACCAAAAAAAATCGTGATTCTCATTTTTTCCAAAATCGAGCAGCCCTAATACTGACCCTCCCCTGTCTCCCCCCCCCCCCCCCCCCCGCCCCCGTCTCTCTCCCCCCCACCCCTCCCTCCCCCCTCTCAGGCCAGCGGGAGCCAACCAACCAAAGCTTCCCAGCAGCAGCAGCAGCAGCAGCAGCAGTCGTCGCCCACGCTGCTGTCCAGCCCCAACCAGAGCAGCTGGGAGTCGCGCCCTCTGCCGGCGCCCGCCCGGCCCAAGGTCAACAGCATCCTCAACCTGTTTGGCCAGTGGCTGTTTGACGCCGCGCTGGTGCACTGCAAGCTGCACAGCGGCATGAGTCGCGACCCCAGCATGACCGGTAAGGCCGCACCCCCAGCTAGTGCCCCGGCTAGCCAGCCCCCCCCCTGCCCCCCCCCCAACCCAGCCCCAACCCCCCGCCCCACCGCCCCCCGCCACGCCCCCCAACCCCCCCCCCCCCCCCCCCCCCCCCTCCGCGCGCCGTAGCCTAGCACTGCCTCGGAAAGGGAGGATGAAACCAGCGCTGTGCCGCGCCGTCCCGTCAATCAGGCCGGTTACCATGGCGATCTGTGCCGCCCCACCCCCGCCTTTTTAGAGGTTCCCTATTTGACCACCAGCCTCCCTCTCTGGAGTTCCAGTGCAGGGACTCGCCCGCTGGGACCAGTCTACCCAGTGGGCTCTGGACCCGACCACCTGGGATGTCACCAGAGGGGGGCGATGTTATTCAGACGGACCCTTGTCGACTCGTCAGCAGCACAGCCGGTGGTTAACGAGGGAGCCGCTTTAATTGGGGGGCGCACCACGTTCCGCCGTCAAAATGTTTGTCTGACCGTTCGTCATCGAGTGGTGCGGACAGATTAGAGTCTACTTTTAATTGTGTAGCCCTGCGTCACAGTGCGTCTCAGAGGGCCTATCAGGCCGTCTCTTTATGACTCTGCATTTAAATCATTTAAGCCGTTTCTCAATACCAAGTACGCGGACTACGTTCTCGCGGACTTGGAAGTACGTACTTGGCAAGTCCGGACTTTTAAGTACAGACTTCCGAGAACGCGAGTACACACCTGCAATTGGATCAGCAGCGGAGTCCACACGAGTCACCTCCGATGCGTCCTCGGTAGAACGGCCTCATCGAGAACGCATCGAGAACACACACAGGTTTTACGACAGTACTCGCGTACTTGGAATTGGAACAGTGCTTGGGGCTACCACTGATGACGTTTACCGAGAACGCAAGTACACGAGAACACACGAGAACGCGGTCCTCTGAGAGGTGGACCTTTCAGAGGACCACCTGCTGTCTTTTCAGCGGTAGCTCCCTCCCCCCTCTCTCCTCTCCACCTCCACCTCCACCTCCGTCAGCCTCACGGAGAGGCTGCGGCTGGTCCCCTGCCGGTTTCATCCTCCCTTACCTTAGGTTGTCACGGCGATGTCAGCTGTCTGTTGTGTGTTGCATGGAGGGGGGAGGGGAGGGGAGGGGAGGGAGGGGGGGGGGGGGGGGGGGACTTCATCGTGGGTCACCACTGGTGGGTCACCACGGGTGTCCGTGGATCTGTGTGTCGGTCCTGTCCCGTCTGTCTTTCCCTTCTGTTCAGCGTCTCCTTTTAACTGTTGTTATGGTTGGGCCTTTGGTTTTGGTTCCTCGGTTTCTTCTTTACCTTGTGTTGTGTGAGTGGGGGCGGGGGCGGGGTGGGGGGTTGGGGGGGGGTCCCCATTTAAACACCATCAATCCAAACTGTCCCGCACGTTAGCCCAGATGAGACCGCCGGTCCAGAGGACATGCATCCCATAATACTCACTACAGTGTGTGTACACACACTTGTTGTAATCTCTTTACTCTTTATATATAATCTCTTTACTCTTACTTTTTACTGTACGAGCATCTCAATTGTCCTTGTCAACCAAGACCGTAGTAAACATTTGAACGTTAAGTATGTTTTGATCTGAGTTTCACTCAGACGTTTTTATTTTATAATGCTGCTTTGGGTAAATGATTCCCAGTTAGACCTGCTATATTTTTATTTAGTTATTTATTATTTTATTTATCGTTATGGATATTTGTTACCCTAGTGCTTAGTTTTTAAACTTAAATAAAATGAAACATTGTTTCTACAGGGAAAGCACACAGACACAACACATGAGTACTCTTCAGGTGGTATTGACGAGAAAAGGGATTGGGCGTAGAGGATGGGCCGTCTTCCTGTGTCTCTAGTTCTGGACATCCGGACTGTTTGCATGCATGTGTCTGATTGGTGTTCAGTGGAGGGTCAAAGGTCATCCATTGAGGAGAACTAAAGAACAACAAATGAACACAATTCATCACTGACATGAATTGACGCCCAAAATATTGGCTCTGCTTTGATTTTCTGTCTCTTCACTATTTCTGTTATCTTGCAGCCTCTTTTATCCAAATTCTCCTTTCTTATAAATCCTGTAAGTAGGAACGGCAGTTCTTTTGACTTTCAGTCAGTTCTTGATCAATTCCTTGCCTTTTTCTATTGTTTTACCATTTTGTCGCGATCATTTAATGATTTGTCATCCATTCTACTTCCTGTATCCATCCACACGCACACCCGCTACCACCTGCCATACGCCACACCCGTCAGCATTACGTCAACAACGTCCCAAAGATGGTGGGAGGGGCCTCACCCACGCCCTCACCACATCGTCTGACCCCCCTCCCCCCTCCCCCCTTCCATCACTCTGTCGCCAGTTTGTGACAATGCAGCCTTTTTAATTTATTTTTTCCTTTCCGTTACCACTAATCTTTGATTTGATCCAAGACCGTCCATCACCCAACAACTCCCCCAACTCTCTCTCTCTCTCTCTCTCTCTCTCTCTCCCTCTCCCTCTCCCTCTCTCTCTCTCTCTCTCTCCCTCTCCCTCTCCCTCTCTCTCTCTCTCTCTCGCCTCCCCCCTCACACACGCCTCATCGAGCAAGCTCAGCATTGTTCAGCCAGTTTTTTTGTTCCGTGTGATTTGGTTATGTACTGTTAGTTGAGTTCAGTTTGGGAATCCATTGGTTTGGTGCCTCAATGCATGACGTGAATGGTCTGTGGCTTGGCGGTGACTTGGCGGAGTCATCCCAGACGCACGGGCGCTGACACAGGGACTTTGCAGCTGGGGGGGGGGGATGTTTATTCAAAGACGTGTAAACGGATTTAGTTTCACTTTCACTTTCCCATAGTTTTCCCCTCCTTGTGGATAAACACTATATACCCGGGATGGCAGGCCTACTTTTGTGGCAAACTCTTTGTGTCAGAAGTCCCTCGTGGTTTGCCTTTCTTTATGGCGTGAGTGAGCATTTGTCCTTTAAGTCTCCGTTCTTAACATTTCTTTATGATTTATTAACTGTCCTGGTCTGTGTTTTGATTTGCACCTTCACGGTCGCGTTTATTTTCGTCCGCTTGAGTTGTTGTTGTTATTGTTGTCGTTGTTGTTGTTGGTGTGTGCATACCCCCAGTATACTTCCCCCCCCCCTCCGTTTGCTTCTTCCATGGTGTGCCTGTCCCACCGTCACCCCCCCCCCCCCCCCCCCCCCCCCTCCGCCCGGCTTGCCCCCACACAGGGTCCTCTTGATGTGTGTGTGCGTGTGTCTCTGGTCTCTGTGCAGCCATCGCCACCCAGGTGGGCCTGGAGCTGCGGAGGAAGGGCTCCCAGATGTCGGCCGACTCCATGGTCTCCAACCCCATGTTCGACGCCAACGAGTTCCCCGAGAGCTACGAGGCCGGCCGTGCAGAGGCCTGCGGCACGCTCTGCCGCATCTTCTGCAGCAAGAAGACCGGCGAGGAGATCCTGCCCGTCTACCTGTCCAGGTAACCCCCTCGTTAGAGCCCCACCCGTCTACCAGTCCAGGTAACCCCCTCGTTAGGGCCTCACCCGTCTACCTGTCCAGGTAACCCCCTCGTTAGGGCCTCACCCGTCTACCTGTCCAGGTAACCCCCTCGTTAGGGCCCCACCCGTCTACCTGTCCAGGTAACCCCCTCGTTAGGGCCTCACCCGTCTACCTGTCCAGGTAACCCCCTCGTTAGGGCCTCACCCGTCTACCTGTCCAGGTAACCCCCTCGTTAGGGCCCCACCCGTCTACCTGTCCAGGTAACCCCCTCGTTAGGGCCCCACCCGTCTACCTGTCCAGGTAACCCCCTCGTTAGAGCCCCGCCCATCTACCTGTCCAGGTAACTCCAGCAGTAGAGCCCCACCCGTCTACCTGTCCAGGTAACTCCTCGTTAGAGCCCCACCCATCTACCTGTCCAGGTAACCCCAGCAGTAGAGCCCCACCCATACTGAATTTTAGGGGTAGATTACGATACCGATATTGGGGAGTAAAAGATTACCGATATCGATATATCGACCGATATTCTAAATAATAATCTTGCCGTAGGTAAGATGTTGAATCAAAAACAGAAGGTGGCGGGTTCGAACCCCTGTCTACCTGTAAGCATCCTTGAGCCTCTGGGGCAGTTTCCTCTTCAGCTGCTGGAGGTCCAGAATCACCATGTGTTTACTGCCATGTGTATCAAAAAAAAAAAAAAACACTACAACATGCTTGTATATAAGATGATGGATAAAAGGATAGAAGCCTCTCTGTCTATAAATGACTCAATGGTGATTGATGGACCAATCACTGGCAGTGCTGAATGGCCTCTCTTCCTCCCCCCTTGCAGGTTCTACATGGTTCTCATCCAGGGCCTCCAGATCTCTGACTTCATCTGTCGGCCGGTGCTGGCCTCCATCATCCTCAACTCCTCCGCCCTCTTCTGCTCCGACCTGAAGGGCATCAACGTGGTGGTGCCCTACTTCATAGCGGCGCTGGAGACCATCCTACCAGACAGGTGAGGAAGACTCGCATGCTCGCCTCTCATTGGCTGATGAACGGATACTCGTCTTTCATTGGCTGATGAACGGATACTCGTCTTTCATTGGCTGATGAACGGATACTCGTCTTTCATTGGCTGATGAACGGATACTCGTCTGTCATTGGCTGATGAACGGATACTCGTCTTTCATTGGCTGATGAATGGATACTCGACTTTCATTGGCTGATGAACGGATACTCGTCTGTCATTGGCTGATGAACGGATACTCGTCTTTCATTGGCTGATGAACGGATACTCATAAGTCTTTCACGGAACGATATTAGACGGTTTGACCGACAGAATTTCCCGTAGCATTTCTGTCGCCAAACCATGCGGTTACGTCCTACCCCATCGTGACATCACAAGTGGGAGTCACGAGATGTGTGACGGGTAGACCAGCCCACCAGTTGGTACAGTCCACTGGATAGGGCTGCAGTGTGGGTCTACCCAGCATGCATCTCACCTTCACCTTCACCTTCACCTCCTGCCCCCGGGCTCCTCAGGGAGCTGTCCAAGTTCAAGATGTACGTGAACCCCACGGAGCTGCGCCGGGCGTCCATCAACATCCTGCTGGCCATGCTGCCGCTGCCCCACCACTTTGGGAACATCAAGTCAGAGGTACTGTAGGGTACTCTACTACGAGTACTTTAAACATCAAGTCAGAGGTCGGTACTGTAGGGTACTCTACTACGAGTACTTTAAACATCAAGTCAGAGGTCGGTACTGTAGGGTACTCTACTACGAGTACTTTAAACATCAAGTCAGAGGTCGGTACTGTAGGGTACTCTACTACGAGTACTTTAAACATCAAGTCAGAGGTCGGTACTGTAGGGTACTCTACTACGAGTACTTCACTCATACTAAACTAGTACTCAATAAACATCAAGTCAGAGGTCGGTACTGTAGGGTACTCTACTACGAGTACTTTACTCATACTAAACTAGTACTCAATAAACATCAAGTCAGAGGTCGGTACTGTAAGGTACTCTACTACGAGTACTTTAAACATCAAGTCAGAGGTCGGTACTGTAGGGTACTCTACTACGAGTACTTTACTCATACTAAACTAGTACTCAATAAACATCAAGTCAGAGTTACACAGAGGCTGCTCAACGCTATACTACCCTATACTATGAATATACTTTACTCATACTATACTAGTACTAATATACACTTGGATGAATACTACACTGTACTCATACTTGACTATATTACTTCAACTGCACTCATACTTGACTACACTTGGCTATACTACCACTACTGTACTAATACTTGACTACACTTTACTATACTACTACTGTACTATACTGCCATTATAAGGTATGCAGGCTCCGAATCAAACGATCCAAAGCAACAACTGTGTTCTGTGTTCTTGGTTGAAGGTTCTTCTGGAGGGGAAGTTCAGCGAGGAGGACGGCTCTCCTCACGACCAGCCCGTCTCCTTCCTGTCCCTGAGGCTACGGCTGGTCAACGTCCTCATAGGAGCCCTCCAGACGGAGACCGATCCCACCAACACACAGCTTATTCTGGGTAATGTAGTCCCCGCCCACACACAGCTCATTCTGGGTAATGTAGTCCCCGCCCACATTACCCAGCTCATTCTGGGTAATGTAGTCCCCGCCAACACACAGCTCATTCTGGGTAATGTAACGCAGACAGAGAGTAATTCAATTCAACTAATTTAACGTAAATTTGTCCCTGACTTCAGGTGCCATGCTGAACATCGTCCAAGATTCAGCGCTGCTGGAGTCCATCGGCACACAGAATGAAACGGTGAGACTCCATCCCACAAAAGGATAGAAACCACCAGCCTCAGGAGACGTACCTCCTACCTCTCCAAGTCTTAACTCATGACCTAAGGATAGCAACCGGAGACGTACCTCCTTTCTCCTATTTCTCCAAGTGTAAGACCTACGTCGGTCCTTGCGTTTGCAGGGTTGTCGAGACTAAAAGTTCAAATATTTCAACTCGAGAGAAAGTGTCGCGCTGCAAATCCTCGTGAACGCGCTCGCCCGTGACAGGGCGTTCATGTCAAATCTTGCCGCAGGTTTTACTAGCGACAAATGTCGCCTAATTCGCGTCTCTACGTCGACTTTGTATGGAGTCGTGTCGCGTTTGGTGTGAACGCACAGTAAAGGTTTGTGTGTCGGTCCTTTTACGTTTGCAGGGCTGTCGAGACTAAAGGTTTGTGCGTCGGTCCTTTTACGTTTGCAGGGTTGTCGAGACTAAAGGTTGGTTTGTGCGTTGGTCCTTTTTGCGTTTGCAGGGTTGTCGAGACTAAAGGTTGGTTTGTGCGTCTGCCCTTTTTGCGTTTGCAGGGCAGCATCGACGGCAGCCAGCCCGGCTCCAGGAACCAGAGCCACAGCCGCAGCAACAGCGGCATCAGCTTCAACAGCGGGGGCAGCATGGAGCCCACCAGCCCCGACTCGGAGCGGCCGTCCCAGGCCCTGCTGAGAGACTACGGTAGGCAGGCGCCGACCGCCCGCAGTGGAGGTCCTTCTCTGACCGCTGGGGGGCTGTACGTCCGCGTCCGTGGGAGCGTTGGAACGGGCTGGGGGGAGCTGGAAGGGGGGGGGCTCCTGCTTTGAGGAGGGAAATGGAGACTGGAACGGGACGGGAGTCAGGTGGTCAGAGTAAATGTTATTTTAGATAAGATTTCAGCTTAATAATCCCCCCCCCGGAGGGGAAAGTCGTTTGTTACAGTGCAGCAGCAGTGGAAGACACAGGATATAGTGCAATAAAAACACAAGGTAATGCTAAGGGAAACAGAAATGGATGATAAATTAAATGCTACAGTCAGGACATACGGATCAAAAAAGTATAAATTACGAAGTTGCCCGCTGCCAGTGCTACACATTATATCCAAGTGTGTAAATGCTAATGTTAAAATGTTAAATGCACAGAGGCCTCACACACACCTTATGTCTCCGAAGGGCCGTTTGTTTAACCACCAGTAGTCAACACTGATGCAATGCGAACCAAATGATAAATGACACTGCCGTCATGTTGTTTTTACTTCTGAGCTAAGTAAGAATTAGATCATTAAATCCTTGCTTGCTCGCTTTAATATACACTCCACAACTGGTCATGCAAACCATGTGTGTGACACTGAATAATGTTCTAGACAGACCAAGGTAGTTGGGATACTCTTTGACGTGACGGTATAAAAACAGGAGAGTGTAGATGTGATAGTGTAGATCTAATAGTAGATGTAATAGTACCGGCATTACCGCTTTGCAACACACCTTCATTGCTTAACGTACGTCTCTGCTCAGGACAACACATACACCCTGCCACCTGTAGAAGGCAGCTGATGGAGCATAGCCCCTCTCCACGTCTCAGACTGACTTTCCCTGTAAGCTTTCCATGTGAGCTGCGCTGTTGTTGCATGGGTCAGCCTGGGCTGGGAGCAGCCACGGGTTTACTGGGAGGCGTGGCCGTGTGATGTTATTAACCAACGTGTGCACTAACATGACCACCGTGTTCTCCGCAGCCAACGTGGTCAAAGTGATCTGGAGGGTTAAGAAGCGCTGGGTGAAGTGTCTCTGTAGGTCTCACTGAGGCTCTGCCGTGATCTGCCGTGTCTTTAGATTCCGATTCTGAAACTCTAAAGCCGGACTTGAGTCTCCGACTTTAAAGCTCCTTTCCTCTCAGTCTTTATCTTCTTTAGTCTTGTGTGCCAACTCTGAGTGCAGTGTCCTATGTTTTACTCTGAAAACCTGTTCTCATAATGAGTGACTTGAGTGAACAAACCGTAGTATAATTTGTGTGTGTGTGTCACTTTGGATGAAAACTCAATTTAAATGTCAATAATACAAATGACCGCAACTCAACAAATAGGTCCTCAGCCCCACCCATATATGGACATCCTGGTCCCACATGAGAGCCTATCGCGGGGGGTTTCAAATTTGCTCGTACCGCTGTTTGACACATTGTATTTTGATACAGCTATAAAGTCAAAGCCATGATTTGTCTTTAAAAGTATTAAACGACTGCAGTAAATAAACACATTCCGGAGGTTCCAGTCTTTGTTCCGTGTCACGTGATACACCCGTGTATACATATGTACGCTTATGTGGGCTAATGCTGACATGCGACAGATCAGCTCTGTTGCATGTTAGCATGCTAACAGCGGTTAGCATGTGCGGGGCTGGTTAGCATGCGCGGAGGCCGGGCCGTTAGCGGCGTGATGCTAAAAGCAGCCATGTGTGCGGAGGCGGGGCCGTTAGCGGCGTGATGCTAACAGCAGCCATGTGTGCGGGGGCGGGGCCGTTAGCGGCGTGATGCTAACAGCAGCCATGTGTGCGGAGGCGGGGCCGTTAGCGGCGCGTGATGCTAATGTTTGCTCCTGTGTGCTACCAGCCAGCGTGGTGTTGTCCTTCACGCTCCTGTCCTCTGCTCCTCTTCTGCTCCTCCTCCTCCTCCTCCTCCTCCTCTGCTCCTCCCCTGTGTGGTGGCCGGTATTTCGGGTGTGATATGCTTCAGGTGTTTCAGATACGGCCGCTGGCCTGCTGGTGCGCAGCATTCACCTGGTCACCCAGAGACTCAACTCCCAGTGGAGGCAGGACATGAGCATCTCACTGGCCGCGCTGGAGCTACTGGCCGGCCTGGCCAAGGTGAGGCGCCCCCCCCCCGGTGGACAGTCCTGGTATCACGCCTGGTTTCAGGATCGTCTGTGTTGTGCGTTGCTGTTATTCATCGTGGTTATGTCCGTTAAACTCCTAACTACAAATATTAGTCCTATTAGTGAAAGGTGCATGTGATGTATACGGTAGAGGATTATGGCCACTTGTGATTCGAAGTTTAAACTGATTTCTGAATTTAAACTCGGAGATTAAAGTCAGAACTCCAAAAAAAAAAAATCACATGTGGCCATAATCCTCTTCTGTAGATGTATATTGTTTCTTATTGCTTATTTTATTTTGTCATTGTCGTTTTTATTATTTTATTGTATTAAAACGTATTCATAATTTAATCACGCTTTTCCCAATCCTTTGACTCTTGAGAGCTGCTGTAACAAGATAGATAAGATTCCCTGGTGTGGCCTAAATGAAGTTATCTTCTGAATGAGCGTGGGCCTTCTCCATCAGCACCCGGCTGCTGTGCCGTGTAACAGACGCTCCCCTCCGTGTGTCCGGCTCCAGGTAAAGGCCGGGGTGGACTCGGCGGACCGGAAGCGGGCGGTCAGCTCCATCTGCGGCTACATCGTGTACCAGTGCAGCCGGCCGGCCCCGCTCCAGTCCCGGGACCTCCACTCCATGATCGTCGCCGCCTTCCAGTTCCTCTGCGTGTGGCTCACGGAGCACCCGGACATGCTGGACGAGAAGGTAGGGGCTTCCTGGAGTCTGGTAGAGGCGGAGAACCAGAACCCGGTCCTCCTCCAGTTCCCCTGTGGGCCCGTCCTCAAGCCTCCGGTACAGTTATAGGCTGAAGAGCTGCCCGAGGCACGCTTGGGTCTCTTGGCCGTTACGTTGTGATTCTGAGCGTTAGAAAACGTTCTTAAAGTCTGACGCTGAGGTGGATGTGAGCCGTCACTGTTTACTGTAACTGTAACCTTTGCGTTGTTGAAGTGGCTGTAAAATAACTAATAAAACGAAATCCGTTCTTTACGTTTGGTTGGAGGACAAAGGGCACTATGGCGATCACAGAAAGTGTGATGGGATGTTATATAACCTTTATACTTATTGTGTGTTTGTACGTCCTGGCACTTAAAAACAGTACTTCACATTGTGTAGCATCTTATCCTAGCTATCTCTGTTGTACACGGGGGATGGGTTAACCTAGTGATGGTTAGTGTATACAGGGAATGGGTTAACCTAGTGATGGTTAGTGTACACGGGGAATGGGTTAACCTAGTGATGGTTTGTGTCTACGGCGAATGGGTTAACCTAGTGATGGTTAGTGTATACTGGGGATGGGTTAACCTAGTGATGGTTAGTGCTCGGCCCTTGGTTCTATGAACATCCTCACTGCACCCACAGAGATAGATCGTTGTTTCTCCTTCTTCTGACCAATGTACTTACTGTAAGTCGCTGTGGTGGATAAAAGCGTCTGCTGAACGCCCTCAACGTAAATGTTATACAACCTTGATAAATCGTAAATGTTATACAACACTGAAGCCTCAGCCTGCAGGCGGTCGCTGCAGGCGGTCGCTGCGTGGGTCAGCCCCCCGGGCTGACGGTCGCCTTGTGTCCCCTGGTGGTCATGGGGGCCCCCCCCCCCCGGGCTGACAGCCGCCTTGTGTCCTCTGGTGATCATGGGGGCCCCCCCCCCCCCGGGCTGACAGCCGCCTTGTGTCCCCTGGTGATCATGGGGGCCCCCCCCCCCCCCGGGCTGACAGCCGCCTTGTGTCCCCTGGTGATCATGGGGCCCCCCCCCCCCCCCCCCGGGCTGACGGCCGCCTTGTGTCCCCTGGTGATCATGGGGGCCCCCCCCCCCCCGGGCTGACGGTTGCCTTGTGTCCCCTGGTGATCCAGGACTGCCTGGTGGAGGTGCTGGAGATCGTGGAGCTGGGCATCTCGGGCAGCAAGTCCCGCCAGGACCTGGAGGTGCGGCACAAGGGCGACAAGGAGCACAACCCGGCCTCCATGAGGGTGAAGGATGCCGCCGAGGCCACGCTGTCCTGGTCAGTCCCCCCCCCCCCCCCCCGCCCCGAGCCCCGCCGTCGGCAGGGCCACGGTCTTCATCCTAGTCTTCATTATAGTCTTCATCATAATCCTCCCTATAGTCTTCATCATAGTCTTCATCCTAGTCTTCACCATAGTCTTCATTATAGTCTTCATCATAATCCTCTCATGGTCTTCATCATAGTCTTCTTCTTGAGCATAATCCTCTTCATAGTCTTCACCATAGTCTTCATCATAATCCTCCCTATAGTCTTCATCATAGTCTTCATCATAATCTTCACTGTAGTCTTCATCATAGTCTTCACCATAGTCTTCATCATAATCCTCCCTATAGTCTTCATCCCATCCTAGTCTTCATCGTGATCTTCTTCATACTGCTGCTACTACTGAGCCATCCCAAGACTCTGCCCTGCTCACTGACCCTCTCCTCCTCCTCCTCCTCCCGGGTACCGTGCTGCTGCGTGTTGCCGTGGCGACCACGCAGCATCATGCAGGTGCTGGGCGCGTTCCCGTCGCCCAGCGGGCCGGCCTCCACCTGCAGCCTGCTGAACGAGGACACCCTGATCCGCTACGCCCGCCTCAGCTCCACCGGCGCCGGAAACTTCCGCTACTTCGTCCTGGACAACTCGGTCATCCTGGCCATGCTGGAGCAGCCGCTGGGCAACGAACAGAGTGAGTCCTGGAAGGGACACATCCCCCCCCCCCCGAGCGCCACATCCACATCCCCCACCACCCCGTCACATCCACCCCCACCACCCCCCGCGCGCCACATCCACCCCCCCACCACCCCCCGCGCCACATCCACCCCCCCCCCCCCCACCACCCCGCCACCCCCCCCCCCCCCGTGCCACATCCACCCCCCACCACCCCCGCGCCACATCCACCCCCCACCACCCCTGCGCCACATCCACCCCGCCACATCCACCCCCCACCACATCCACCCCCCCGTCACCCCGCCACATCCACCCCCCCACCACCCCCCCGCGCCACATCCACCCCCCCACCACCCCGCCACATCCACCCCGCCACATCCACCCCCCCACCCCACTCCGGCACATCTGGGGTGGTGGAGGGGTGGATGTGGCGGGGTGGTTGTGGTGGGGGGGTGGATGTGGCGCCACAACCACCCCCCACCAACACCCCGCCACATCCACCCTCCACCCCCCCCCGCGCCACATCCACCCCCCCCCGCTCCACATCCACCCCCCCCACCACCCCGCCACCAGACACTCACCCCATCACCCCTGAGGTCTATGTGTGTACTGAGGTGTGTGTGTGTGTGTGTAGTGAGGTGTGTGTGTGCAGTCAGTGGTGTGTACTGAGTGTGTGTGTACTGAGGTGTGTGTTGTGACCCCAGACCCCAGCCCCTCGGTGACGGTCCTGATCCGGGGGACGGCCGGGAGACACGCCTGGACCATGCAGCTCTTCCACCAGCCCAGAGCCGCCAGGGCCACCCAGAGGGTGAGGCACCAGCACCCAGGGGCTCTGGCCTCCTCTCCTCTCTCCTCCTCTCCTCTCCTCTCCTCTCTCCTCTCTGGTCTCCTCTCTCCTCTCTCCTCTCTGGTCTCCTCTCTGCTCTCCTCTCTGGTCTCCTCTCTCCTCTCTCCTCTCTGGTCTCCTCTCTCCTCTCCTCCGCTCTCCTCTCTCCTCTCTCCTCTCCTCTCTCTCCTCTCTCTCCTCTCTCTCCTCTCTGCTCTCCTCTCCTTTCTCCTCTCTCCTCTCTCCTCTTCTCCTCTGCTCCTCTCTCCTCCTCTCCTCTCTCCTCTCCTCCGCTCTGGTCTCCTCTCTCCTCTTCTCCTCTTCTCCTCTCTACTCTCCTCTCTCCTCTCTGGTCTCCTCTCTTCTCTCTCCTCTCCTCTCTCCTCTCTCCTCTGCTCCTCTCTGGTCTCCTCTCTTCTCTCTCCTCTCCTCTCTCCTCTCTGGTCTCCTCTCTCCTCTCCTCCTCTCTCCTCTCTCCTCTCTGGGATCCTCTCTTTTGTTGCTTCTTTTAAGGTCTTGACTCTCAGGGAGTATTTAAAATCTCTGAGAAAACTTTAAGGTTTTAAAGAGCTTTGGCCAGCTGTCTTTAAAACCTCCCCCCTCCTCCCCTCTCCTCCCCTCTCCTCACCCGTACAGCAGGTGTTTGTCCCTGAGGGACGGCCGACCCCCAACAACGACGTGGGGGTCCGCTATAGCGTGAAGCAGAGACCGTTCCCCGAGGAGGTGGACAAGATCCCCCTGGTCAAGGCCGACGTCAGCATCCCCGACCTGGACGACATCGTCAACAAGGAGGTGAGGACCGGCACCCCGCCCTATCCCCCAGTACACCCAGTACCCCCTGTTCCCCCCCTAGTACCCCCTTTACACCTCTGTACCCCCTGTTCCCCCCCTAGTACAACCTTTACCCTCCCAGTACCCCCCAGTACCTCCTGCTCCCCCTAGTACCCTCTGTACCCCTCTGTACCCCCCAGTACCTCCTGTTCCCCCAGTAGTACCCCCTTTACCCCCCCAGTACCCCCTATACCCCCAAGTACCTCCTGTTCCCCCAGTAGTACCCCCTTTACCCCCCCCAGTACCCCTCTGTACCCCCCAAGTACCTCCTGTTCCCCCAGTAGTACCCCCTTTACCCTCCCAGTACCCCCTTTACCCCCCCAGTACCCCTCTGTACTCCCCAGTACCCCTCTGTACCCCCTAGTACCGCCTGTACCCCCTTTCACCCGTAGTACCCCCTTACCCCTAGTAGTGAAGGGGTTGTGTGATGATTATGTTCAGGTGGGCTGTATGGGCTGGCCCCCACGGCCCCAACCATGGCGGTGCTGTTAGTAAAGGGGTTGTGTGATGTGGCCCCAACATGCGGTCATGTTAGTGAATGGGTTGTGTGATGTGGCCCCAACATGCGGTCATGTTAGTGAATGGGTTGTGTGATGTGGCCCCAACATGCGGTCATGTTAGTGAATGGGTTGTGTGATGTATATGTTCAGGTGGGCTGTATGAGCTGGCCCCATGGCCCCAACATGTTAGTAAAGGGGTTGTGTTACTGTTAGTGAATGGGTTGTGTGATGTATATGTTCAGGTGGGTTGTATGGGCTGGCAGGATGAGGCGACCTACACATTCAAGTGTAATGACCCGCACGTGAGTTTGAAGATCCTTAATCCGGAAAAACCGCTGGGGTGTCGTTGACAACGGGTCTCCATGACAACATATAACAACTGACTCCTCATTCGTCCTTGGCACCAAGCATTCAACGTCATGATTAGGGATACGTGTTAACGTGTTTTAGAGTGTAAATGTGGTGATTCGACGTCGGACAACGTCATCGTTTTCTGCATTTACCAAGAACTAAAACTTAATTTACGGAATGTGGTGGAAACACGACAGTTGGAAACAATCGATGGTCGCCAAGTTGTGTTTTTACAATTTCGGTGACATCTGTAACACAACGTCACATCTGGGAACAGACCAGCCTTCACCAAAACATTGACAGAAACTGATATATTGTCGATTTAAAAAAATAAAAAATAAAATAAGAAGTGATTCAAAAATAATAATTTTTCCAGTTTTCGATGGAAGATTAACAAGAAAATGAAGGAAAATAATTCTCAGCCCCAGGCAATGTTTGGTGCCAACCTCCTTCCCTCTGTAACCAATAACAAGGCTTCAGCGGCTACTACACATGGGGTTATGGGGGATGGTGACGCCTAACCTACTGGACTATGGGACAAACACCGCCTGAGAGGGGAACCGTCCGGCTCGCCTTTGTTCTGAGATGCGATACGAAATTCGGAACAATTGTGAAAATCGTGAAAAAAATAAAAATAAAAAAAAACTGAATCCCAGAAAAATCTTAACCCCCCCGAAAATTCGGAATTCCAGAAAAGTCGGACCGTTGACGTCGTCGTCGATCGTGGGTTTCGTCTTCTCGAAATCACACCGACGACGTCAAAGATCCGACGTTCCCGAAAGTTTTAACGTTAACCTCAACATCTCACATCAGAACACAGCCGAGCGCCTGACGTCCCCCTCTAAAGCCTTCCCCTAGTGAAACCCCCCTCTCCACCAATCAGCTTCCCCCACCTTTCTCAACCCCGCCCTCCCCCCCTAACGACCTCCCATGATGCCTTGCAGCTGGAGCTGCAGCACGAGCGCCTGCGCAGCATGATGAGCAAGCAGGTGGAGTACGAGCAGGCGGTGGAGCGCCACAGCGGGGACGCCTGGCGCGCCAAGCCCTTCCCCGACCCCCACACCGACTGCAAGCCCCCCACGCCCGCCCAGGAGTTCCAGACCGCACGCCTCTTCCTCTCCCACTTTGGCTTCCTGTCCCTGGAGGCTCTCAAGGTGAGGAGACGGGGGTGGGGGGGGGTGGGGGCAGGAGATCTGCTGGGACGGGGGGGTGGTGTAAATAATAACCGTTTGAATAACCGAGATTTCAATATTGACCAAAAATAATCGTGATTATGATTTTTTTTTTTTTCCCATAATCGAGCAGCCCTAGTTTTAAACGCGGCGGTGGTGCGTGCTTTCGTAACCACCTTGTCGCCGTGGTGGCGTGGCGTTGTGGCGTTCTTAACCCCGACCCTGAACCGTGTCCCCCCCCCCCCCCCCGAACCAGGAGCCCAACAACAGCCGCCTGCCCCCCCACCTCATCGGCCTGGAGTCCTCCCTGCCGGGCTTCTTCGACGACATCAGCTACCTGGACCTGTTGCCGTGCCGACCCTTCGACACGGTGTTCGTGTTCTACGTGCGGGCGGGGCAGAAGAGCAGCCACGAGGTGAGTGGTCGCCTGGTGACGTCACACCGGTGACGTCGTCGCCTGGTGACGTCACACCTGTGACGACATCGTCGTCTGGTGATGTCACACCGGTGACGTCGTCGCCTGGTGACGTCACACCGGTGACGTCGTCGCCTGGTGATGTCACACCGGTGACGTCGTCGCCTGGTGACGTCACACCTGTGACGTCGTCGCCTGGTGACGTCACACCTGTGACGTCGTCGTCTGGTGATGTCACACCGTGACGTTGTCTCCTGGTGACGTCACACCCGTGACGACATCGTCGTCTGGTGATGTCACACCCGTGATCCAAAACCAAATAATCCACAACAGGCGTTCAAATGTATAATAATAATAATCATCACAGTGTAAAACTACTCCTCACGCACAAGCAATGTGTCAGAGTCCTGCCAGTGTCTCACCCCCGTGTGTGTCTCACCCCCACCGTGTCTCACCCCTGCATGTATTCCCACGGTGTCTCACCCCCACCGTGTCTCACCCCTGCATGTATTCCCACGGTGTCTCACCCCCTGCGTGTGTCTCACCCCCGCGTGTGTCTCACCCCCACCGTGTCTCACCTCCACGGTGTCTCACCCCTGCGTGTCTCTCACCCCCTCTGTGTGTCTCACCCCCACCGTGCGTGTGTCTGACCCCTGGTGTGTGTCTCACTCCCACGGTGTCTCAACCCCTGCGTGTGTCTCACCCCTGGTGTGTGTCTCACTCCCACGGTGTCTCACCCCCTGCGTGTGTCTCACCCCTGGTGTGTGTCTCACTCCCACGGTGTCTCACCCCCTGCGCATGTGTCTCACCCCCGGCGTGTGTCTCACCCCCACCGTGTCTCACCCCCACGCGCATTCCTACGGTGTCTCACCCCCACCGTGTCTCACCCCCACGCGCATTCCTACGGTGTCTCACCCCCACCGTGTCTCACCCCCACGCGCATTCCTACGGTGTCTCACCCCCACCGTGTCTCACCCCTGCGTGTCTCACCCCCTGCGTGTGTGTCTCACCCCCTCCGTGTGTCTCACCCTGGTGTGCGTCTCACTCCCCCCGCGTGTGTGTGTCTCTCACCCCCCCGTCCAGATCCTGAGGAACGTGGAGTCGTCGGGCAGCGTCCAGCCCCAGTTCCTGGAGTTCCTGCTGTCCCTGGGCTGGGCCGTGGAGGTGGGGCGCCACCCGGGCTGGACCGGACACCTGGACACCAGCTGGTCCCTCAACTGCTGCTCCGACGGGCCCCCCGCCCAGCCCCAGGGTGAGCCCAGGGGGCGGGGCGGGGCGGGGCTGGGGGGGGGCTCACTCCTATAGAGCCGTGGTTCTCAAACCTTTACTACTAGTGTACCCCCTCTTAAGATATTCTTTCAGCTGAGTACACCATTTCAGGAGGATAATAACTAGAATGAACATAAATAATGTATTTGTGTTCTATTTGGCAGTGTGAACATGGTATGGTTCTCCACCCTCCACCACGCTCCATGTTACAACTTAAGCCCAGCAAGGAGGACGGGGGGTGGATGGGTTGAGGCCGGTGTGATTGACCTCTGACCTCTGACCTGTGCTCTCTGACCTGTGACCTCTGACCTGTGACCTCTGACCTGTGCTCTCTGACCTGTGACCTCTGACCTGTGACCTCTGACCTGTGCTCTCTGACCTGTGCTCTCTGACCTGTCACCTGTGCTCTCTGACCTGTGACCTCTGACCTGTGCTCTCTGACCTGTGCTCTCTGACCTGTGCTCTCTGACCTGTCACCTGTCACCTGTGCTCTCTGACCTGTGCTCTCTGACCTGTGACCTCTGACCTGTGCTCTCTGACCTGTGCTCTCTGACCTGTGCTCTCTGACCTGTCACCTGTCACCTGTGCTCTCTGACCTGTGCCCTCTGACCTGTGACCTTTTGACCTGTGCAGAGGACGCAGCCAGCCCGGAGGAGACGGGCGGCTCCGTGTTCAACGGGGAGAGGAAGGTTCTGTACTACGCCGACGCCCTGACGGAGATCGCCTTCGTGGTGCCCTCGCTGACGGAGAACTCGGGTCAGTGCGCACCCCACGCCCACGCCCACGCCCACGCCCACGCCCGCGCCCACGCCCACGCCCACGCCCACGCCCACGCCCACGCCCGCGCCCACGCCCACGCCCGCGCCCACGCCCACGCCCACGCCCACGCCCACGCCCACGCCCGCGCCCACGCCCACGCCCACGCCCACGCCCACGCGTCCTCGGGGAACACGCCGAGGACGCACAGCTGCTGGTACCGTCTGCTGGTACCGTCTGCTGGTACCGTCTGCTGGTACCGTCTGCTGGTACCGTCTGCTGGTACCGTCTGCTGGTACCACCAGGTCACCTCACGGCACTCGAGGCGTTCAGCAGAGCCTTTTAACACCGGGGGGGGTGGGGGGGGGGGGTGCGTGGGGGGTGGGGGGGGGGGCGTGAACTGAAAGTGGATTAAGACGCTGTTCATGTCGTTCATTGGGACGGTGGGGATTAGGGCGTCTTGCTCCTGCTAGAGACAGGAGGGCCGGGAGGAATCGAACCCTGGTTTCTGGAGTACTTAATTCATTCAGGGGTCGCAAATTAATCTGCTGCTGGACAGGATAATTATACTGAAAATGGAGAGCGGGAAAAAAAATACAATACAAGTATAAGCCCTAATGCAGTCAGGAATAAACGCATGAATTATGAAAAAAAAAAATGAAAAAAAGATGAATCATATTAACACGAAAACCATAAAATAACCATATTGCTCAAAAATGGAAGTTTCTATAAAGTGACCGTCTGAGCCCCCCCCCCCCTAGCGCCGCGCTGACAGACTCTCTCTCCGCCCCCAGAGGACTCGTCGGTCCACAGTGACTCCACGGTGGAGGCGGACTCCACCACAGACCTCATGCCCCCCGTCCTGAAGCAGCCCAACCTCACGCTGGAGCTCTTCCCCAACCACTCGGAGAGCCTGGAGTCAGCCAAGAAGGTACGTAGCCCGCGGCTAACCGCTAACGGCTAACCGCTAACGGCTAACAGGACCCCCCCCCAACCACTCGGAGAGCCTGGAGTCAGCCAAGAAGGTACGTAGCTCGCGGCTAACAGCTAACGGCTAACCGCTACCAGGACCCCCCCCAACCACTCTGACAACCTGGAGTCAGCCAAGAAGGTACGTAGCTCGCGGCTAACAGCTAACCGCTAACAGGACCCCCCAACCACTCGGGACAACCTGGAGTCAGCCAAGAAGGTACGTAGCTCGCGGCTAACAGCTAACCGCTAACAGGACCCCCCAACCACTCGGGACAACCTGGAGTCAGCCAAGAAGGTACGTAGCTCGCGGCTAACGGCTAACCGCCCTGACGACCTGGAGTCAGCCCAGAGGGTACGTAGCTAACAGCTGGTCTAGTCTCTGCAGAGGAGAGTGACCCTCAGCTGAACCACTGGTGTGGAGCAGTGCATGTCAGCACTGCGGGTCAGAGACACTCACCGTCAGCAGACGTTAAACCAAGAGTGTGGAGGCAGAAGGTGTGTGTGTGTGTGTGTGTGTGTGTGTGTGTGTGTGTGTGTGTGTGTGTGTGTGTGTGTGTGTGTGTGTGTGTGTGTGTGTGTGTGTGTGTGTGTGTGTGTGTGTGTGTGTGTGTGTGTGTGTGTGTGTGTGTCACACACAGGAGTTTCCTCTAACGCGTGTGTGTGTGGAGGCAGATGCACAGCTTTGTAAGAAGTGTGTGTGTCACAGGAGCTTCCTCTAATGTGTGTGTGTGTGTGTGTCACAGGCGTTTCCTCTAATGTGTGTGTGTGTGTGTCACAGGCGTTTCCTCTAATGTGTGTGTGTGTGTCACAGGAGCTTCCTCTAATGTGTGTGTGTGTGCAGCTCAGTCCTCTGGTGAAGACCAAGCGGTCGTCCACAGGGAAGTCCTTCCCTCTGCTGGGGCCTGAGACCAAGGTGTTGGTGGTGTGGGTGGAGCGCTTCGACGACATCGGTACACACGCACGCACACACGCACACGCACAAACACACACGTGCACACAGATACACATACACACACACACAGACACACAGACACATACACACATACATGCAGATGCACACGCACACACACACACACACAGATTGCACACGCGCATGCACACACACTTGCACACTTGCGTACAGACACACGCGGATGCACACAAACACACACACACACAGATGCATGCACGCACACACACACACACACACACGCGCATACACACATACATGCAGATGCACACACACATACACAGATACATGCAGATGCACACATACACACACACAAGCATGTACACACATGCCGATGCACACACACGCATGCAGATGCACACGTGCATGCACACACACATGCACACTTACGTACAGACACACGCGCATGCACATAGACACACAAACAAAGATGCATGCACAACCACACATGCACGCACGCACACAAGCAGATGCTCACACACACACACACACACACACACACACACACACACACACACACACACACACACACACACACACAGGGTGTCACATTATCCTAGGTACACAGCTCTGTGTCAGTTGATCCTCCTGATGGCGCCGCGCCAGCCGGCGGCGGAGATCTCAGGAACCTGAAAGAGTGGCTCCTACATTTTACGTTCTGCTTGTGGTTCCAGAGAATTTCCCTCTCTCTGATCTCCTGGCGGAGACCAGCACGGGCCTGGAGGCCAACGTCAGCAGCAGCACGTCCTGCAGGTAAGGACCCCAGCCCACCTCACCGCCGTCACGTCCAAACTCCAAAGATAAAATGTTTGCTTTCTTTGTTTCAATGTCACTCCCACTTGGCAGTCTCGCCATCAGCTAATAGAGGGACTGATACCCAGATGATTTAGACGAAGCCTTTTCACTGACTGAGCTGAGAGGTTCAGCTCATCCACTACCAGAGGCACAATGCCTGGACGCTCTCCCCTCTCCCCCTCCTCCTCCTCTGCTCCTCCTCTGCTCCTCCTCACCTGCTCCTCCCCCTCCTCACCTCCTCCTCACCTCCTCCTCACCTCCTCCTCTGCTCCTCCTCACCTGCTCCTCCCCCTCCTCACCTCCTCCTCACCTCCTCCTCCTCTGCTCCTCCCCCTCCTCACCTCCTCCTCACCACCTCCCTCCTCTGCTCCTCCTCTGCTCCTCCTCCCCCTCCTCACCTCCTCCTCACCTCCTCCTCCTCTGCTCCTCCAGGTCAGGGCTGCTGGAGAAGGACGTCCCGCTGATCTTCATCCACCCGCTGAAGACCGGTCTGTTCCGCATGCGTCTCCACGGCGCCGTGGGCAAGTTCAGCATGGTGATCCCCCTGGTGGACGGCATGGTGGTCAGCCGCAGGGCCCTCGGTGAGTCCCGCCCCTCCCTCCTCTCTGGACGGCCTGCTCTCACCTCCTCCCTCCTCCTGGTCCTCCTCCTAGTCTCAACTCCTCCTGGTCCTCTCCTCCTCCTA
>NC_140285.1:276022-323320 GCF_964030765.1 Micromesistius poutassou | reverse complement strand
AAGTGGGAGAGAGAGACAGGGGAGAGAGAGACAGGCCGACAGGCTCTCATGGCCGTAGCCAGATATGAAGTCAACGAGGTCCGGACCTCGGTGATTATTTCTTCAATAAAAAACAAAAACAAATTATATAAATTGATAACAACAAATAAATAAAAAGGAGAGAGACACAGACAGACAGACAGACAGAAGTATTTTGTCAACACGTCCCTCTGTATCCATCTCATTCTAGATGGTGAGTTTGTGTGTAGTGCGTCGCCCTGGCTTGTGTTTGTAGGTTTCATTTTGGTGTGAATTTTGCTCGATTTTAAAGGAAGGAATTGTGGCCCTCAGTCTGTTCTAAAGCCGGTCTGCGGGCCCGGTCTCTCTGGGTGTGAGGCGGGCCGGCTGACGTGGAAACATCAGCGCTTTCCTTTTTTTTTTGCCGTTCGCTGAAGTCGTAAAGAGTGTCCCGGTGTCCTCGTCTTCACTGTGAACCGGCTGGCGGCCAGATGTTGATGAGACGTACTTAAGCGTGATTAAACCACTGTCCTAAATCGTAATTCTAAGTTGAATTTGGTCATCTGGCATTATGTGCTTCTGAAGCTCTCCTTACAAAAAGTCTCACGAAATCTCATAAGCAATTAAATCCTCAAGTCATGACCTGAACGCCTCAGTGTTCACTAGAGGGCCAAACCGCAGCAGAAGGTCTATTAGAGCAGATCTATTAGAGCAGATCTATGGAAGCAGATCTATTAGAGCAGATCTATTAGAGCACATCTATTAGAGCAGATCTATGGAAGCAGATCCTTTGTTCCCCTCCCTCCATCCTGCTCCTCACCTTCCTCCTCCCCCTCCTCCTCCTCCCTCTCTTCCTCCTCCCCCTCCTCTTCCTCCCCCAGTTTGCTGAGGAGCTGAGGAACAAGGCATGGCCCTCGGTGAAGCCGGCGAGCGTGCACGTGGCGGGCGCGCACGTGGCGGGCGTGCACGGCCACCCGCTGGGCTGCATGGACTTCGTGCCGACCAACCTGCACGTGAACCTGATGCAGGTGAGCTACGCCAAGAGCGCCTCCAGCACCGGGCGCGCCTTCAGCATCCGCTTCGGACGCAAGAACTCCTTCTACGGCCTGGACCCCGACCAAGGTACACACACACACACTGACCAAGATACACACACACACACTGACCAAGGTACACACACACACACACACACACACACACACTGACCAAGGTACACACACACACACACACACTGACCAAGGTACACACACACATACACACTGACCAAGGTACACACACACACACACTGACCAAGATACACACACACACACATACACACTGACCAAGGTACACACACACACACACACACTGACCAAGGTACACACACACACACACACACACACTGACCAAGGTACACACACACACACACACTGACCAAGGTACACACACACACACACACACACACACACACACTGACCAAGGTACACACACACATACACACTGACCAAGGTACACACACACACACACTGACCAAGGTACACACACACACACACACACACACACACTGACCAAGGTACACATACACACACACTGACCAAGGTACACACACACACTGACCAAGGTACACACACACACACACACACACACTGACCAAGATACACACACACTGACCAAGGTACACACACACACTGACCAAGGTACACACACTGACCAAGGTACACACACACTGACCAAGGCATACACACACACACCCCGACCAAGGTACACACACACACACACACACTGACCAAGGTACACACACACACACACACACACACACACACACACACTGACCAAGGTACACACACACACACACACACTGACCAAGGTACACACACACACACACTGACCAAGATACACACACACACACACACACACACACTGACCAAGGTACACACACACACACACACACACTGACCAAGGTACACACACACACCCCGACCAAGGTACACACACACTGACCAAGATACACACACACACACTGACCAAGATACACACACACACACACACATACTGACCAAGGTACACACACACACACACACACACACACTGACCAAGGTACACACACACACACACACCCCGACCAAGGTACACACACACACACACACACACACACAGCTATACAAACACACACACACACACACACACATTATCTAACACAACAGAATAAGGTCAGATATTTCCCTGGTCTCTGCTAAAGCCGCTCTCGGGCCGTCGGCGGGGAAACCGACTCATTCCGTCTCTCACGCGGCGGGTTAACCTCCTCCACATCCTCCCCCGATCCTCTCGTCTAATTAGCCCCTCCATGCCAATTAGAGGCCGCAGCAGAGACCCCGCGCCGCCCACACTACCCAGAGTTCCCACACTGACGCAGACCCCGGCCGAGCGGCCAATCAGAGGGGCCGATCAGCCTGCTGGCTCTCTGTTGGGTGGGGGGGGGCTGGGTGGGGAATGATGTCAACACTCACAGAGAGAAGAGAAGTGGAGACTGAGAGAGTTATTACAAGAGAGGCGGTGAAGCATCCTGCTCTGGGAGGAGCAGAATGTAGCCCGCTAGCGTAGCGCTGCTAGCCTACTGTAGCCACTGCAGGGCCAGCCATCGTAGCGCTGCTAGCCTAGCGCTGCTAGTCTACTGTAGCTACTGCAGGGCAGCCAGCGTTTTGGTGCTAGCGTCGTAGCGCTGCTAGCCTACTGTGGCTACTGCAGGGCCAGTCAGCGTAGCGCTGCTAGCCTAGCGCTGCTAGCCTACTGTAGCCGCTGCAGGGCCAGCCATCGTAGCGCTGCTAGCCTAGCGCTGCTAGTCTACTGTAGCTACTGCAGGGCAGCCAGCGTTTTGGTGCTAGCGTCGTAGCGCTGCTAGCCTACTGTGGCTACTGCAGGGCCAGTCAGCGTAGCGCTGCTAGCCTAGCGCTGCTAGCCTACTGTAGCCGCTGCAGGGCCAGCCAGCGTAGCGCTGCTAGCCTAGCGCTGCTAGCCTACTGTAGCCGCTGCAGGGCCAGCCAGCGTAGCGCTGCTAGCCTAGCGCTGCTAGCCTACTGTAGCCACTGCAGGGCCAGCCAGCGTAGCGCTGCTAGCCTACCGCTGCTAGCCTACTGTAGCCACTGCAGGGCCGCCAGGGTAGCGCTGCTAGCCTACCGCTGCTAGCCTACTGTAGCTACTGCAGGGCCGCCAGCGTTTTTCTGCTAGCGTAGCGCTTTGCTGCTAGCGTCTACTGTAGCCACTGCAGGGGCAGTCAGCGTAGCGCTGCTAGCCTACTGTAGCCACTGCAGGGGCAGTCAGCGTAGCGCTGCTAGCCTACTGTAGCCACTGCAGGGCCAGCCAGCGTAGCGCTGCTAGCCTAGCGCTGCTAACCTACTGTAGCCACTGCAGGGCCAGCCAGCGTAGCGCTGCTAGCGTCGTAGCGCAGCTAGCAATGACCCCGGTGCAGCTAGGCCTAGTGCTGCTAGCTCTGGGCTAACAGCACGGTGCTACCAGGTGCTGTGGTGCTGATGGGGCCGTGTTGCGTGTAGCCTCACAGCTTATAGCCTCACAGCTTATAGCCTCGCCGCGCCGTTCACTGGCTGAGACAGTAGAGAGCGTTCCGAGACACACAAGACACACAAGAGGTCCGTCTTACCTCTTGTCACACACACGGATGGTCCATGGACCCTCTGCTCCGAGAAGAGACGTGCTAAAGGCGCCGGCGTATTTTTTCCAGCGTACCGTAGTCATGGGAACATCTGCCAGACAGTTGCGGTGGCAACAGTTGCGATGCGGGGGGGGGGTCGAGTTATTTCTCGAGGCGCAGTGCGTACTGTGTTTGTACCACGGTATCGTACGCCGATATAAGAGTTATTTTTTTATTTTAACAACTCTGAGACAGGCGACAGCCTTTGTGGCGACGCCCCACCGCGGGGGGGCGGTGTTACTTCAGGTGATGCGTAGTTACCCCCCGTCCCGCCTGCGGAGCACAGCGCTATATATATATAAAGTGTGTGTGCCACTGGGGGACTCCCGGGCTTGACTTAATTATAACCTTGGCTTCGTGTTGATATTACACCCGCAGGGCCTTGCATATAGATCCCTATTTTGCAGAGGCCGGCTGATGGCAGGAGTCATGGGAGCTATTTTTGGCACCCCGCCCCATGTAAATAACTTTTCCGCATTTGGTGGATGACTATCTGGCGTTTGTTCGTAGCGGGTTTTTGCCAGGCGACGCTTTAGACGGGGGTTTTTTTACGAGGGGGGGGGCTTAAGAGGACCGGTGGAAGTGCAGTCTGACGTGGTACTGCTGTCCTGTGTGTGGGGGGGGGCCGTGTCCCCGGGGGGCCGTGTCCCCGGGGGCCTCTAGACCCGGTCGCTGTCCCCGGGACGCGGGAGGAGGACGTCGTCTCCGCTGAGCAGTAACCAGACGCTGTCTCGGCACCGCTGCGGCAGCCACAGTTATTATAATGAAAGGATTACGGAGCGGTGGAGGGGGAGGGCGGTGTCGGGTCGGTGCAGCGCAGCGGTCAGGGTGTTTGGACTCCCCTTGGCCTGACGGTACCGGGGGTTCGATACCCACGGTGTCCTCAGTCTAACCTGGTGGTAGCATGTCCACCGAGCTGTTTCCGAGCTGTCCTCCTAAGCCCCTCACCTGCTCCCGGTGACGTGTGCCTCATTCTACTGCAGGGCGTTTTGGGATAGAAGCGTCTAAACGTCATCTGGTTATCAAGGTCCAACGACGTGTGCCAGATTTAATGTTTGATTAAGCGATAGATCACGACAGGCTGTGGAATGTTCTCATTATACCACAGTTAAGGGGACGACCCTCATGAAAGTCATAGACACCCTCAATTTTGAAGAAGCGAGAAAGTCGGAAAAGCTTTTTTTTTTTTAACGAATACAAAACAGTAGTCCCTCCTGGCTGCCTGCAAAGTGTACGGCGGTTGCTATGCAACACACTGTAGCGTCCTTCAGAGAGAAGGCTAGAGACGGTAGCTCGGCAATTTCGCCTACTATCGAGTTCACTCACCGTGTGCCTACTGCTTTACAACATTTCCACCCTCTCCAGCAATCAACATATTTTTAGGCTTCAGTGAACTACGCTATTGCTTTTATATATAAATAAACAACAGTTCAAGTTAGGCGCGGAGTAGTGATACTGAACTCCGCAAACCGAACGGGCGTCATAGCTGTGCGTATACGCTCAATATACAACCGTTGGGAACCAATCAGATCGCTTGATTTAAGCCACCCGTTTTATAATTGTTAATATATTTAGATGAGAGATGTTAATATGTTGTTAATACATATTAACATCATATTAACATGATGTTAATATGATGTTAATATGATTAGATTTAGAAGAGAGGTTTCCATCCCATGACCAAGCCCCCCGCCCCCTCTCTCTCTCTCTCTGCCCCCCGCCCCCTCTCTCTCTCTCTCTCTGCCCCCCGCCCCACAGCCAACCTGAACCCCATGTCCCACACGCAGCACTGCGTCACCAGCATGGGGGCGCCCTGCTGGAACTGCAGCGCCCCGGAAGAGGGGGAGGAGCCCGAGCCGGAGGGGGTGGGGCCCGTGGACGGCCAGGAGGGGCCCGGCGGGGGGGAGGGGAGGCGGGGCCTCCACGGGGAGGGCGGGCTCAGCTTCCTCCTGAAGCAGGAGGACATCGAGACGCAGGACGCGTACGTCCGTCTGTACAGCCGCCTGGACGTGGCGGTGAGGGAGATGAGGCAGTACGTCGCCCAGATCGACGTGTGAGTGTGACCTCGCCCCCCGGTACACTTTTATCCAGCAATTACAAAAAAAAAGTACATCAGTACAAGTACCTCTGTCAGAAGAAAGGGAAAGTATGTGTATCACTGTCGGTTACAGTGGAGGATGTTCATAGAACCAAGTGCCAAGCACTAACCATCACTAGGTTAACCCATCCCCCGTATACACTAACCATCACTAGGTTAACCCATCCCCCGTATACACTAACCATCACTAGGTTAACCCGTCCCCCGTACACACTAACCATCACTAGGTTAACCCGTCCCCCGTATACACTAACCATCACTTGGTTAACCCATTCCCCCGTATACACTAACCGTCACTAGGTTAACCCGTTCCCCGTATACACTAACCGTCACTAGGTTAACCCATCCCCCGTATACACTAACCATCACTAGGTTAACCCATCCCCCGTATACACTAACCATCACTAGGTTAACCCGTCCCCCGTACACACTAACCATCACTAGGTTAACCCATCCCCCGTATACACTAACTCTCACTAGGTTAACCCATCCCCCGTATACACTAACCATCACTGGGTTAACCCATCCCCCGTATACACTAACCATCACTAGGCTAACCCATCCACCGTATACACTAACCATCACTAGGTTAACCCATCCCCCGTATACACTAACCATCACTAGGTTAACCCATCCCCCGTATACACTAACCATCACTAGGTTAACCCGTTCCCCGTACACAACACAGATAGCTAGGATAAGACGCTACACGATGCTAAGTACTTGTTCTTAAGTGTAAGGACGTACAACGTGCAATAAGTGCGTTAGGGACAGGAGGGGATTATACTGGGATTAGGATTAACCACTGGTGATATCACACTGGGTCTGAGGTGGTGAGGGTGATCCTCAGATTAGACCCAGATGAAGGACTGTGTCTCCTGCCTCCCCCCAGCCTGCTGTCCTCCATCACGGAGCCCACCCAGCCCCAGGGGGGGGAGGAGGAGGAGGGGGGCGGCGGCGGCGGCGGCGGCGGCGGGGGTCCGGTGATCTGCGAGCCGTGCCACCCCCCCCCGCTGGCGCCCTGCGAGGAGGGGGGCGTGGACCAGGACCGCACGGAGCACGGCGGCATCAAGAGGGTCTGCTTCAAGGTGGAGGAGGAGGACCAGGAGGACTCGGGCCACGACACCATGAGCTACCGCGACTCCTACAGGTGACCCATCCCCTCCGTCGCCCCAGCTCTCCGTCACGCTGTCTCTCGCTCCCTCCCTCCCTCTCTCGTCAATCCATCTCTCCCTCCCTCCCTCTTCACTCCATCTCTCCATCACTCTGTCTCTCTCTCTCTCTCTCATCACTCTGTCTCTCGCTCCCTCCCTCTCTCGTCACCCCAGCTCTCCGTCATGCTGTCTCTCTCTCTCTCATCACTCTGTCTCTCTCTCCCTCTCTCGTCACCCCAGCTCTCCATCACGCTGTCTCTCCCTCCCTCTCTCGTCACTCCGTCTCTCCCTCCCTCCCTCATCACTCCATCTCTCCACCACTCTAGCTCGCCCTCCCTCTGTCTCTCCCTTCCTCCCTCACTATCTCTCCCTTTCTCCCTCTCTTCCTCCATCCATCATTCTATCTCTCCATCATCACTCCATCTCTCCATCACGCTGTCTCTCGCTCCCTCCCTCCCTCTTCACTCCATCTCTCCCTCCCTCCCTCATCACTCCATCTCTCCATCACTCTGTCTCTCTCTCTCTCATCACTCTGTCTCTCTCTCCCTCCCTCGTCAATCCATCTCTCCCTCCCTCCCTCCCTCATCACTCCATCTCTCCATCACTCTATCTCGCCCTCCCTCTGTCTCTCCCTTTCTCTGTCTCTCCCTTCCTCCCTCACTATCTCTCCCTTTCTCCCTCTCTTCCTCCATCCATCATTCTATCTCTCCCTCCCTCCCTCCCTCCCTCTATTCCCCCCTTCCCTCTCTCTGTCTCCTAGAAGGTATCACGGAACATAGAATAATATCTGATATGCTAGAATTGCATTGGTGTGTATTTGTTTGTGTGTTTATGTGAGCCTGCACGTGTGTGTGTGTGTGTGTGTGTGTGTGTGTGTGTGCGCCTTGGCTGTCACCGCTGGAACACACATGAAAGGTTGTATATGTGTGTGTGGTTGTGCACACTGCAGCGTGTGCGCTTCCCAATGTGGCAGCTGTATCTTGAGTACAGTCTGCACATGTGTGTGTGTGTGTGTGTGTGTGTGTACGTGTTCGACAATGAGCCGTTTGTGTTTGTTGATCACGGAGTGTGTGTGTGTGTGTGTGTGTGTATATGTGTGTGCCAGCAACACTACAATCAAACAACAACGGGGATAGGTAATTCCTTCCCGCTTTAATCCAGCAGCTCGAGGTGCCGCCCGTGGCTCCAGGCCGTTATAATTACACCTTAGGTCTCCGCTATTTCCAGCCTCGGCACTAAACAAAGACGGGCTGTTTGTGTTGGATCCACGCTCAGCCAAAACAAAGGTTTACTGAGAGGGAAACGCACTGGAACGGCCAGAACCTGCCTCTCTGTCTCCCTTGTGAATGGCAAGAGATGATACACACGCACGCACGCACGCACGCACGCACACGCAAACATACACGCATACCTAAACGCACACGCACGCACACGCACACTCAAACATACACGCACACACACATACATAAACGCACGCACGCACGCACACACACACACACGTAGGACCGCGCACATACACACATGCACATGCACGCACGCACACACGCGCGCGTGCGCGCGCTCACACACACACACACACACACACACACACACACGTAGGGCCGCACACATACACACATGAACACACACACTTAAACACACACCTACATACATATGTACACACGCACGTACACACTTACACACACACACACACACACACACAAACACACACCCCTTCGGTGGTGTACACTTCCATTGAAAAATAAACACGTCCCTTCCTGTTGCGGAACACGTCCCAGTGATCATCAGACGTCACCTTTCACCCATTTCTATTCCAGTCTCCTAGCGGACTCTTTCATCCTTCAGCGCCCTCACAGTGAATTCATTCTCCAGGTACAGAACATGTCTTTGTAGAGAAGGTAGCTCTTAGCCGTCCCACAGAGGCCTACAGGTAGCTGCAGACAGTGCAGGTCTGACCCCCCCTGACCCCCCTGACCCCCCTGACCCCCTGACCCCCTGACCCCCCTGACCCCCCTGACCCCCCTGACCCCTAGAGGTCCCTGGTCCGCTGTACAGAGAGGTTGGTTTCGACTCCTGCCCCGCTCCGCTGCCTCGCCTCAGAGGGGGGGGGGGGGGGGGGGGGGCGTCTCTCCCCCCCCGTCCTAACGAGGAGAGCATCTCTCCCCCGTCCTAACGAGGAGAGCCTCACCTCTGGTCTGACTGAGCCCGAGCTGGTTTGTTTACGCTCTCCTGTAAGTCAGGGCTGAGGCTGAACGGGATGTAGCGACGCCTCGCTTCTCTGTCGTTACGGAGAGATATGTTTGGGCTGTGGTTAAGTCGAGGGGTGGATCTGTGACACCGGCGGCCTTTCAGTGCCCCCAGAACGTCGTCCTTCTCCTTCACGAGATGCGTTCATCCTATAAGCGACTCGACGGAGTGAATTCAGATAAAACGTGATTCAGGCTTTAGGCTCGTTTCTCAAAGGATTTCTCAGGGAATCGAACCCGGTTCCTTCCGTTTTGGGAATCGGAGCCACCGCTCTGTCCGACCCGATGGTTCTCGGCCGCTTGTTGGTGACCACGAAGCTGAAGGTTTTCCTCACTACGATGACGGAGGTCAGTCCTCAGACCCCCCGGTCCATCGTCACGGGGACCGGTTTGATCAAATGGACGTGGGGAGCGTGGAGCGTGGGGTCTGAGGACTACAACTCCCAGCTGCCCCGGCTCTAGACGGCCGTCATCCTTCCAGAACCTCCCGCCGGGCCCGCGATGCCTTCCAGATGTGGGCGCCTCTCTCTCTCTCTCTCTCTCTCTCTCTCTCTCTCTCTCTCTCGCTCTCGCTCTCGCTCTCGCTTGCTCTCTCTCTCTCTCCTGCTCGCCCAAAAATGTTTTGGTCCCACGTTACATTATGTCATCGTCTCCATGCTGGTATGTGTGTGTGTTTTTAGGTCTGAGGAATTTTGTGTGTGTGGTTGTGTTTCTGTGAGTGAGTGTGTGTGTGTGTGTGTGTTTAGGTTAATTTAACGTACTTCTGTGTGTGTGTGTGTGTGTGTGTTTAGGTTAATTTAACCTACTTCAGCGCACGCGTGTGTGTGCGTGCGTGCGTGCGCGTGCATGTGTGTGTGTGTGTGTGTGAGAGCTCCACCCTCTCCACCACCCACTAAGACCAGTTATTGGTGGGTAGTGTGGTGGTTTACGGTCTGTTATGGAGCAGCAGGACTTGGGCGCGGACCTCATGCCCACTCTGTCATTAACAATACCAGCTACCTCACTGGAAACGCACACACACACACACACACACACACACACACACACACACACACACACACACACACACACACACAAAATCTTTCATGTTTCATTGCATGTGTGCATGAAAATACCCCCTTTCAGTAACACACGCACACACACACACACACACACACACACACACACACACACACACACACACACTCTTGAGAGGAAGCAGCTAGGCTTGGGCCTCTAAATACCTGCTACACAATGAAGCTGTGAGTCACTTTGTTCAGACGTGGTGTTCCAGATGGATGGTGTAAAAGGACTGGGTGGTGTTTAGAGACGGGTGGTGTTTAGAGACGGGCGGTGTTCACCGATATGACGGTGTTCAGTGATTAGGTGGTGTTCAGAGATAGGACGGTGTTCAGAGATAGGGTGGTGTTCAGCGATAGGACGGTGTTCAGAGATAGGGTGGTGTTCAGCGATAGGACGGTGTTCTCAGACGGGTGGTGTTCACCAGCTCGGAGGGAAGTTCTGCTCCCGCTGGTTCCCACAACTGCCACTAAATACGGATGAACGTTTGACCTCCTGAACCGTTAGAGGTCACCAGAAAGAGACCGATTCCACAACACAAACAAACAACATGCATCAACCCAATCCCAACCGAGGGCGGGGGGGAGAGAGAGAGAGAGAGAGAGAGAGAGAGGGGAGGGAGGGGAGGGAGGGAGACAGGACGCATGCGGAGGTGAAGAGAAGCGGGTTGATTTAACGCAGTGTGACGGCGGGTATACATCTGTGTGTCTGTAGAGGAACGCGTGCGGACTGGGGCGATGGCGTGTGCATGTGTACAGTAAGTGCGTCCATGTGTGTTTCTCCGAAGCCTGGAGCGCACACGTCTCCACAAGGTGTTGGGGTCACGACCCCCCCCCCCCCCCCCCCGGAGGGTGGAGGGTCTGAACTTGAAGCAGGGGTGGTCGACTCAAATAGAAAGAAGGACAACATTTCTCCAGAAGATCCTCATGTATAACTATTCAGTGTGATGTATTGAAGTCGCTGTATCTACATCTGCATGCAATCGATACCTTGTCTGTCAAACCAAACGAATTTGGAAGTGAACACGCATGTGTATGTGTCAATATGTGTCTTATCTTTTAAACTTTTAAAGTGTTAAACGTTTGAACAGTCCCTAACGCTCAATCACTCTTTTGTACATCCCTCTGGTGTACCGGGGGCCTCAAAAAAAACGCATCCACAAAACGCGACTCTCTCCGTGCCGCGGTGTGGATGACCTGCTCCGAGTGGAGTAGTTGATTGAATTGCCTGGCTGTGTTGAAGCAGGGTCACTAGAGACCCTGAGCTCCTCTCTCTCCGGGCCCGGGAGTGTGAGTGTGTGTGATATCACCGGGCAGCCCTAATGAAAGCCTTCTGAAGGAGCGACAGCCGCCAATGGGAGCACAGCGTTTCCCCCCCTGGTTTGTTTACACTGATGCCCCCGGGGGGGTCAGGTTTGCAGCAAGCCGGCGAATCAGACCCACCGCCGCGTCGCCGTGCGCGAGTCACACTATACTTCCTCCACACGACGACCAGATCTGGGAGATGGCGGCGTCGGGTTTGGATTCCAGCGCCATGTGTTTGGTCCCCTAGTTTTGATTAGGAGGTGTGTGCGTGTGTGTGTGTGCGCGTGTGTGTGCATGTGTGTGTGTGTGTATGCATGTGTGCGTGTGTGCGTGTGCGTGCGTGCGCGTGCGTGCATGTGTGTGTGTGAGAGAGATTGAATGAGTGCCTGGGGAGATGGGGAGCAAGCCAAGCTCCTGCTGATTACATAAGGTCTCTCTTTTCTCTGTTGCTGGCTCCAGCATGCTGCCCCCCACCGCCCCCCCCCCCCCACCCCCCCCCCCCCCCCCCCCCCAGCCCCCGGTAAGGGGCCATGCTGTATCTTCCTCACAACACCCGGGCCCTCTCCGTCCTGGGGCCCCGGGGGGGCCGGTGGTACGGAGCCAGAACAAAGCCCTTGTGTTGCGGGGGCCCCCGTGTGGAGGGACCACAGCTAGAGTTGGTCCGGTGACTCACGCGGGAACCCGGGAACCGGCCGCGCTCTTACTGTGAAACAGCCAGCGCCTTTACTTTGATGTATAAATGCGGTCCTTTCGACTGTGATCAACGCGGCGGGGGTTTACTGTGATGCAAGTAACGCTTTTTTATTGTGATACCACCAGCGCCTTTACTTTGATATATATATATATATATATACACAGCCCTTAGACTGTGATGAACACAGCGGGTTTTACTGTGATGCAAGCAGGGCTTTTACTCTGATACAGGCCCGCGCTTTTATTGTGATAGAGGCAGCAGGGCTGCTACACGTAGAGCATCGCGGTTCGAACCGACAACCGTTCCGCTGTGAGGCGCTTGTCCTGCCCCAGGGCAGACAGACAGACAGACAGACAGACAGACAGACAGACTGCACTCTGCTCCACAAGTGGTGTATAATCCCCCCCCCCTCCCCCCCCCTCCCCCCCCCCCTCCCCTCCCCGCTACATAAATCACCCCCGGGGCCTCCCTCCCTCCCGTCACCGTGTGGAAGCGAGGCCCTGCCACCGCAGATTCCACACACAGACGGTGAAATAACCGATTAGACGAGACACAAGCGGCGCGTCCCTGGGTCCCTGAATCCCTCTCTTTGTGCTCCGGAATGTTAATGGAGGGATTGGAATGACGGTGATCCCAATAAAAAAATAAAAAAAAAAGGTTTTATTCTCAGTTTTTTTTTTTTTACGCTCGCAGCATAAACGTTTTTAAAGCGTCCCCGCTCACACGGTGGGTTGTGGGGGGGGGTGGGTGGTGGGAGGGGGGGGGGGGGGGGGGGTCTGTCGGATACCGTGATGTGACGCTCATGACCCCGGGGCTGACGGCTGTCTGTCTGTCGTCGGGGTAAGTCGTCGAGCAAAGGCAGCATTGTTGTCATTTGAGGGGCGTTTTTTTTTTTTTTTTTAAGCGGCGCGCGGGCCGCGTCGTAAATCGGTAAGTCGGAGCCTCGCTGTCGGAAGGGTAATTTGAATCGGAATCTGAATAATTACACGCCGGGGCTGCTGCGGGTTCTCCCGCCCCTTTCCCCGCAGCGGAACAGGAGATCCCGGGCCAGCGCTTTGAACCCGGGTCCAGCCGAGCGCCTTTCGGGGTGTGGGAGCCTGCGTGTGTGTGCGTGTGTGTGTGTGCGCGTGCGTGTGCGCGTGCGTGTGCGCGTGTGCGTGCGTGCGTGTGCGTGTGCGTGCGTGTGCGTGTGCGCTCGCGTGCGTGCGTGCGCGTGTGTGTGTGTGTTTGTGTGCGTGTGCGTGCGTGCGTGCGTGTGTGTGTGACGTGATGGAACACGGTCGTCGTTCTCTCTCTCCCGCCCCGGCACACACTTCAAACCTGTGCTTTAATCTCCTGTCACTAAGCAGACGCCTTTACGTTAACGCAGTGATGTGTGCGTGTTCCCCTGGCTCCGCAGCGAGTGCAACAGCAACCGGGACTCGGTGCTGTCCTACACCAGCGTGCGCAGCAACAGCTCCTACCTGGGCAGCGACGAGATGGGGTCAGGTGAGTCGTCATCGCCCGCCGTCGCCGCGGAAACGGCCGGCGCAGCGGCGGCTCTTGGTGTGTGTGTGTGTGTGTGTGTGTGTGCAACACAGAGTGACCTGGGTCCTCTTGGTCCTCCTAGGAGACGAGCTGCCCTGGGACATGAGGATCCCCTCGGACAAACAGGACAAGCTTCACGGCTGCCTGGAGCACCTCTTTAACCAGGTAACCCCCCTACCTCGTTAACTAATGAACCTCTTTAACCAGGTAACCCCCCTACCTCGTTAACCAATTAACCTCTTTAACCAGGTAACCCCCCTACCTCGTTAACCAATTAACCTCTTTAACCAGGTAACCCCCCTACCTCGTTAACCAATTAACCTCTTTAACCAGGTAACCCCCATACCTCGTTAACCAATTAACCTCTTTAACCAGGTAACCCCCCTACCTTGTTAACTAATGAACCTCTTTTAACCTCCCTACCTCATTAATCAATTAATCCCTTAACCAGGTAATCCCCTGCCTCGTTAACCAATTAACCTCTTTAACAAGTTAACCCATCACCTCGTTAACCAATTTACCTCTTTAACCAGGTAACCCGCCCCCCTGACATTGTAAGCCAATTCACCTCTAACTAATCCCCTTCCTTGTTAACCAATTAACCGATTTCCCATACCTCGTTAACCATTTAACCTCTTAAGCCAGTTCATCTTCCTACCGTCTCAACAAATTAACCTTTTTAACCGGGTATCCTTCCTTGTAAACCAGTCAACCCATAACCAGGTAACCTCTTTACCTGGTGAACCGATTAACCTCACACACACAAGCACAACTGCTTCTTCGTAAGCCGGCCGCTGACCAGATGAATAACGTGACTTATTCCCAAGTTGTGTTTACCCGAATCATTTCAAATCATTCAAAGAAGCTTTATTGGCACGAAAAGACAAAATGTCTTTGTTTGCTCGCCAGAGCGAACATGAAGTTGATTCACGTAGTGTTTATAAAAGAACAAGAAAAACCGATTCAATGCAACAATAAAAAAAAAAGTATAAATAAACACACACACACACCCCTGGCCAGGTAAACAACAGATGCCGCTCCATTAACCACAGCCGTCTTCTGGTCCTGATGCTGAGAGATTTAAACCAGACGATGCTAGCGGGAAGAGCCTGTGTGTGTGTGTGTGTGTGTGTGTGTGTGTGTGTGTGTGTGTGTGTGTGTGTGTTTAAGTGTGTCTGTCTGTGTGTCTGTGTGTGTGTGTGTGTGTGTGTGTGTGTGTGTTTAATGGTGGAAACCTTGGCAGCCGAATGTGTGCGGATTAGGGCAGAGGAAGAGGAAGAGGGTACAAAGAAACACTCACTGACTACCTGAATGTCATCCTGTGTGTGTGTGTGTGTGTGTGTGTGTGTGTAGGTGGACTCCATCAACAGCCTGCTCAAAGGACCGGTTATGACCAAGGCCTGTGAAGAAACCAAGCACTTCCATCCTGACCACAGCCAGCCAGGTGTGTGTGTGTGCACGTGTGTGTGTGTGTGTGTGTGTGTGTGTGTGCGTGTGTGTGCATGTGTGTGTGTGTGTGCACATGTGTGTGTGTGTGTGTGCGTGTATTTGGGCCACCATGCCTTCTCTAATTAATTCAGTCAAAGGGCGTGGCATGAAATCAATGTTTACGCAAGGCATACACACACATGGCCCAAAGTCAGGCTGTGTGTGTGTGTGTGTGTGTGTGTGTGTGTGTTTACTGTTTAATGATTCAAATGCTTTTATCCAAAGTAAATGTAGAGTGATTAAAATGTAATCCATGTAATGAATGAGCAGGTTATAGTGTTCAGCTGTCTTGCTCTAGGAAGCCTACAGGGACACTGGGGATCAAATCAAACGCCCATAGCTGCTATGCTACTGTGCTAGTCAGAAGCATGCACACCTTCACGACGTTAAGTGAACCCCTCTCCTCTTCCTCTCCTCCTCTCCTCTTCCTCTACCTCCCTCTCCTCCTCTACCTCCCTCTCCTCCTCTCCTCTTCCTCTCCTCCCTCTCCTCCTCTTCCTCTCCTTTCCTCTCCCTCTCCTCTTCCTCTACCTCCCTCTCCTCCTCTCCTCTTCCTCTACCCCCCTCTCCTCCTCTCCTCTTCCTCTCCTCCCTCTCCCTCTCCTTTCCTCTCCCTCTCCTCTTCCTCTCCTCCCTCTCCTCCTTTCCTCTCCTTTTCCTTTCCTATCCTCTTATTCTCCTCTTCCTCTCCTCCTCTCCTCTTCCTCTCCCTCTCCTCTTCCTCTCCTCCCTGTCTCCGTCTCCGTGGCGACGAGCAGAGTTCCGCCACACGGAGGACTGGACGGTGCGGTGCCGCTGCGTGATCCACAAGAACATCCAGGAGGACCCGTGGAACCTGCCCAGCTCCATCCGGACGCTGGTGGACAGCCTGCAGCGCTTCGTGGAAGGTGAGACGGAGAGCCTGGTGAACGTAGCTCTGGTGAACGTAGCTCTGCTGAACGTAGCTCTAGTGAACGTAGCTCTGGTGGCTCTGGTGAACGTAGCTCTGGTGAACGTAGCTCTGCTGAACGTAGCCCCGGTGAACGTAGCTCCGGTGGCTCTGGTGAACGTAGCTCTGGTGAACGTAGCTCTGGTGGCTCTGGTGAACGTAGCTCTGCTGAACGTAGCTCTGGTGGCTCTGGTGAACGTAGCTCTGGTGAACGTAGCTCTGGTGAACGTAGCTCTGGTGGCTCTGGTGAACGTAGCTCTGCTGAACGTAGCTCTGGTGGCTCTGGTGAACGTAGCTCTGGTGGCTCTGGTGAACGTAGCTCTGGTGGCTCTGGTGAACGTAGCTCTGCTGAACGTAGCTCTGGTGGCTCTGGTGAACGTAGCTCCGGTGAACGTAGCTCTGCTGAACGTAGCTCTGGTGAGCGTAGCTCTAGTGAACGTAGCTCTGGTGCTGTGTACTGTATCTGCAGAGAATCGCCTTGAGGATCAGTGTCCTCTCAAAGTCAAAGTCACTGTATTTTGTCTCCCTGGGGAGAAATTAGTCTTAGGGTAGGGACATTTCTGCATCAATGACATTAAAAACATACAACACACCACATGCAACAAAGGCATCCAGCCAACAGACTATATAAGTAAGATGGTAAAAGTACAAAAAGTACAAAATAAAAAAATAATAATAATAATAATAAAAAATAAATAATAATAATAATAAAAAAAAAAAAATCTCATCATCACTCAGTGTGATGAGGAACTGTTTGCTGGTGGACCTGTTTCATGCATCTCTTGCTGGTTCCCTTGTCAAGCACTTGCAAGCACACGCATTGATTCAGACCTATTGATTCAGCTCTTATGTGTGTATAATCTAAGTTCTGGTCTCCCTTACATCTCCTTAAAATACCCGTAGAATACGTCCATATACGGTATGATGAGACTTGATCCGGTTAAATACAAATTCAATGATGAAAACAAATCTGAACTTGATAAACTTAACTTAATAAAATACATTAGCGTGGACTGTTCATTGATCTTCTTTATTGTTTCTCCTCTTCTCCTCCTTCTCCTCCTCCTCCTCGTCTCCCAGACGGGAAGAACCAGCTGCTCCTGGCTCTCCTCAAGTGCACAGGTACTGCTCCTGGCGTCGCGCCCCCCGGGCTCCCGCTCAGGGTCAGGGGTGGATGTTAGAGACGGACCAGAGCAACAGATTGGTTTGCCTCCGGCAGTCAGTGTGTGTGAACTAATCTGTTTAGTTTGGCTGTAGAGGATTTGGATGAACCATTACCAACGGTTCACAGTGTGTGTGTTGGTGTTCGTTAACCTCATCACTTTCACTTTCACTTTCACTTTCATTCTAGCTGGAATTTTAGTGATCATATTTTGTAACATACTCTCTCTCTCTCTCTCTCTCTCTCTCTCTCCTTCTTCTTCTTCTTCTTCTTCTTCTTCTTCTTCTTCTTCTTCTTCTTCTTCTTCTTCTTCTTCTTCTTCTTCTTCTCCTCCTCCTCCTCCTCCTCCTCCTCCTCCTCCTCCTCCTCCTCCTCCTCCTCCTCCTCCAGACACCTCCCTCCAGCTGAGGAGGGACGTGATATTCTGCCAGGCCGCGGGCGCGGCGGTGCTGACGCTGGCCGAGCAGCTCCTGGCGGCGCTGCGCGCGCGCTACAACAACGCCGGGGAGTACCAGGAGGACAGCAAGGAGACCAGCCGCAAGTGGCTGGAGCAGGTGTCCGCCATCGGGGTGCTGCTGCACTTCCAGAGCTCGCTGGCGCCCCACCTGGTGAGCAGTGGTACTGCACGCCCCCAAAGAAAAAACATACATACATACAAGCGTGTGTAACTAACCCCGTTTTCGATATCGATACGATGTGGTCTGTACACGTCGGAGGCTTTACACCGACGTCCAGCCGCACCGAAACTGCACTTTCAGACTAATTCACTCAAAGTGAAAAGGGAAATGACTCATTTCACTTTCTCTGCGGGTTGTTTACGTGTGAAGGATTAGTTTATGCCGTGTCACACATAGCGGTGATTTACAATACACGTGTCGTCAATCACGTTTGTAGCTGGTGACTCTCATTCGCGTCCTTTTGACTGAACATCTGTCTTCTAACAACAAACATTCAAATCTCCCTCCCTTCCTCCCCCCCTCCTCCCTCCTTTCATCCACCCTCCTCTCCCTCCTCCTCCCCTCTCCCCTCCTTCCTCCCTCTCCTTATCCTACCTCCTCCCCTCCCTCCCCTTTCCTCCCTCTCCTTCTCCTACCTCCTCCCCGCTCCCTCCCCCACTCCTTCACTCCTCCCTCTCCTTCTCCCGCCCTCTCCTCTCTCCCTCCTCTCTCCTCCCGCCCTCCCTCCTCCCTCTCCTTCTCCCCTCTCCCTCCTCCCTCCTCCTCCTCCCTCCTCTCTCCTCCCTCCTCTCCCTCCCCTCTCTCCTCTCTCTCCTCCCCCCTCTCTCCTCCCCTCCTCTCTCCTCCCCTCCTCCCTCCCCCCCCCCTCCTCCTCCCCTCCCCCCCCCCCCCCTGGCAGAAGGAGGAGCGCACCATGCTGGAGGACACTAAGGCTGCTCTGTTGGACGTGGACAAGCTCACCGTGTTCTTCAAGCAGACCCAGGACGAGTATCTGGTGCCCAGTAAGTCCCGCCCTGACGGACACACAGGGGGACCTCTCAGAGGGCTGGGGGGCGGGGCCCCGCAGCTGGAGGGGCCGGGGGGGATAAGGTCCCCTTGTGCTCTCTCTCCCCCCTTTCTGCCTTCCGACGCTGGCACCCAGCGCCGTCTCAGGCCACGTCTCCCTCTCTCTCCCTCTTTCTCCCTCTATCTCTCTCTCTCTCCTTCTATCTGCCTCTCTCTCTCTCTCTCCCTCTCTCTTCTTCTATCTGCCTCTCTCTCTCTCCCTCTCTCTCTCTCTCCCTCTTTCTCCCTCTCTCTCTCTCTCTCTCTCTCTCTCTCTCCCTCTCTCTCCTTCTTTCTCTCTCTCTCTCTCTCCCTCTCTCCCTCTATCTCTCTTTCTCTCCCTCTCTCTCCCTCTATCTCTCCCTCTCCCTCTCTCTTCCTCTTTCTCCCTCCTATCTCTCCCTCGTCTCGCCTCCTTCTACATTTAAATTCACGGCCTATGTGGGTATGTGGGTGGTGTATAGGGTGTGTGGGTGGTGTATAGGGTACCTGGGTGGTGTATAGGGTATGTGGGTGGTGTATAGGGTACCTGGGTGGTGTATAGGGTATGTGGGTGGTGTATAGGGTATGTGGGTGGTGTATAGGGTATGTGGGTGGTGTATAGGGTATGTGGGTGGTGTATAGGGTGTGTGGGTGGTGTATAGGGTACCTGGGTGGTGTATAGGGTGTGTGGGTGGTGTATAGGGTATGTGGGTGGTGTATAGGGTGTGTGGGTGGTGTATAGGGTGTGTGGGTGGTGTATAGGGTGTGTGGGTGGTGTATAGGGTACCTGGGTGGTGTATAGGGTGTGTGGGTGGTGTATAGGGTACCTGGGTGGTGTATAGGGTGTGTGGGTGGTGTATAGGGTACCTGGGTGGTGTATAGGGTGTGTGGGTGGTGTATAGGGTGTGTGGGTGGTGTATAGGGTATGTGGGTGGTGTATAGGGTAGATGGTGTATTGGTTTTATGGGTGGTGTATATAGCTGTTATTCTCAGTGATGTATTGAGATGCGTTCCATAAAGGCAGGAGGGCGTTGAACCCAGAACCTTTGGGAGGGGGAACAGGGGATCGAACTGGCAACCCTTATAGTTTCCATCACCACCTGTCCGTGGTCCATGGTTCGTGGTCCATGGTCCGTGGTCCATGGTCCATGGTCCATGGTCCATGGTCCATGGTCTTGCGATGCAGCGTGGCAGTTTGCTCCCTTTTTTTTTTTTTTTTTTTTTTCCTGTGTGCGTTTTCCAACCTTTATTCAACCGGGTCAACACAAACAAAACACACACACACGCCACGCAACGCAGTTGCCTGGCGACCACGGCCCACTGGTCCGTCTTACCTTTGAGTCGATCTCGCTGGCGGTCCGAGCATCTTCCTCATCTTCCTCATCTTCCTCATCTTCCTCATCTTCCTCATCTTCCTCATCTTCCCGTCAGACTTTCAGCTGTGTGTGTGTGTAGTGTTGTGTAGATCAGCTGTGTGTGTGTGTGTAGTGTTGTGTAGATCAGCTGTGTGTGTGTGTGTGTAGTGTGTAGCACACATTGCAAAATGCATTCTGGGAAAAAAAAACACACAAATCCCTCACACACAGGCATATGAATGTGAATATGTTTACAAAATAGGATTAAACACACACACACACAGAAATGCACACACACACACACACACACGCGCACACACGCACACGCACACGCACGCAAGAACGCACAGCCAACGTTTTTTTTTGATGTGCTGTTAAGCGGCCCTCCACCTGCCGCTGCGCAGGCCGCTCTGGGGCCTCTTATCGCCGTGCGCTCCACCGCGTGTGCTCCACCCCGACCTGAAGCCCTCTCCCTGGGGCGCAGTATTGATCTGATAAGAGCAGCTGAGTGCGCTGGAGGCTGCAGCGGTCTCTGCGGAGCTCTGTAAGCGGCTATGGGAAGTGGCCCTCCATCCTCCCTGCCTCCATCCCCGCCGCCGCCGCATCCATTTCTTCTTTCTTCTTCCTCCTCCTCCTCCTCCGCCTCTGCCTCCTCCACCTCCTCCTCCACCGCCTCCTTTTCTTCTTCCTTCTCCGTCTCTGCCTCGTCCTCCACCACTTCCTCCACCTCCTCCTCTTCTGCTTCCTCCTCCACCTCCTTCTCTTCTGCTTCCTCTTCCACCGTCTCCTCCTCCACCTCTTCCTCCTCCTCCACCTCCACCTCCTCCTCTTCTTCTTCTTCCTCTTCTTCTTCCTCCTCCACCTCTTCCTCCTCCACCTCCACCTCCTCCACATCTCCAACTCCTGCACCCCTTTCTCTTCTCCTTGCTCCTCCACCTCTTCCTCCACCACCTCCAGAAGTCCCAATTCCTCCACTTCTCCTCACACCTCCTCCTCCCCCACCTCCACCACCTCTTCCTCCACCTCCTCCAGCTCTCTGGACCAGGGCCCCGTGGTTCAGTAGAGCGGACCGCCCCTCTATAACGTGCTGCTGCCGTCCCTCTATAACGTGTTGACTGAGCACTGGTTTGAGGGACAGTATTGTATTTTAGTGTCAAAGATCATTTTGTGTGTCTGTGTGTGTGTGTGTGTGTTAATGCATCCTGTGTGTGTGTGTTAATGCATCCTGTGTGTGTGTGTGTGTGTGTGTGTGTATATATGTGTGTTTGTTAATGCGTCCTGTGTGTGTGTATTAACCCGCCCTCTGTGTGTGTGTGTGTGAGTGTGTGTGTGTGTGTGTGTGTGTATGTGTGTGTTAATGCGTCCTGTGTATATGTGTGTGTTAATGCATTGTGTGTGTGTGTGTGTATATGTGTGTGTTAATGCGTCCTGTGTATATATGTGTGTGTGTTAACCCGCCCTCTGTGTGTGTGTGTGTGTGTGTGTGTGTGTGTGTGTGTGTGTGTGTGTGTGTGTGTGTGTGTGTGTGTTAACCCGCCCTCTGTGTGTGTGTGTGTGTGTGTGTGTGTGTGTGTGTGTGTTAACCCGCCCTCTGCGTGTGTGTGTGTGTGTGTGTGTTTATTAACCCGCCTTCTGTGTGTGTATATGTGTGTTATTGCGTCCTGTGTGTGTGTGTGTGTGTGTGTGTGTGTGTATATATATGTGTGTGTGTATTAACCCGCCGTGTGTGTGTGTGTGTGTGTGTGTGTGTGTGTGTGTGTTTGTGTGTGTGTGTGTGTGTGTGTGTGTGTGTGTGTGTGTATATATGTGTATTTATTAACCCGCCCTCTGTGTGTGTATGTGTGTGTTATTGCGTCCTGTGTGTGTGTGTGTGTGTGTGTGTGTGTGTGTGTGTGTGTGTGTGTGTGTGTGTGTGTGTGTATATATATGTGTGTGTATTAACCCGCCGTGTGTGTGTGTGTTAATGCGTCGTGTGCGTGTGTGTGTATATATGTGTGTTTATTAACCCGCCCTCTGTGTGTGTGTGTGTGTGTGTGTGGTGTGTGTGTGTGTGTGTGTGTGTGTGTGTGTGTGTGTGTGTGTGTGTGTGTGTGTGTGTGTGTGTGTGTGTGTGTGTGTGTGTGTGTGTGTGTGTTAATGCGTCGCGTGCGTGTGTGTATATGTGTGTGTGTATCAACCCGCCCTCTGTGTGTGTGTGTGTGTATATGTGTGTGTTTATTAACCCGCCCTCTCTCTGTGTGTGTGTGTGTGTGTGTGTGTGTGTGTGTGTGTGTGTGTGTGTGTGTGTGTGTGTGTGTGTGTGTGTGTGTGTGTGTGTTAATGCGTCGTGTGCGTGTGTGTATATGTGTGTGTTTATTAACCCGCCCTCTGTGTGTGTGTGTGTGTATATGTGTGTGTTTATTAACCCGCCCTCTCTGTGTGTGTGTGTGTGTGTGTGCGTGTGTGTATATGTGTGTGTATCAACCCGCCCTCTCTCTGTGTGTGTGTGTGTTGCAGACACGCCCGTGTCCTACCAGGTGGACGGGAGCCGTCAGGCGCTGCGCGTCACCCTGCTGCTGGACAGCTGCCACTTCAGCGAGCTGCCCAGCCGGCTGCAGAACGGGGGCAGCCTCAAGCTGCACACCGTGCTCTTCACCCGCGGTACGGCGCCGGGCGGGGGAGGACAGGGGGGAGAGGGACCCAGGGGGGGAGAGAGGGACCCAGGGGGAGAGAGGGACCCAGGGGGGGAGAGAGGGACCCAGGGGGAGAGAGGGACCCAGGGGGGAGAGAGACCCAGGGGGAGAGAGGCCAGGGGGAGAGAGGGACCAGGGGGGAGAGGGACCCAGGGGGAGAGAGGGACCAGGGGGGGAGAGAGGGACCCAGGGGGAGAGAGGGACCAGGGGGGGAGAGGGACCCAGGGGGAGAGGGACCAGGGGGAGAGAGGGACCAGGGGGGGAGAGGGACCAGGGGGGGAGAGGGACCCAGGGGGAGAGAGACCCAGGGGGGAGAGGGACGAGGGGGAGAGAGGGACCAGGGGGGAGAGGGACCCAGGGGGGGAGAGAGGGACCCAGGGGGAGAGAGGGACCAGGGGGGGAGAGGGACCCAGGGGGAGAGGGGGACCAGGGGGAGAGAGGGACCAGGGGAGAGAGGGACCAGGGGGGAGAGAGGGACCAGGACAGAGGGGCTGGGGAGAGAACAAGGCAAGGGACAGAACCAGGACAGGGGACAGAACCAGAGAAGGTAAACACACATAGGGCTCAGGAAAGGGGACCACACAGAGGGACCCAGAGGGAGAGAGACCCGGGGCTGAGGACCCCTGGTCCAGGGGATAACAACCGTAGTAGTGACAGAAAGACCGGGGCTGGGGGTCAACACACAGGGGGTGGATGGTGGAGCCAGAGCAGGCCTGGGGATGGATGGTGGTGGTGGCGTGTATAGCTCAACACCGCCCTCTAGTGGGGGAGCTCATGAACTGCAGGTACACACTTGAAGGGCAAAGGTGTTGTGGTGCCGTGCTTGTTTGTGTGTGTGTGTGTGTGTGTGTGTGTGTGTGTGTGAGACAGTGCCAGCAGCTGTGAAGGTAAAAGCCAAATGGGTTTAAATGCTTTGTGTGCATGTGTGTGTGTGTGTGTGGGTGTGTGTGTATACATAGTTCTGAATCTAAATGTTTAGAAAAATGTGTGTGTGTGTGTGTGTGTGTGTGTGTGTGTGTGTGTGTGTGCAGCTCTGAGGTACAGTGTTTATAAAAAAATGTGTGTGCCCGAGTGTGTGTATGCATTTTTATAAGGCGTAATGTTTATAAATGCTTTGTGTGTGTGTGTGTGTGTGTGTGTGTGTGTGTGTGTGTGTGTGTGTGTGTGTGTGTGTGTGTGTGTGTGTGTGTGTGTGTGTGTGTGTGTGTGTGTGTGTGTGTGTGTGTGTCCCCAGCCCTGGAGCGTCCAGAGGGCCCGTCCCAGCAGGACTTTGTGACCATGGAGGAGTTCCAGCAGAGGACCAACGCCGTGTCCCTGGAGAGGGTCAAGGCCTACTACCGCAGGCTCAGGTAGGCTAACGCTAGGCTAATGCTATGCTAGGATAATGCCAGGCTAATGCTGCATTGGGGTCATCCCTATGTTCCCCGGGTCCTATGTTCCCCTGGGTCATATGTTCCCCGGGTCCTATGTTCCCCGGGTCCTATGTTCCCCGGGTCATATGTTCCCCGGGTCATATGTTCCCCGGGTCATATGTTCCCCGGGTCATATGTTCCCCGGGTCATATGTTCCCTGGGTCATATGTTCCCAGGGTCATATGTTCCCCGGGTCCTATGTTCCCCGGGTCCTATGTTCCCCGGGTCATATGTTCCCCGGGTCCTATGTTCCCCGGGTCCTATGTTCCCCGGGTCCTATGTTCCCCGGGTCATATGTTCCCCGGGTCATATGTTCCCCGGGTCCTATGTTCCCCGGGTCATATGTTCCCCGGGTCCTATGTTCCCCGGGTCATATGTTCCCCGGGTCCTATGTTCCCCGGGTCCTATGTTCCCCGCTTTGTATGTGACCACCGGGGGGGCGAATGTGTTTTTCGTAGGTGGAATCCGGAAGAATCATGAATATTAGGGTTATGGTTATGGTGAGGGTTAGGGTGAGGGTTATGGTGAGGGTTAGGGTTAGGGTTATGGTGAGGGTTAGGGTTAGGGTGAGGGTTACAGTTATGGTTAGGGTTAGGTTTATGGTTAGGGTTAGGGTGAGGGTTAGGGTTAGGGTTATGGTTAGGGTTAGGGTGAGGGTTAGGTTTATGGTTAGGGTTAGGGTGAGGGTTAGGGTTAGGGTGAGGGTTAGGGTTAGGGTTATGGTTAGGGTTAGGGTGAGGGTTAGGGTTAGGGTTAGGGTGAGGGTTAGGGTGAGGGTTAGGGTTAGGTTTAGGGTTAGGAGTCAGCGTGTGAGTTTGCCTGATCCAATCCTAGCGCTTGAGGCTGAACTTTTTCCGGATTCCGCCTACGAAAGACACAGTCGCGACCGGGGAACATAGGACCCAGGGAACATAGGACCCGGGGAACATAGGACCCGGGGAACATAGGTACGCTCCCTGCTGTATTATGCTGGTGATTATGTGCTATGATAATTCTGTGCTAGTGCTAGTTACTGTCCTATGCTACTGCTGTTCTGGGCTAATGATATGCTAGGCTAATACACTGCTAGGCTAGTTCTGTTCTAGGCTTACTCTCTGCTAGGCTTATGCTCAGGAGGTAGAGCAGGTGGACTTGTAACCGGAAGGTTGCTAGTTCGATCCCCGGCTCCTCCTAGTGTCGAGGTGTCCCTGAGCGAGACTCTTATACGCTAGGATAATGCCAGGCTAACACTGTGCTAGGCTACTGCTGTTCTAGGCTAATGATACGCTAGGATAATGCCAGGCTAATGCTGTGCTAGGCTAATGATACGCTAGGATAATGCCAGGCTAATGCTGTGCTAGGCCAATACTCTGCCACCAGGCTCATGACGTCTCTGATTTTCCATCTTGGATTAATGAGGTACATGTTGTCTTGACTGTGCTGTATTGTGACGTGCTACGATGCTAACCCTGTTGCTGCGCTCGTGTCCACCAGGGCTTTCTACCTGGAGAAGTCCAACCTGCAGACCGACTCCAACACCACCGCCATGAAAATCGACCAGGTAGGCACGCTAGTCACAAAGTCCTCCTAGCTCCTCTTATTGCTGTTTCTTTTTTTTTTTTTTAATCTCAACGTGTTCAACGCGTCACTTTTGTTGTGATTACGTGGCATGCTTTGTGACTCTTTTTTTTTTTAATCATCATTTTTCTGTTGACACAATTTCTGTGACTCAAAATAAATGCGAGCGCAGATACTGGGCCTGGAGGTCAGAGACCACCAGCCGAGCATTTCCAAAGTAAGACGGTGTCTGGTAACGCTGCGTTTCCATGGGAACTCCGGCTTCCCCCCGCCCGCCCCCCTCCTCCCCGAGTAGCTGGTCGAGTAGACCCGATTAATCCTCACTAACCTCCACACCTCCACTCCGATGAAGCACATTAAACACGTTAAAACTCTGCATTAACCCCAGACTAGACTCAGAGAGCAGTAGACTAGCGTGCATCCCCTCCCCTGGTCCCGCTGTAGCCGAGCAGTTGAAACGGAGTCCGCTGGTCGCAGAAAACACAACGAGAGATCTCCGTTCCGGTCCCGTCCTGGAACAGGAAGTCCATGAAAGGTCCTTCCTGTCCCGCCACCTTAACTTCCTTCCATGGGGCAAAGGACAAGACCGGTCTGGGTGATCGGACCGTGGTAAACGCCTCTCATGGCGTCACTCAAACATCCGTTTGCAATATCGTTTGGCTAAAGGACCTGTAGAGCGTACCGATTCCACCGGAGATAAATCAGCATGAGCCACGAAGGCCACGAACGTAAACGATGGCAATACAGCATTTCTTTAACATCGTCTTTTAGACTCGAGGTGTGCTGGTGAGTACAGTAAGTGGTGGACATAAGACATAACAGTGATCCACCATACAAGCACTCGACCACATGTCCTCCCACGCAGACCACAGTGCTGTGTTGCTGCTGGTTAAATCCGTGGCAGGCTCGTTCTGTAAACACAAGAAAATAACCACGGATGACGACTCCTCTTTAATAAAGTAGAACCCATCACCTCCTCCATACCAGCCTCCTCTCCGTCCCTCCCCCTCCTCCGTCCCCCCCCCCCCCCCTCCGTCCCGTCGCCTTTTGAACCACGCCGACCCCCCCCGACCCCCTGACCCCCCTGACCCCCTGACCTTTTGACCTCTCCCCAGCTCCTGCGCCCCCTGAACGCCCTGGACGACCTGTGCCGCCTGATGCAGTCCTACGTCAACGTGCGGCCCAGCGCGGGGGGCCACCCGTCGGGCGTCAGCGTGCTCAGCGTCTCCTCGGAGCTCTGCAACCGCCTGGGGGCGTGCCACGTCACCATGTGCGCCACGGGCATGCAGAGGTCAGTCGCTACGCCGCCCGCCACCGCCGCTGCCGCCGCCACCGCCACCCCCCCCCCCCACCGGGCACACACGCCCATCTGGGGGGCGGCGGCGGCGGCGTGGGGGCTCAGGAGGTGGAGCTGGGAACCGGAAGGTTGCTAGTTTCAATCCCCGGAGTGTCGAGAGAGGGCGTTAGAGGGCGGATGATTAGAAAATCCCTGGTGCAATTATGTTGGCACAGCTGTAAACTGTTGAATAAAAGTGTGAGTTTTTACATGGAGAACATGAAATTGTCTCCGGGTGACCCCAGACTCGTATGGTGTACGTCTTCAAGAAATGACTGACACTCCATGTTCATCTACTTATAAACCAAATAAACCAAAGGCCCACTTCAGGTTTCTGTGTTATCTGAAGACACTGTCAACGGCGCCACCGTCTGACCATATTGTGGTGGTGCTGCTGCTGCCGGTGCTCCGATGAACTCCATTACCCAGCTGCCCCCGGGGGGTGACCTGTAGCGTTGTTTTTCCACGCAGGTGCACCCTGAGCGTGACCCTGGAGCAGGCCATGATCCTGGCCCGCAACCACGGCCTCATCCCGCGCTGCATCATGCAGACCATGGACATCATGCGCAAACAGGTACCCAAACGGCCCGCTCTCTCCTGGAAAAGAGAGACTTTAACCTGGTTAAAAGAAGGTTTAATAAAAACAAACACGTTTGTCAAGGTCTTTGACTTTGTAACGAACGTTATGTGTGGTTTTTATTCAAATGTATGTACATTTTTTTTGATGTTTCATTCGTTCATATGCTGCCCCCCCCCGTTCACCCCCCCAAAGAAAACGGTTAACGGTAACGTCGGCCATTTGACACTTTTTTTTCCCCCGCTCTTTGTTTCGTTGCACAGGGGACTCGGGTGGAACTGTTTGCTAAAAACCTGAAGGTGATGGACCAGATGCCCCCGTCAGCACCCAGGTAACATCAGCACCTCACCACACACCGACCATACCGTCTGCTTCAGTCAGAGTGAGACGGGGTCAGATAACACTTTATTAATCCCCCCCTGCAGGGGAAATCCCTTACAGTTACAGCACAGCAGCAATGAAGGAAAAGATACAGGAATATTTCAATAAAATACAATACAAAGTAGTGGTGAAGTCATGCTGAGGAAAACTAAAATAATTCAACCGACTGAAACCCAACTGAAAGGCTTTAATGTTACGTATTCAACCCGTGTTCTCTTCTGCCCGACAGACTCTTCCGGCTGTGTTTGCCCCCGTCGGACGGAGATCTCTAAGGACGCAGAAACAAGCACATCTACTCTGGACCTCTCACAGCAAACAGCGAAAGACCTCGAGGGACTCCACCGGCAGAGGTCCTGTACGAATGTGGAGAAGAAGAAGAAGAAGAAGAAGGGGGGAGGAGGAGGAGGAGCAAAAGGGAGGAGCCAGGGGGAGGAGCTATGGGGAGGATCCCAAGGGGAGGAGCTAGGGACTATAGTTTATACCTCCTGTGTGTTTCTGACCGGGAGACCGTGACGTTGACAACTAAAAAACAAATCCTTGTACCGGACAATTCTCTGACCATCCCAGGGAACATTCCACCGTAGAAGAGAGCCTCTGTGGGAGTTATCGATATAGAACCATGGAGCAGATCGGACGCGGGGGGCCAGAGTGCAGTTCACCGCCTGACCTGCGGCGTAAACAACTGTTGTCACTGAAGATCTCCACTTCAGAAGCTCTTCTGTACCAGGGATTTTTATTGTAACAAAAACAACAAAAAAAAAAAACAGCTTGAAAATATGTCAAAGTCTTACGGGAGGAGAAAGGAGAGTCTTTGAGAAACGCATCAAACAATAATATGCTCACGGCTGACCAGGGCTGGCATTACTGGATTAACCAAACTACCTGCATCCTCCACTCATAGCCCTAACAAACGCTCGCCGCACGTTTAGCGGCCTTCTGACTGCAAGGCAGGGGGCTGTCACTTTCACTGTCAGGGGAGGGAGGGAGGGAGGGAGGGAGGGAGGGAAGGGAGGGTGGAGGGGATGGTATATGAAGGGCTGAGGTTACGGGGGGGGGTCGATGGGCGAGGGAGAGACAGACCCCCCACTGGGCTAGAGATCTCTAACCGAGGGAGGTCTCCTCCCTGTACGTCTCAGATTGCGAGTTGGGGGGGGGGGGGGGGGGGGGGGGAAATCAAAGTGTTGGAGGTTAGCTGGAGGGGGAGGGGTTGTAGGGGTGTGATTTCAGGACGGGGGATGGGGTCTGCACCCCCCCCCCCCCCCCCCCCCCCCCCCCCCCCCCCAACGCATGTGGTCTCTGTGCAATTACTGTAGGGTAGTGTGCGTACTGTATCACCACACTCGATGAAGGATAGTCTATTTATTGTAGCGGCGAAAAAGAAGCGTCTTTTTAACCTCTCACTTATATCAGGTATTAAAGAACTTAAAAAGCATTCCAGCCTACGCCATAAACAGTATTTAATGGACCAATGGCATGCCATTAGTTTATTTTATTTTATTTAGACTCCGCTTTTTTTTACTGTGTATCGATCACGGCGTTGATTGATTTAAAGGAGAGCGGGAGCGAGCTGAGGCTTCAGGGAGCGTGAGGCAGCGAGTCCACGACGCACCAATCAGGGGACGAGAGAAAACCACGGCAGAGCGTGCAGCAGAGTTGTTTATTTTATTTTTTTTTCCGTTGGCGTGTGCGGCCAAGTCCTGAGTTACTGAATCATGTGTTTTTAAATTATTAATATATTCGGTTGATAGCGCTAGTGCCGGTGTTTATAATAGTGCGGGCGTGGAGACGCGGCGAAAACCGTGTCGGAGCTCTTCGTCTTCTGCCGTGACTCACAACAACAAGCTGTCTGGGATCGGGAGCCGGTGGGGTGGGTGGGGGGGGGGGGGGGAGAAAAAAAAGCACAATTCATCCAGCGTCTTCACAGCGCTGCTGCTGCTGCTGCTGGAAAAAAAAAAAAAAAAAAAGACGGCCGGGGGGCAGAGGCAGAAGAGACCAGCGACGACCGGGGGGGGGGGGGGGCATAGGCATGTTATTTTAATATGACAGATTTTTAATTTTATTGCGAGTGTATATACAAACTGTAACCACAACGGACAGAGTAGTAAAAAGAAATATAAGCCCAACTTATGTCTTAATGAGTAACGCTGTGAGCTAAACTGAATACATTTTATCGGAGGGATTATTACGTAATTTAGAGGATGTTTAAAAAACCGTTCTGCTTTTTATGACATTTTTAAAAGGTGGAGTAGCGAGAGAGAGAGAGAGAGAGAGGCGGTTGGTGCAGCTATGGGGGTTTCTCAGCCTCCATTTTGTGCTGGGATTCCGCCGTCCTGCTTCCCGCCATTTTATTTATTTATTGAAGCTCTGGAATGCTAACATTTAAAGTCTCTAACCCCCACGTGCTACTGCAGCCGCTGTAGACGCGTGACCTTAAACTCAACTTTTTTGCGTGTGAAAAACTGCCTAGTATGTCCTTAAAGCTACCATGGCCGTAGCCTCTTACATTAGCTAAATGCTCTTAAAAGCGTGACTCTGAAGGGAAAATGCATCGGCGGTCTTAATCATTTCTGAGTTACGTTTAAATCGTGATGTTTGCCTCCTGCAGAATGAACGTGTCACTGACTATACTCATGTATTGACCATGTTTTAATGTTGACGCCCAAATGTACATACTTTATTTTACCATTTTATTTTGCCTGACAATAACTGTACAAAAGATTTTTTTTTTTCCCTCGCCTTTCTAAAAGTATAATTGTAAATGGAATCTTAACAAGCTAGTAAATAAAATGTTCTCAGTTCGATAATGCTACGCCACATCTCTGCGTGGGACTTTGTCGATGCAAATCATCACTGCACAGTACTTGTGTTACCCTACACATCTCGAAACACCACCTACACACCAACACCACCTTCACACCAACACCACCTTCACAACAACACCACCTACACACCAACACCACCTTCACAACAACACCACCTTCTTCTGTACACCAACAGTTCACCTGCTGGTGTTATCCAAAGCAGCTAACATCAGAGACCAGCGGCCATATTGGTTTCTTGGGCGGGAAACCTTCTAGAATCTTTGGAAACCATGACAACTCAATGCAGGATGATCAGGTCGGCGTTCCCCGTCCTGACACACTGGTGGCATTAGGAATGTATTTCTATTTTAGATGTTTACTTTTCATCACAGAGATTCTAACCAATATAGCTGCTCGATCAAAAAGGTCTGATCCAAAAACAGAGAAGCTGGCATTCACACCAAACCAACGCCACAAGGGAAGTTTAATGAAACATAATCTCCCCCCATATTAATCTTCCGGCTTGATTTAGCAATCAGATCTACGTTGAATGTAGGCAAAACAAAATGCCCTTGCTAAATTAATAATTAATACTTGTCATAGAGTCTTTTTTCTCATAGAAGATGAATCCACAGGTTTTTTAGTTAATTAATTTTGGTTAATTAAAAAAATGTGAATTCATCTCATATACCTTAGGTTAAACGTTAGTCTACAATGTGCAGTGGGGATTGATGAAAGGGAAAATAAGGTGTGTGTGTGTGTGTGTGTGTGTGTGTGTGTGTGTGTGTGTGTGTGTGTGTGTGTGTGTGTGTGTGTGTGTGTGTGTGTGTGTGTGTGTGTGTGTGTGTGTGTGTGTGAGAGAGAGAGAGAGAGAGAGAGGCAGAAAGCTCACACATTGCAGTTTCCAACGGTTATTGCAATTGGTTTCTCAGGGAGGGGAGGGGAGGGGGGGGAGAGACCAGCACCGACTGCATTCACGAGCTCAGCCCAGCAGCACACACCCCTCCTTCACCGGCACCGGCGATGCATCCCGGAGGCGAAGGCACCGCGACCAGCTGCTGTCCACCGCCCGAGTCCCGGTAGGATGGTGCAGAAAGCGGTGAACGGCGGCGGCGGGGTCTACCCGGACCAGGCCGGCGGGGAGAAGAGGCACAAAGTGGGCTTCGTCGGTCTGGACCCCGGGGCTCCGGAGTCCAACCGGGACGGGGCGCTGCTCATCGCGGGCGCCGAGGACGCGAAGCGGGGCAGCATCCTCTCCAGACCCCGGCCCAGCGTCTCCGGGGGGAGACCCAGACCCAGGCCGTCCAAAAACAACGCCAGCTATCGGAAACTCCAGAATTTCCTGTACCAAGCGCTGGAGAGACCGCGGGGATGGGCCTTCATCTACCACGCTTATGTGTAAGTGTGCGTGTGTTCCCCGCGGGGTCCTCCGGGCTGCGGGGCGGGACGGGGCGGGCTGGGCTGGGCACGCGAGGCAATCGACGTGAGACTTTTTTTTTTTGGCCCGCGGAGTTTCTGGGGTGTGGAGTGTCTGTGTACTAGTGTGGCAGCGAGCTAATGGGTGCACACATCAAAATGAGATGCTCGTATTCCCTCTCTGCGCCACCCCGTGTATCGATATAATGCGTTTATCAGTATGAATCACACTCCCCTACCCCTGCACAATGATGCTCTGCAAACGTGCAACTATTTCTGCAACTATTACGCTGCGTTGCATGCAAACGGTTACCGGGCCGGTCAATGCAGCGGCAGAGCACCGGCAGTGCAATGCGTCCCGCAGCCTCGTCTATAGTTTACATGGCATTGGGTGTTTATATGCGTGTTTGACATGATGGCATGCCGTGCTGCCCTCGACGGTGTGTGGTGGACTGGTCCATGTATTGCGGCAGCACCAAAGCAGCGGTTCGGTTTCAGAACCGGCAGCTGTAGTCAGCTCCCGCGTCACGTCATTCATCCCACTAATTGGTGTTGCGGTCAGGCAACGTTGAGTCATGTACCTCCTCTACTCTGAATTCTGAAACAAATAGTCCGTCTTCTCGCTGTGGGCGAAAGTGAAACGGCGACTGTGCCGGCCGGTCTGCCCCCCCCCTCGAGTCCCGTGCACACATCCCGTCTCATGAATGCTCAGACGCAAGCCTCCATGTAAAACTGCACACTCACACTGACTCACCCCCCCCCCCCCCCCCCCTGTCTGTCATATCAGATCCATACCGTTGCAACCCACCAGAAAACCTCGGATCGATGTGGATCTTCTGATCTGTGCCTATATAGGCCCATGCACGTTGTATTGTGAAACTAGCAGGCCTAGTGGACGTAGTAGAAGCGTCTTCTTCTCATCATCCGTTCAGGGCGAGCCTTCTGCACTCCTGCTTATGAATTCAGTTACTGTCCGCGGAGGAGCTGTCGGGCCGAGAGACGCATCACATGACCTCCGTGGCAGCCTCGCCTCGTCAGCGTGGATCCATCCCGTAAGATGGGACCTGCTCGACTAAGCGGTGTGAGCGCAGAGAGAGTAACCCTGGTCCCTTCTCGGCCCCGTCTGCCTCATGCACAATTCACACCCCGCTCAGGTCCTCTCATCCCCTGTTAGACTTAGTCTTAGACTTAGTTTGACAGCTTTACTGGTTTGTATGAAACACTCTGGTCCCCGCCCTTGTGTTCCTCTCCACCCCTCTCCCCCAGCTGTGTTCAGGCTGTCCTCTTTGCAGGTATTTGACAGATTGAAGGCTGCTTTGTCGTGTTTTCTGGGCTGGTGTGGTCGTGCCGGTGTTGGGTTTCTCCCTGTGTTTGTAATGCATGTGCAGTGGATCGATGGATGAAGTTTCCTATATCAAGCATGCTCTCTGTCTCTGTCTCTTTCTGTCTCCGTCTCTGTCTCTGTGTATATCTAGCTATCTCCCCATCAGCTATCCCTGTCTTTCTCTCTGTATGTCTCTTCTCAGCTTTCTCTCTCTCTCTCTCTCTCTCTCTCTCTCTCTCTCTCTCTCTCTCTCTCTCTCTCTCTCTCTCTCTCTCTCTCTCTCTTGAGTTTCAACAACAAAACCTTCCATGCATATATTTTGTTTGTTCAGTCCAATCAGTAGTCGAATAGATCAATAACATTCCAATCATTAATCCAAAACATTAATTCCAGTCCAATCAGTAGTCCAATAGATCAATACCAGACCGGTATGATAGTCGAGTAAATCAATACCAGTACAGTACCATCCCTGAGTGTTTTCCTGTAGTTCTGGTTTGTGAAGAGGGCAGAACCTGTCTTCAACGTGGAACGCTTATGGTCAGAATAGTAATTTACTGAATTAAATATTAATTGATTGTATGGTGGTCATGAAATAATGTAATGTAATGCCGTTTTGTGGACGGTCAATATGCTGTTTACAATTGATAAACCCAATTTAACGACTACAATTCATTATTTTGTCATTTAGCAGATGCATCTATCCAAAGCAAATAACAGCGATTTGTTTCATTGATTCATGTCTTTAAGGAGCAGGGATCCCTCAAATGACTGCACACCTTGGGGTTCAAACCTAGAACCTTTCAGATGGGCGTCAAACCCCCGGAAACTAGACAATGCCCACCGCCCATTCCCCATTTTAAACCTTGATGAATTCTGACAAGCCTGACTAAAAGTCTGCAATGCCTCCTCTGCACTCAGTGGCAGATGCTTCAGTGTCTCATTAACGCAGACACACAGGCGTTTGGACGTGTGACAGCTCCATGGTCTGCTGTTCCCAGCGAGGGTTCCTCTGGATCTGTCCCTTCAGGCGCTGTTCCCAGGAGACAACAACAGACTGAAGCTCAGCCTCCCATCGCTTGAATGTGGAACACTACTAACTTTACAAAATGATATGATCTATGGGCAGCATGTGGCTCAGGGGGTAGAGCGGGTTGGGTGGTAACTGGAAGGTTTCTAGTTCGATCCACCGCTGCCCCCCCTTCTCCTCCCGAGCAGGACACCTCATCCTATCATCCATGAATGGGTGATTCTAAGGCACTATTGTAAAGCGCTTTGAGTGGCCACTGGCTAGAAAAACGCTGTATAAATGCAGTCCATGAACACTTACCATCAGGTGCAGTGTCTCCTCATGGAGACTATTGCTTTTTTGTACATTGTCACGGAGAAACCAACCAGATAAACAAGTGGCACTGCACGTCGTTAGGACTGCATGATAACAAACATCACCTTTAAAGACCTGCTGGCCCGAGGTGTGTGTGTGTGTGTGTGTGTGTGTGTGTGTGTCACTGGCCAGAGTTTTGCCTCGATGGGTTCAGTCTCACAGAGCGGACGGAAATCAATGTTGTTCGTTAGTCGCGGCCGAAGAGGAGGAAATGCAGGTTTTTTTTTCTGCTGCTGAGAAATGCCAAGTCGTCATTGATCAACACTGACTCCCAATGAGCCGGGGCCCGGGCCTGGACGGGCGACTGCTCTGTTGACTGACGGCCCCCCCCCCCCCGGGTCGGTCCTAATGGGATTTGACCTATTAGTTATGCTAAGCTTCGCTGCTTGGAACACCAAACATGTCGACTGGGGTAGCCCCGCCCATTCTTGCCGGCGATTTGAGTTGGCCTCCGCAGAAGGGTCTGGAGAAGAGCAATACATTTCTTTCTAGTTTCGATACGTTTTTTGCGGGAGCCAATCACCAAGCTGGCTTTTCCTCCTGGCGCGCTATTGGCTGGTTTAACACAACGACGACAGGGAAGCGACGGAAAGCAGCCAATTGCGTACAGAGTCAATTTAACTCCGCCCGTTGATCACGCCTCTTGTGCTGAAGAAAATGACAGCAGCCTCCCCACACCAACGTGCGATCTACGATTGAGCCTGGTCTGGCAATTGCCAGGCTACCAAACATGAGCATCTGGTCGAGAGCCCAAACAGGGACAGATATCAGATTGTACTTCAGTAGACCAGCAGTGAATGAAAAATGAGGTTTATATTTATTTACACAGTGTGGTCTCAACAACTGATTGGGTGCTGGACAGTTTCTATCATGGAGACGAGGGAACCCTGGGGTAAACTGAGATGCCAGTTATAGAGGAGGACGAAGGACATTTTCTGGGCTAACTGAAGTTTATCAAGTGATGAATTCAGAGACTCCTTTGGGCAAACAGAACATGAAATAGATTTGTATTTATCACCTCCACCAGAGTGCGACTGAAAAAAAAAACTTGACTCTACAACTATTTATGGGAGACTCTGGCCTGAGACAGAACAGTGTTCCCCCGTGTTCCCGTCGGATCACACGGTAAGCCTGTCACCCATCGACCCTGGTCCTCACATCCCTTCGACGGCCCTCTGATTGGGGAATACGGTGCTTCTCCGCAGCGACTCGGGAAGGCCTCAGGGAAGATGTGTGGGTGCAGTGAAGCCTCCATAAATCCACAGGGGAAGAAGTGCCGCAGCCCTCAGGAGACGTTGGTGCGTCTGCCGGACGATTCGGCTCCCGGCCGGACACTGACGCAGTAGCACAGCCTATACATTCTATACGGTCACTCAGTGGATGCTTTCATCAATAGTGACTTACAGTGAGCAGTTTTCTTAGATACAGGTCGTAAGTCAGAAGCAGAAGCAGGTAGCTGTTACCGCATCTTGCTCAAGGGCAAAGCAGACACTGGTGTTTGAACCTAGAAACTTTTTGGCTGTGAGTCAAACCCCCTAACCGCTAGACTATCTTGGCCAAGAGCGTTAACGTGAGAAGGAGAAGGAGACTCTGAAACCGGATGGGGTCGACACCCCAAACCTGACGGTAGCACGATCCCCCCGTTTGGACTGAGGCGCTGCTGGGGCTGCTGTTGAATATGAAGTGTTTGACTTGATGTGTGAAACATCAGGAGATGCACAGTAGATAAACACAGCAAACATAGCAAATTCAAATCCCATTGACCGGGCCGTAGGAATCTGGTACGTTCTGTTCACCATCCCAATCGCTTCCCAGTTCCTCCTCGCTCCTTGATCAATAGGGCTGGACCGGTGATCGATGCTCCAGTCGTCGGGCCTGAGCTCGAGCATTAAGGAAAGGCCTGGACCCGAGTTCTGCACACCCCTTCATTAGCATAGCACGAGCCTTCGGAGCCAGCCTCACTTATTTTCATTAGTGGCCATTATCGGCCAGGTTCACAGATCCAGCGCTGAGCGGAGTGTGTGTGTGGTCTCGTATCATTGCACTGCGGCGCAGTAATGTTAACAATAATGACCTTAATGGACAATTTCAATTATTTGTTTCTTCACATTCTTCTGCATGTACCTTTCTAGCACCAACATTTTTGCATGTTAAATTTATTTTTTTCGTCCAGCTCTGCTGTGAAAAAAAAAAGAACGGATTATCTTTTCTTTTTCTTTGTGTATCTATTTGAAACTGATATGTAGAATAACAACTTCATGTTTGACTTGTTGGTTTGAAGTCAATTATAGTGCGATTAGATGGCAAACTTGACCAGTTAAGACAATAGTCCTGACTGGTAGAGTCTTGCTGTTGCATATGAAAATGCTAAACAATCTTGACCAGAAAACGTTAAACTGCACCAACTTATCCGTCAAAACAGTGATGCTATCGATCAGACACAGGCGTTAGAGGTCAGGTACAGTGCGTGTTTGGAAAACCAATCATATTCCTCCATGACTTATACATAAAGTGGCCCAAAAAAACGTTGTTTCATTTGTACGTTCAAAGTCAGCAATTTGGCACATTCCCTGATGACAGTTTGTTAATGATTCTGCAACGTGAGAGTTCCTGACCTCAGCAATCATCAGCTAAAGCCAGATATCCCTAACCCCTACCTGTACATTAACGACATCTTTCACCTTTTTTTTGCAAGTTTGCATAAAGTGTCTGCTAAATGAATAAATAGTAAACTTAGTAAGTAGACTTCTGTCAGTGGCTAGAATCAAAAGGGAGCCGTTTTATTTCTGCTGTGTGATAATGACTTCAGCCTCCAAGGCCTCCAACCTCAGCTCACACTAGGGCAATCTCAACTGGGCCTGAGTACGGCTGCCTCTTGTACATATAGGTTGCGTGTCCGTGCGTGTGCGTGCGTCGGCTCATTAGCGTCTGTACCGTGGCCTGAGCACACCTCTCCGAAGTGTGTACCGAGGCCACGGAATTGAACTGTACTTGAGTGCGGACGGCGCGCTCACACCGGCCAAACGATCTAGACTTTAGGGGGCAAACGTACTCGGGCAACGGTACAGATGGCCTAGTGCGAGCGCGCCCTCAGTCTTCACATGTCAGCACGTATTGCGACACAAAAGAGGTCAAGGTCCAGTCGCAAAACATGTGCTGACTCAGCGTCTGAGGGGCGGCAGAAGTTGGCCCGGTCTGGCCGTTCCTTTTCACTACCGCTGTTTGTGCAATATTGCCCCTGAACTGCTGGTTAGGCGGTTTCGTGTGAGGATGCAACCCTGTTGTGCTTCGACCTTCTGGTGTGTAACTGTAGCAGGGCAGGGGTGAAGCAAGTTACCAGAGGTGGAAGCAGGCTGGCTGGTTGAGATGATGCGCTGAGTGTAGAATGCTCTAAGCAGCAGGTTCATTAACATTTACATTTAGGGCAATTAGAAGACGCTTTTATAAAACTGCGACTTCACAATCAGTCCATTCGTCAGAAGAAAGAGAAACAACAATATATCTCTGTCGGTACAGTAAGGGTGTTCACAGAACCAAGTGCCAAGCACTAACCATCGCTAGCAAACAAAGCTAGCTAGGATAAGATGCTACACAATGCTAAGTGCAAGGACGTACAACAGATAATAAGTGCGCTGCTAATCAGGTTCAGTTGATGCTACAAGCTACGTTTAATATGTGCTAACCGCTAGGTGTCGCATACACAACCTGAAGGTTCAGTAGGCCGATGTGCTACATGCTAGGTGTAGTACAGTGTTTCTCATACAATCTTGGGCTCAATTGTCCCCACAGCCACATCGGCATGGCTCAAGTTCCCCTCCCCAAAACCAGAACCCTGTTCCTTTGTATGTAACTAATACCGTGCCATTGATCATGTAGCATGGTTATTAATATCGCAATGGCCTGGACGTGTTTCAAATGGAAGAAGCAGAGACGTGCTTCTATTTCTGGTCTGAACTTTATCGACCAGAAATACACACAAAAATAACCTATATATATTATTGATCAAACATGAATAATTTACGTCTTCATTTTTGTTTTGTATTATATTGTTATATGTATTATGTATTTATACAAACGCAAGACGCAAGAAGTCTTCACAAGTATTCACTGGAACCTTCTCACACAGCCCTGTTGGGGGAACGCTGAGTGTGTGTGTGTGTGTGTGTGTGTGTGTGTGTGTGTGTGTGTGTGTGTGTGTGTGTGTGTGTGTGTGTGTGTGTGTGTGTGTGTGTGTGTGTGTGTGTGTAAAACAAAGTCCAAGCTGGCTGTATGGTCCTCTTGCTGCTTGGTGTAGCGTGCTAAAGTGAGGCTCAGGGTATTCAGCCATGTGTGTGTAGTATAGTGGAGGTCTGAAATACATGAGAGTATACAGTATATTTTTTCTGTTGTGAGGTCATATTTAATTTAGCTAATGCTTGCATACTTCACTACCTCTGGAACCTGCTGTGCACCTTTTGGGAAGAGGGCTCCATGGTTCAGCACACCTACTTGCTTTAAATCTCAAAATGTGTCCCCCACCCCAAACCTTTCTCCTTCCACCAGTAAACTATGTTTCAGACAGACGTTGGCACGAGCTAACGCTCCATGGAGGTCTGTATGTGCTTAACGGCGGGCCATTACCGCAGTGTGATTATCGCATCATACGAGCAGAGAACGTCTGCGATGTGTCATACTGCGCTGGGAGCTTCTCTGCTCCTCTGGCCTCGCTCCTCTGTATCTCTGCGGTGATTCATGCAGGTCGTCCCAGGCCCTTTTCGAGTGCTTCTTTCAAATCCCCTGTATTAGTTTTCACCAGCCGCTCACCATTAGCTCTGCCGGTGGACACCAGCCAGCACTCCTCCTTCGACACAGCCCCATGAGAAGCCTCTCGCTCTTGCTGGCCCTGCTCTGGCTCCACTCTCCCGCATGCGGCTTAGCACTCACCTGATCGCCCCCCCGGCCAATCAAATTAAGGAGCATATACCTCCAAGCAGCCGTCCGTTTCCCCTTGAATCCTGCCTCGAGTCGGGTTACGTCAGTCCACGAGCCTCGGGTTATCGTGTAAGAGTAGCTGATATCCAATCCGTCCTTTGAATCAATACTACCTCTTAGAGATGCTCCGCTTTTCATGCCTTTACACTTATTTCTGTATTGATCCGGTCAATGCAGAGGCCCATTGTGTGCACGTTGTCTATTTGTGTTTTGAGACACACTTTATGTTATATATTTAACTTGTTTAAATATAGTGTTATAGTGAACATACTGTGCTGTGCAGCTATAAGAAATGTGTGATCTAGAATGACCCTGTTTAAACTGTACATTTAAATACAACACTTTGTGTCAACTCTACATTTGAATAACACACTTTGTGTTATACTGTACATTTGTGTTATACTGTACATTTAAATAACACTTTGTTTTAAACTGTACACTTAAATACAAAACTCTGTGTTAAATTGTACATTCAAACACAACACTTTGTGTTCTATTGTACATTTCAATAACACACTCGGTGTGCTCGGACTGCTTCACAGTGTGGTTGGTACTGCACACCTCTAATCAAATACGCAAACACAGAAACACAAGGTTGTTGGTGACAGCAGGCTCCCCGTGTGTTTGTGTCCTCCTCTCAACCAAACACAGAGACAGAGAGCGAGAGGGGGATCGCAAAAACACAAACGGGGGGGCCCACACACAATGCTAATGCCGTCCATTTAGAGAGGCCGGGCTCTGGGACGCGCAGCATCACCTCTGGACCACCGGGTGATTGTATAAAGGCGAACGTGGTAACCCGATACAGTCCCTGATATGATCTGATGATGGGATCATCAGCGGGCTGATGAGATTACACAGCACTGTTCCAGTTGTTAAACCCAGAAGTGTCTCGGGGCGGATATTGAATTCATGTGAAATCGGGATACCTCCGCTGGACTCTGCATGGCTTCCTGTCCTTTGACCTCCCTGCGTTCTCCTCCTTCGTCCCCTCCTCTGGTTCTAGTAGGTTCTAGTAGGGTCTAGTCGGCCTTCAGGGGAAGTGAGAGGTGACTGTTATGCAGGCCTTTCTCAGACACTCTGATCCTCAGCGACCTACAGTGAGGAATGTGTGCATCACAGTGTTGCAAAGCGTAGATGTGAATGAGCAGGTGGGAGTCAGGAGGACATTGGGGTTTGAACCCAGAACATTTAGGCTGCAGCCCAAATGTTCTGGGTTGACCAGGGGCGGGATAGTACTATACTAGTACTGTACTATCCCGCCCCTGGTTAAGATCTGTCCATCTTCCTCCAGTCAGATAGGGTGACATGAGGAGGGTTATTTTCTAACTTTTGCTCACTTTTCTGACAAGAACACTAACACGTTTTCTGTCCTGTCCCTCTCTCTCTCTCTCTCTCTCTCTCTCTCTCTCTCTTTCAGCTTCCTCTTGGTCTTTTCCTGCCTTATACTGTCCGTCTTTGCCACCATCAGAGACTTCAAAAATAGCTCAGAGAGTGCCTTGTACATCCTGGTAAGGTGTCTGCATCACATCTGCCAACGCTGTTTCGTTTAGCGTCGACACTGTCTGAGTTAACTAACTGTTTGTGCTAGACGGAGCATGTGCACCTCCAAGGGGGATCTCTGTCAAAACACTCATCGTATTGTTGCTGCTTTCCTGTCCCGGTTACAGTGTAATACTAGCGATGGAGACGATGCAATATCATTTCAACTTTCTGTTATTGTTCAGCATCATTCGTTTTTTATGAGCAGCGCAATAAAATGTAATGCAAAACAATTTAGTGGAGGCACATGTAATGTTCTTTTTCCTGCTTTTTTAATGTGAAATGAAAACAAAATTAAAGAATAATGTTCACAATTTTGTGTGAATGTGACGCATACCTCCAGTGCATGTGTGTGTGTGCGTGCGTGCGTGCGTGCGTGCGTGCGTGTGTGTGTGTGCGTGCGTGTGTGTGCACCCATCACAAAGTGATGAAGGGCTACAATATGTGACCCGTACTCCGGGGTCTCCAGCCAGCCAGCCAGCGGAGGGTCTGAGGGTCCCTTTGTGGTTCTGTAGAGCAGAGATTGCAGCTTGTGGAGCAGGAGTGTGTGAGCAGGCTGTTGTGTTACTCCGCCCCAGGAAATCGTGACCATCGTGGTGTTCGGGGTGGAGTACATCGTGAGGATCTGGGCCGCGGGATGCTGCTGTCGCTACCGCGGCTGGAGCGGAAGGCTCAAGTTTGCCAGGAAGCCCTTCTGCGTGATCGGTGAGCAGCAGTGGACCTCAAGGTTGTGTTGTTGTTGTGGTTTTAATGAAGTAGTTGTCAGGTTCCTCTCACACCTCGGGAACGAGGAGGACACAAGGGACTTGCTTCTGTGTTGTCCTAGTTTTATACTTCACTGAAGTTAACGACAGAACTTTCCTGTTTCTTAAACTAGTGGGCAGCCAGGATGTCACTGAGCTCAACTGATACCTGCATAAACAAAGCAGAGTTGTGTTTAGTGCACGTAGAAAACTGAAAAGAGGACTTTGTGTTAATTGCTACAACAATTAGAAGAAAACATGTTCAGCCCCAGCCACCATTATTCATGCAGGAATCCCTGCGTGTTATGCCCAATTCTGTATAAAACAAGTTCAAAGTAGTTTTTAAGTTAAAGTTTTTTTTTCCACTAGTCGTTTATCACGAGTAAGTAACCTTGAGATGGAACCCACCGGGAGCTGTGGAGGGTCAGACAATAAATAACACAAAACTCTAGTGAAGAATAATGAAAGCGTACTTCACTTGAAGGCAAAGTTAAAGTTAGAAAATGTAGTCAAACGTACTCGGCCGCAAACGTACTCGGATGCAAAAAAACGTCTTCTTCCCTCTGGCCAGACATGATGGTGCTGATTGCGTCGGTGTCTGTGCTGGCGGCCGGTTCCCAAGGCAACGTGTTCGCCACGTCCGCCATCAGAAGTCTCCGCTTCCTGCAGATCCTCCGGATGCTGCGTATGGACCGGCGCGGAGGAACCTGGAAGCTTCTAGGGTCCGTAGTCTATGCCCACAGCAAGGTGGGGTCCCCACTTTGGTAGAATATTCTGAATGTGTGTTCAGTCATGTCCCCACTTTGATGGAATATTCTGAATGTGTGTTTAGTAATGTCCCCACTTTGATATAATATTCTGAATGTGTGTTTGGTAATATCGCCACTTTGGTAGAATATTATGAATGTGTGTTTAGTAATGTCCCCACTTTGATATAATATTCTGAATGTGTGTTTAGTAATGTCCCCACTTTGATATAATATTCTGAATGTGTGTTTGGTAATATTCCCACTTTGGTAGAATATTCTTAATGTGTGTTTAGTAATGTCCCCACTTTGATATAATATTCTAAATGTGTGTTTAGTAATGTCCCTGCATTGATAGAATACAAAATGTGTGTCTTGTCATGTCCCCACTGTCCCCACTCTGATGAGTACATTCTGAATGCTGTGTAAATAGTTGTGTCACCACTCTGATAGAATATTGTAAATGGTGTGTGAATATGTCCCCACTCTGATAGAATATCATTAACAGTGTGTGATAGCAGAGCCCCCACAATATCAGTAGATTTAGATTGATGTGTGATTACACAGAGTGGTTATTACATTGCGCTCTCTTTCAGGAGCTCATTACCGCCTGGTACATCGGCTTCCTGTGTCTCATCCTGGCATCTTTCCTGGTCTACTCAGTGGAAAAGGAATCCAATGATGAATTCGAGACCTATGCTGACGCCCTTTGGTGGGGACTGGTGAGGATACTTGTTGGTACGGAGGGCCAATTGAAGTAAACAACGACAACAGTTGTCCCACTCACACAATCACACAGTCACACGCAGACCCAAATGCAAATCGTCTCATTTTCTAGCTCTTTGTCTTTCATTACGCAGACGTTCCCCGATTGGAATTCTTAGTGCCGTTGGGAATGTTGTGTTCCCTGCTCCCAGATCACGCTGACCACCATCGGCTACGGGGACAAAGTACCCAAGACCTGGAACGGCCGCCTGCTGGCCGCCACCTTCAGCATGATCGGCGTGGCGTTCTTCGCCCTGCCCGCAGTGAGTTCACCTGGTCGAGTTCACCTGGTCGAGTTCACCTGGTCAGGACCGGAGGGGGGACGGGGGGGGGGGGGATACACCTTAGGTACAGCTCCTGGTGAGGACATTTGATCCCCTTCACCTCAGCTCCCGCTAGTCCGGCCAGTCAGTCAATACAGTGGTGGTACAGTCACATCGCCTTGGCAACGAGGGCATGACATCACCGTGACAGAGTTCCCGCACGACGACCCCATCTTAGGGTTCCGAGGTGAAAGGGGAACGTGAGGAAGGAAATGGTTTCGGAGTGAGACGGATCACTGCTGTGATGCACTGATCAATCGTCTTTTTTGTCATCCTATAAATACCAGTGCACATATTTAGGGATAGTGGCCTACATTAGAGGTGGGATCAAACCAGATGAACGAATATACGATACCATTTGAGGGAGACGATTATATTTTGACATGTGTTGTTAGGTCTTGTTAAGTGAGGCCCGGAGGAGGTAGAGGCTATCAGAGACCTCCTTCCTAGAATTCCTGAAGGGAATGGCTCCCACTGCTCACAGGGGCCCGGTCAGCATGCTGAGTGTGGGTCATTGATTTGATTGGGTTAATGAAAGGCATTTATTGGAAAATGTTGGAGTGGCGTTTTGGCGCGGGGAACGCCCGCTTTCATCAGGCTCTTAGCCGCTGGATTGCAAATCAATCAGCGTTTGATGCTGATTTCTGCTTTCCGCTGTTAGAGTTAGACTGACGTTGGTTTGAGTGGTCGCTCCTCCTCTCTTTTGTCTCCGTCAAGCATTCTGATTTCAACAGTAAGGTCTCTTTTACTGTCTCTGTCTCGCTTTCTCTGTCTCTCTTTCTCTCTCTCTCTCTTACTGTCTCTCTTTCTGTCTCTCTCTCTGTCTCTCTCTCTCTCCCTAGGCCTATACACCTACACACACCCACACTTCCATACCCAATGACATACACACACACACACACACACACACACACACACACACATGCACACACACACACACACACACACACACACACACACACACACACACACACACACACACACACACAGAATTCTTAAAACTAACCTGAAGGTCTATCCCTCTCCGCTCATAAAAGTCTCTCTCTCTCTTTTCTCTCTCTCTCTCTCTCTCTCTCTCTCTCTCTCTCTCTCTCTCTCGCTCTCTCTCTCTCTCACACACATTCTTACATTCTTCAATACAACCCCAATGTCTCTCTCCCCTCTCTCTCCCCTCTCTCTCTCTCTCCCAGGGTATCCTTGGCTCTGGCTTCGCCCTGAAGGTCCAGGAGCAGCACAGGCAGAAGCACTTTGAGAAGAGACGCAACCCGGCAGCGGGGCTCATACAGGTGAGGAACCCACCAGGTACCACGCAGAACCCCCCCCCCCCCTCCCTTCAACGACCTGAGAGGGAGAGGCTGGGAACACATCCGCGTTAGACGCTCAACATCAGAGAGCCTCTGGGCTCAGCCGCTGCCAGAGCAGCACCGAGCAGCGAGCATCAAAGGAAGGCTTTGTTTTGATTAGCTCCATCAATCAATAAGCCTCAACGTTATAGTCTTAACGGTAGGCTACGGCGCTAACAATCATCCCCCGTACGCAAACCGCCGCGGCGCTCCAATAGCTGTGTTATGACTCAGTGTTGAGTTGTTGATGTGAGAGCACAGTGCAGCCCCCCCCCCCCCCCCGTCTCCCAGAGAAACCCAGTTCAGCCACCGAGCACAGCAACAGCAGCGTTAGTCACCACGTAGACGGTGAGCTACCGCCTAGCGACCAAGCTTAGTTACCAACGGCAGGCTGGCTGGTTGCCATGCCACCTAGCACAGCGGCGTTAGCCACCAAACGCGTCCGCGTACGGACGGTAGGCTAGCCGCCCAGCTCACCGCCTATTAGCTTATTCACCAAGCGCAGACTGTGTCCAGACTTTGCCGTGCCGTCGTAGCGTCGCAGCGACGTTAGCCGCTGACGATGATGTCCTGTGTGTGTGTCCCCCAACGTTTCGGGGCCCAGGCCTCCTGGAGGTTCTACTCCACCAACCTCTCCAGAACGGATCTGCTGTGCACCTGGGAGTTCTTTGAGCAGACCGTAGCCGTGCCCATGTACAGGTGAGTTCTGAACAGAGTGACCCCTCCGAGTGACTCCGATGCCAGAGTGTGTGACATCTGGCCGACACTTTTGCAGTGTCGTCTTACGATACCTTACCTTTTACATTCTTGGCCTGGGTGTCCAGCCCCCTAACCCCCGGCGCTGCTCAGCCCTGCCTCTGCCTGCCTCGACGGACCGGACCACCAGTTCTAGGGCTTCGTTGTGCAGTGTAGTGTAAATGTTTTAGTTCACTCATGAAACTCAATGTTCGACGTCACCTGAAAATGTAAACGTCTTCTAGAGAGACTGAACCCCATTGGGTGGTCTTCTGGGGGTCTTCTTTGGAAACAATCCAATCAGACATGGACAAGAGATGTATAGACCAATCAAATGGTTATATATGAGATAGGAAGAGAATTCCGTCCAATGGGAAGGTTTCCGTCTCCTACAGGAGGGTACCACATGACTCATACTGTCTTACGTCAGGTTTCCTGCTAGGTTTACTGTCATATGGTGAAATGAGTGAGGAGGCATGGACTCACCACACCTTCAAGCTGATATCCATGCACTTTATTATGCTGACAAAAGCGTTGAATTCCTGCTATTTAAAAACGTTTTGGATTTCAAATCCATGTCTGGAAAGGTTCAATTTCCTCGTGGAGATGCAAAAAGGATCATGGATCAAAATCGTCATTTTAGCTTAGGTAGCATTAACGGGATGTGTTGCTAGCTGTGTTTTGGCTGGAAGGAACTCTAAAAATACTTTGTGAAAGACAAGATGTAATGCACGAGGTTGTTTTGACGCTTGTTTACTATCCAGGCCTGTATGGCATATTCAGTGTGATTTCACTATTAGAAACGTTTTTACTTGTAAATGTATAACAGTTAGAAAGAACAGGACAGTAGTTTTTAGATAAAAACTACAAACATACAGAAAACATACCTGCACAATAAGAGTGGTAGAAATGTGAATGCAAAAAAAAAAACAGATTTAAACTGTAAAAGAATGTTTACATAAAAGTAAGCATTATGTAATTCCTTCATTATATTACATAATGGTATTATAGTTATAGATATAATGGTTGATGTATGCATTATCAACAGTAACGGCAACATTATAGAAACTTTAAATGATGGACCGTTATCCA
>NC_140285.1:241022-271022 GCF_964030765.1 Micromesistius poutassou | reverse complement strand
CCCCCATTCGTTGGTGACAACAGTCGTCAGCGAACAGCAGAATATGACCCCTTTGTTTATCAATACCTTCATTTTGGCTCCGCCTCCCCACACAAATAGTTCCGCGGCTGGACCTCGGAAATGGGCCGGTCGCCAAGCGGCGCGTAAACATCTCGCACCGGCGCGCTGGCGTCTACTTTGTGTAGTTTCCACACGTGACCACAGGCCAGCCGCTCCGCATCGTGTACGTCTGTCTGGATGCTTCCGTTTTATCGGGTAGCCACGGCGAAGTGGGAGTGCTTCTGACGGTCTCTTGGGTGTGTGATGTGTGATGTTCCGATGAGTTAACCGCTTACGATCTGTTAATGTTGATGTTAATGTTACTGTTAATGTTACAGACTGTTCTTACAAGACGTCTAATAAGGCGCAGTGATACATGTACAGTAACAAAGTCCCAGTGCTGTTATTGTCTACAGCAGCGCTCACTGAACGGCTCTCGTCCAATAAAATCTCTCAGTCGGGACCAACTGATTTATATGTAATTATGCATATTTTGAAAGGGCTTCGTGGCTCATTAACCGCACGCCTGGTGGTGAAATAGGGGCCCTTTCATAATTGATGATAAATTACAATATGTATGGTAGTGAACTATGGGGCTAATAGAGTCCGATATGTCCGTCAGATGTGTGAATAGATGCTGGTGGTTAACGGTTAACCTGAAAAATATATTCAACCATATTCAAACTTAACAAGCAGTCCAAAGATGGACTAAATGTATCCATGGAGCTCAAGGGCTTTCCGTGTAGAAACTCTATATCGCATTTGTACATTTTGATTTTAAGGATTGCTGCATTACTTAGGAACGCGCGATAATGAATCAGATCCATTTGAATGTCTTTAGTCAAGTGAATCGGCCTGTCGGGTCTCCTTGTCTCTGATGTCCGATGCCCTCGTGTCGTCTTTTAAGGGCCGCGTAATGGTTTCTTTTCAGTGTTGTCTTCATGCCCTTCCTTTGCTTGCTAACATCCCCCCTAGTCGGTCCCCTTGAACGCCTGTTCAGCAGCTTAGGTGCAATCTGCCGCGTACCTAGCAACACGCCTCCCTTCAGCCATCCCTCCTCTTGAGATCAGGACAGTGACGGTGACTCTGATGTGCATGACTTCCTCTTCCTCTCTGCGTAGAGACCCCGGCCCTCCCTCCCTCGGCCCCCCCATGCACGCTTTGCTTGTTGCCTCACGCTGCTTGCCCGATCCATGCTCTCCTCGGCTGCGTGCCTACAAGGACATGACTCCTTGACGTCTAGGATGTGGCCAATTGTGCATTCTCTGCCAAGGTAAGTTCTGCCATCCGATTGGTGCAGATGTGGAGGACCAGGCAGGGACAGCTGCTGAAATCGTTGGCGACACAATGGCCGATCATTACGATCGCAGGACGCAACTCTCTTCCTCAACGGCCACTCTGTCGAGGCCTCCCACTGTTTGCTGTGGTGTGGGGCTGTCGATGGATACCGGCTTCCAGAAAAGGCATAGAGTATAGTCGCGGAGAACCCAATGGTTCTTCCACCGTTGAAGGGGAAAATAGAACCTATTAGGAAGGCCTAGACAATGCTGGTGCCGTTGAGGTAGCCCTGCGTTGTAGGCTATCACCCTGGTCACCACCACGGGAGCTACGATTGGCTGGGATTTACGTTACAACTAACTGGGATTAGCCTATACGAGGACAAAGCTAAAGACAATTCTTCAAAAAGTAACAGTGAATCAAGTTTGAACTCAGCAGTCGGTAGGGTGGCAGATTTGTATTTGAAGATGTGTATAAACATGCGCTGATATCAATCCATGCACTCAACCTGACCCCCCCAACCCCCCCCCACCCCCCCGCCCCCCCCACCCACCCACCACCAGTCGGAAGGCCAGCCTGAAGGAGAAGGCGGCGTTCTCCAGCCCGACCAAGACCCCCCCGGGCAAGGCCGGGGCGCCGTCCCCGGGGGGGGAGGACGGGGCGGCGGAGGCCAGCCCCAGCAAGGCCGGGAAGAACTGGAGCTTCGCCGACAAGAACCGCGCGCCCAAGCACTCGTTTCGCGTGCGGGGCTCCGCCTCCCGCCAGAACTCCGAGGGTAACCGCCGGCGACCGCCCCGACACGCCCCCACACCGTTCCCGTGCAGGCAGATAATAGAATTATACTGATATATTTTGATATGTATGTTATATATATATGTGTGTTATCTTTGTTGTATACGGGGAACGGCTTAACCTAGCAGTCGTTAGTGCTTGTTTCTACGGACGTCCTTGCTGTACCGATAGCGTTTTGTGTCGTTGTTTCTCTTTCTTCTGACTAATGTACTTGTTGTAAGTCGCTTTGATATAAAAGCGTCTTCTAAACGCCCTAAGTGTAAATGTAAATAATTATAATTATCTTTACAGCAATCATTATAATTTGTTTTAGGAAAACAATCTGTGTAATGATGCTTCTACCGCCACTCAGCTTTCAGACTCACTGGTTGGCTTGCTAATTGCTGTTGTAGCCAACTACAGCCCAAATGCTGATGCTGCCTAATTGATTATATTTAATTGATTAAGTGTTTGGGTGCATTCATGTTGGACATTTGACCATTTCCCGAAAAAGTTTAGCCCCCAGAAAGTGCTCCAACGTTTACATTTGTATCAGCATCCGCGCCCTTTATACTGCATATTTGTGACATATATTTGTAACATATATACAAGTACATTTATCTTAGGTTTTCTTATCTTAACACCGTTTTGTGTGCAAAGATATTCCATGACTCTAGGACTAACAAAGTAGAAATTCTAACTCCTTCCGGGTAAAAGGATAGTTTGGTGTCCATATCACTGATTTCTAGAAAGCAAAACCACATCCATGCTTCATCCAACCAGCCGTCACTTTCAACAACTACACTCCTCCACTTTCTCCACCCTTCCTTTTCCTCTTTCTAAAGGGATAGTGTTTTATTAGATGATCTCCTCCTTCATGGCACGTTAAAGTGCTCATTGAAATGCAGGACGCAGACTGAAGTGTACTCCAGATTGGCCAAGTCCTCCTCCTATAATTCCGCTCCTGAAACGTTCATTTAGTTACTTAAACTCTACACTTGGTAAGTGTAAAGACTAAGAGAGAGCACATCTTTGAGACAGCCACTGAGAACCATGCATTGAACTCCAAAAGCCGTCGCTGTTTGAGATTGATCTATGTGCCGTGGTTTGTTGTCACAATAGAATCCATAACAAACTCTCTCTCACGTCTTCCCTCTCTCCTCTCTTTGCAGCAATTGAAGGTTTAATAAGTAAGACATTGGGGTACTTATTTGTCTGGCTTCTATCAGTATATGAACAGGCAACGAGCAACCTTGACTGGTGCAGGAAACATGCATGAAAAGCACTGGTTTGTGGACCGCTTGACTTGAACCCACTTTCATTTGAATGGGTCACAGTGCTCAGAGTGGTGAGATGAGCTGTTATCTTGCTGTGGTGATTGTATTCATGCTTACTGCCCATGCTTATCGCTAATTGCAAAAACTGCGATGCACTAAATCGCACTGACACTGCAATATATGAACGACATCCCCACGTAGGTTCAAGTCAAGAGGTGCCAAGAAAATAATAAATGAACACCAATTGACAATGATTATAAAAATAAACACTGCTTTGGCTTGCATGGAGATAGCTCCCTTTCTCTAGTGATGCTGTAGTGTAGATATTTCTGCCTGTATGCATTATTCCTTTCAGTTTCTCAAAAGTAATTACTGGACTTTGCCCGCAAACCACTGATTGTTGACAGTGGTTAGCGAAAAGTAGTCAAGTTAGAAGTAGAAAAGTAATAAGACCTTCCAAGCTGTTGCACACAACCCTATCCTTCAATTCTGCACCTTATCTTTCCCCTTGTTCCACAAAACCCATGATCCCAAACAATCCTCCGGTTGCATTATACTAACGCAGTGCTATCGGACACTAACCAACTCTGATTCTGCACCCTCTGAAACCAAAAGGGTCATACATCAAGCTATGGCTCTGCTTTGAACCGAGACATACTGATCCACAAGTTTCCTTGTCTTTACTCCGTAGAGGCCAGTTTTCCCGGAGAGGAAATGGGTGACGATAAGAATTGCGACTGTGATTTTTACCAAGAACTATCGCCGGGTTTAAAGGTCACCATCAGAGCTATCTGGTAAGTGTGTCGTCGTGTGTTAAACTGTGGTTACACAGAAGTGTGTTTGTCGCGCTGTTACAACTTGAAACATCAGCATTTACAGGATAAGGCTTAAAGACACAGAGACAGGTGTTGTATCAGAGGAATAACATTAGTCTTAAGTCATGAAATTCCATGTTCCCGCCATGTTCCTAAGGTTTCCCAGCAAGGTGTTGTAGGTTATTCGAAGATTCAGTCGTTTTTTTAAAGTCGAGTGTGCAGTCAACTTACTTTGTGACCGCACAAAGTCATCTAGAAGTCATGTTCCCATCCCTGTCACTCGAGATGACGGCTGGCTGGGTGGGCTTGGATGGATGTTTCTCACACCAACGTGATTGTTTTTGTCGTCAGCATCATGAAGTTCCAGGTCGCCAAGAGACGGTTCAAGGAGAGCCTGCGTCCCTACGACGTCATGGACGTCATCGAGCAATACTCCGCCGGGCACCTGGACATGCTGTGTCGCATCAAGAACCTCCAGTGCAGGCAAGTGTTCTGTCCTAACTAGCGGTGTAACGATACACTAGAGTCACGGTTCGGTACGTACCTCGGTTTTTAAGTCACGGTTCGGTATGTTTTTTTTTTCGGTACAGCGGTTTTTTATTATTTTATTTTTATTAAGCAATTTGATTTTGATTTGATTCATTAAATTGTATCAAACAAATACACAAATGAAAAGACATCAAATACAATTTTGAGGATAAAAACACAATAAAGTCCAGGACTTATTTCCATTGTGGTCCTCAACACAAAACTTCAGGACAAGACGAGACACTCACAGAGTGTGTGATAATCAATAAAAACATTATATTTTTTTTCGGTACGTACCGAAATGAAACGTGCATTGCACCGTTAGAATACGAATACGCGTATCGTTACACCCCTAGTCCTGACCCCTCCACAGCTTCCTCCAGTGGTAGGGAACGGTCACGACGTCTGTCCCGACGCGCTGTCCCCTCCACAGCTTCCTCCAGCGGTAGGGAACGGTCACGACGTCTGTCCCGACGCACTGACCCCTCCACAGCTTCCTCCAGGGTAGGGAACGGTCACGACGTCTGTCCCGACGCGCTGTCCCCTCCACAGCTTCCTCCAGCGTTCCGTCTAGGGCAGCGCAGCGCTGGGCTCTTTGCTAACTGACAAAGACTTTGCCAACAAACTGCTTCATACGCGGGTTGTGGACGAGAGGTCTGCGACATCAACGCCGTTTCCATGAAAAGAATCCCGGGACAGGCAGGACGATGACGATGGCGGTCAATGGTCCGACTCGCCGGAGGTTTTTTCGCGCGCAAACGGTGTGGATGTTGCATGCCACCGTGTTCAAACAACAGGTGCGCAGTAGCAGTGCTCTATCAGAGAGAGGCAGAGTGTGACGGTTCACCTATAACAGCATGACACAATGTGTTCAGGACAAATGTTTTTGCATTCTTGTGTATTTAAAACAATGAAGGTTTCAGCCATCAACATTTCAGTCGAAGGTTGCCGTTTTCAGATTAGGCAAATGTGTGTGTGGTAAGTGACGTAACTGGTGCTGCGTACAGCGGTTATAGTATTGTATTGTATGAGACCAGACATCAGCTGTCCCTTCTGACTGGATATTATTCTTGGTCTTCAACCATTAAGGTCCATTGATTGATTGACACAACCATATGCTATTGCTAACCATATGCATATGCTAACCATCGTCTTTGTTATCGCCGCGGGATACAAACGTGTCGCAGCACATCACCCTAGCGCCTGTTTCATGTGTGAAATGTCACGTGTTGTATTACAAATTAATTGTAATATTGAAATCATATAATAACACTACCTTTAACCCTAGACTCCAGCTATCTCTTTCTTTTATAACGTTCCAGAAAAAAAAAATCTCCATTGTTCATTCAACGGACATTGTCGAACGCCTTCAGTCACTTAACTCGACAACGGACGGACTAACGCCACTCACATATTCCAACAACAAAGTATATTAAGTGTGTACGTCCCTGCGGCACATGGATATATATATATATACGCTTCATTCCCAGAGCGCATCACAACGCCACCCCCCCCTCTCCCCATCTGTCCTGTGTGTGTGTATGTATGTTCGGAATATGTCGAAGGTCGTGTTTGGAATATACCTGAAGCTTCTCTCCCATGTTGTTGTTCACCATTGTTCTTGCTCCATTTGGCACCGACACTCACATGGTCTGTTCGTGTCCTCGCCAGGATAGACTTGATTGTGGGCCCGCCTGCCCCTTCTACTCCTCGACATAAGAAGTCCACTGACGGGCCTAGGTTAGGCCCAGAGCCCGCCCCTCGGCCCGCCCAATCCCCCCCCCCCCCCCCCCCCTTGACAGCGGTAACGTGCCGCACCTTCTTTCGGTTGACGAAACCCCTTTTGAATCTCAGCTCAGGGCTTGGCTTACAGTGGTAAATATTGCTGGGAGTTAAACGTTAAAAAAAAATAATAATAAAAAATAATGCATGCCGTAGGTAGGCGTATGGGAAAGAGTTGGAAGTGCTTGGATTGTAGGTTTCTTTGTACGTTTGTCTGGAGTTTTTGATGTTTTTAATTATGCAAACCAGACGGTTACTCGTTAGTGACTTTAAGTTACGCACAAGAAAAAAAAACATTTGGGTCTCTGTAGGCTTTGACCTTTTGAAATATGTGAGAAGCTAAGATGGAGCCATTTTAGCTGAAACTCCTTTGGTTAAGAGTACACAACTGAATAGTGGAATTTAGATTTGAGTGTAATGTTCCTTTAATATAACAAGCTAATGCAGTGCCCTGGAGGACACAAGCTTATGCTGTACCTGTAATGAAACAAGCTATTGCTCTACCTATAATATAACAAAGCTGCTCCTTTAAAGGTCCCGTGACATTCCACCGGGTGTGAGTGTGATCGGCCGTCACAAGCCGTTTTGAAAATCTGTCTGTTATGACATCACAGGTGGGCGTGTCCACTTAGATGTGTGACGGATAGATGAGCGACGTTTGCTACGGTCCACAGGGTAGGGCTGGTAGACTGATCTATCCCAGCACACAAATAGGTGGACACGCCCACCTGTGATGTCATAACAGACCAATTTTCAAAACGTTTTGTAACTGGCTAATCACAGCACACCCCGTGGCACGTCACGGGGCCTTTAACACAATGAGCTAATGTTCGTCCTTTAGGTTAACGAGCTAACGATCCTCCTCTAAGCTAATGAGTTAAAGCTGTTTAATTCCATTAATTCTAGGTAGAACACTTATGTTCCTTGAGACCCTAACAAGTTTATGCTCTTCCTGTAAGTGAACAAGCCAGTAGCTTCGCTCAACAGGGGTTTGACAATGCCAGAGTTTGCCTGACAGAGCTCCCCCTGCAGGATGCAACGGATATGACGCATGAGAAGCACGAGAACAAGTGCATGGTGGTGCATTTTGTCCTTCCATCGACACGACAACCCCCCTCCTCTCCACACAGAGAATGTGATGCCTGTGATTGTGGCGCATGCCTCACACACAATCCATAATCAACTGTCCCACAACAGTGGCCAGTTCATTCAACGCTGTGGTGTGTTTGACTCTCAAACGCGGACTAACACTCACTAGCCGAGCCTACGTGCCATACGTCAGAGTTGCTAACCCTTCGTGGCATCGTATGATCTCAGCGGCGGTGACGGGTTGAGAGGAGTTTGGAGTGGGGTTCCCTCTGCAGACCCGCAGAACTAGCTTCTCAACGGGACGGATTCCACCTGGGGATGGGCGGAGAGGACACGGTCGAGGCCCTGCGCAAATTCAGCCACTTATTTCCGTTGGTCGGTCACATGTATATATATATGGAGCCTTATGCACGTTAACTGCTGGCTAAATTATAGCGTGTAATGCTTACATCCCATCACTTTATACCGTATAACTTCACCGTGTCTAACACACACATAGGCTAGGGATTACAGTTGTGGGGACTAAACCCAAGTCACCGTGACCATATCTAAAACACAGCACATCATATTCTCCATCTCCAACGCTACACCTGCCTCCATAATCTACACTATGAACCTAGCCACGGCCGCCGTGCCTCCCCCCCCCAACCCTCCCCTCCCCCCAACCCTCCCCCCGCCCCCGCCCAGGGATGTTTCCAGCCCGGCCAATCAGCTCTCTCTTAGAGGCTAGTCTGGGGGGCTGCAGGAGGAGACTGCTATGGGGCGTTCAGCGTGGGCTCCAGCGCGCGGAGGTGGAGCTCTGACAGAAGCCTGTCTCTCTGTACGCCTGCAGAGTGGACCAGATAGTGGGCAAGGGTCTGAAGGACGGAGACACCACCGAGGACGGCAGCATGATGGGCCGCCTGGGGAGGGTGGAGAAACAGGTGAGGTGGTGGTGTTTTTAGTTTTTAGTGACCCCTAGAGGGGTTTTTAGCGACCCCTAGAGGTGTTTTTAGTGACCCCTAGAGGTGTTTTCAGGGACCCCTAAAGGTGTTTTTAGTGACCCCTAGAGGGGTTGTTTTTAGTGACCCCTAAAGGTGTTTTTAGTGACCCCAAATGGCCTTGTTTTAGTTTAAGAATTACTTTTTATAATTACTACTAAAGTATCTTTGTTCTTTTAAGTGTAGATCGTTTTCTTGTTTTCGTCTGTATAGATCTACGCACTGTAGATCACTCTGCAGTAAATACACAGCAGATACAGCGCAATAGCACCACAGTATAACACAATAAAATACAGTAGGGCATAGAACAGAGTTTGACCATCGTATAAATGAGGAAATCAAAAGCTGAACCCATGAACCACGTGGACATCTGTCCGTCACAGGTGGGCGGCATGGACCGCAAACTGGACTTCCTGGTGCACGCGTACGTGCAGCGCATGGGCATCCCCCGCTCGGAGACCGAGGCCTTCTTCAGCTCCAAGGAGCCCTACCCCGCACCCCCCTACCACAGCCCCGAGGCCAGGGACAAGGGCGGGCAGGAGCAGGAGAACAAGAAGAAGGAGGAGGAGAAGGAGGCGGAGGAGGAGGAGGTGAGGGCCGAGAAGGAGGTGAAGGTCTACTCGGCGGTGGAGGTGATGTGCTCGGAGGGCTCGGCGGAGCGGAGGGACACCCCGCTGGGGGGTCAGTCCGCCAACGGCTCCCTGGGGACCCCCTCCCTCAGCCACCGCCCCACCACCTCCTGGCAGCACCAGCTGCAGCACCCGCTGGCCCAGCCCGCCTGGGGCAGCAGCATGGCCAACACCCCCTCGCCCGTCGGGGGCAGCGGGGAGCAGTCCCCCACGCTGTACCGCCTGCCGCCTCCGCCCGCCCCAACCCACGACCGCTCCGTCTCCAGCGCCCACACGGCCGGCAGCGGCGGCGGCGGCGGCGGGCGGGAGAGCGGGCGGGACAGCGGCTCCCACAGCAGGAGGCGCCACAACCGCCGGCCGCGGGGGCAGCAGCAGGAGCAGCAGCAGCAGCAGCAGCAGCCGGCGGCGGCGGCGGTGGAGAGCGACACCTCGGTGTCCATCCCCTCGGTGGACCACGAGGAGCTGGAGCGCTCCTTCAGCGGCTTCAGCATCTCCCAGGCCAAGGAGGACTTCTTCGGGCCGTCCTTCTACGCCAGCCCCGGCGGAGGGCGGGGGCGAGGCGGCGGCGGAAGTGGAAGAGGCGTAGGAGGAGGACACGACGCCAGTGGGACGACGCAATGCGTCAAGGTCCGGCCCTTCCTGGCGGAGGGCGAGTCGGACACGGACTCCGAACTGTACGCCCCCTCGCCGCAGGCGTTCACCCCCGACGGGGCGTACCTGGAGAGGGGCTGGCCGGGACTCCACTAGGCCCCCCGGGGCCGGAGCACGGAGAGAGATGGGGATGGGCCGCTGATGGGGGGGGGGAGCCTGCAGCGGCCGTCGACACTGGCTGCAGCGAGTGATGGATGTTGCCAATGACATAACCCCGCCGGGCCCCCGGGGGCCAGGGGGGGGGGGGGGGGGCTGTCGCCCGGGAGACCGCCACAACACACCTCAGACTAAGGGCGGTCCCCGTGCTGAGGATTAAGTTAAGGCTGCGCTCAGCGGCCGTTAAGACGGGCTAAACGGATGATAATTACATCACGATGGTATCCATGATGAAGCTCGGATCGTGAGGAGGATTAAGGCGGTGATGTGATCAGTGATAATGCTGTTAAAGATACATTTAAGTGGGTGATATTTAATTTAGAATCGTACGTATCAAGGATGAGGAGGAGATGGTGATTAACTGAAGCGGAGGTTAATCAGTGGACGTTTCAGCCCCGCCCCGTAATTAAAATCGTATCCTTACAGGAATTCTACGGGAAACCATTCGGGTCTATTTTGTAGTTTGTCGCCATGACTATTAAGTTACAATGCTAACGCTACATAGCTACATATCGCGTTACACTAAAATATAAAACAACTACTTCCAGTTGTATTTAGTGGTACAATTTTAGGCGTTATGTTGCATTACGTTGACACATTACAATTAGGACTAACGTATGGTTATCGCAGGAATTAATTATCGGACCGTATTTTTGCACTTAATATATACTTGAAGTGTATTCGTCACCTCATTCTTTGGGCAGAAATGTACTTTGTACCCACTAGTACTCTGGCTCGCGCACATTTTCAACCACGCAGCACGCTGTGTGTCGACGCTAGTTGGTGACACCAGAGTAGTTGGCTGTTGGTCCTTTGAAAGAGGCAAAACAATGCCAAAGGGGGGGGGGTTGGGTCTAATTATCAGTAGCCTTAAAAAAAAAAGAAGCTTGTTATGAATGTCATAGTTGAAGTGGTGCCCGACCAAAACGTCCCCTTCCAAATCCCTGATTTCAAACCGATTAACCCGGGAATCCTGCATGGCATGACGGAACTCAAGGATCCAAGACTGTTACGAGGGTTCTAGACCCCGACCCTTATTAAAGGAATTAACCGTTTTATACTAATGAATACAACTAGAAAACCAAAATGGATGCATGTGTGGTTTCAAGCTAGGATATGTTAGCTTTTTTCAGAGCTTGAAAGCCAATCATTTGAAGAGGCCAAATTTTGACCATATAATCGTCCCTGTTCATTTATATGTTAGCAGAGTCCATCTTTAGAGGAAGATCTCTCTCTCTCTCTCTGCCTGACTCATTCTCCCTTTTAATTTGTATGCCATTGTATCTCACTTGTTCTCTGTCTCCCTCTTTCGCCTTCTCCCTCTCATTCCCCCTCGCCTTCTCTCCCTCTGTCTCTTTCTCAGCCTCTCTCTCTCTGTCCTGCTCTCCCTCTGCCTCTCTCCCTCTCTAACCTCCTCTCTCGTTTTATACTTTGCCACAAAAGTTTCATGAATATTAATGACTTGACCTTCACACTGGAAGGTTAAAAGTGAAGGTGTGCCACCACACTTGTCCTAATGCAATAAGAAGCAAGACATTTAGAGTGCCATTCCCATCTGAGAAGCTTGTATGAGGCATTGTGCTTTCCCAAAATTTACATAGATCTTCCTCAATTAGCATTGACGCATTTTAAGTGAAGTCAGAGCGAGTCCAATGCATATTGAACAGGGTATTCAAACTGCCTGTGTGGGCGGGTTCTGAGACTCACTCTATCATGACGGAAAATGTACGCAAACATTTGACGAACTGAGCGACATGCGATGTTAACCCTTGTGAAACTTTGTTTGAATCATTTAAAAAAACAAGGAGCGCCTAAATCTAAAAAAAAAATGACAAGACAATCTTAAAATATATATAGAAGTTTATGGTCGAGGTTGTTTACTTACTCCGTGCAAGAAAAGGTGGAATCCAATTGTTCTGTGAGAAATGTGTAAAGAGTTTGCTAGCATGTTTTCTACCAATGCAAAAGAGATGAATGTAAAGTTTTCCATGATAAACGGTTCACGGCCGTGTAACTGCATACACTCCTTGGTCTTCTTCAATAATTAAACTTTGTACACCACTGAAAGGTGACGTGGCGTTTCTGCGTAGTGGGTTTATCACGTTGTCGTTGTATGTCATGGTTTAATCTATGGTCCCCAACCTTTTCAGGCCTGTGACCACAGTTTTTTGGTCAGAAATCTTTGCATTATTGTACATCCCGATGTATGGTTGTAACCCTGGCAACACCTACCCATGGTATACTATAGTCCCAGTGAAGCAGTTAGCCGTTGGCGTCGTGTTCCTGTGGCTAGCAGGCAGTTCTTACATAGCTTTTACCTCCAAAACACATTAAATACAAAAATGTGTATATTTAATACAAAAATGGGCAAATAGGCATATTTATATCTTATAAGCCTTACATCTCTTGGGAAACTGGCTTTCGTAAATATAATGGGTGTAAATGACGTTCAGATCCTGGTGTAATGGCGGTGATGTAGCACTAGGGGGCAATCAACCACTTCGATTGAAGTAGATCCCGCATGAACTTACTGACATTTTAATTTGATTGCTTCTGTGTTTAAGGTTTAAATTGTTTGTACAATATAATAATGAAATAATGATACAACTAATTGAATGAGCCAAGCAAACATAATATAAAAACAACTACATTTACATTTAGTTTAGTGAATATAAGTCAATACAGAAATACCTGTTCACCACACAACCAGCGAACTGAGGACGACTAAACCACGTGGTGTACAGTCTTCTTTTGGTTATCCATCCCATAATATCATCTAAGAGTACCCAAAAGGCTTAATGATCAACATTAACTAAACCAGGGAGGAACTTCTCTCAGCAAGAACAGAGGAGTGAGGTAGGCAGTGGAAGTACATATTTTATGAAGCCACATTGATTAAACCCCCGTTCAAACCAGCTAGGTTCAACATGAATAAGGCAAAATAAGTGATTTGTGTGGTTGGCTGGAATTCAGCTTTAATTAACCTAACTGAGACTCTTACTAATGAAAGAAGACAAACTGCCAGCACGGAAATATTACTGGACCAGACAAAATCAATACCTTATCCCTACTTGCAATTCTTTACCCCAGCATTAACCTTGAAAATATACACAAGTGAACAAGAAAGTTAGCGAAGTCTGAAGCACAAGCGCTGATTCCCTGTGCTGTGTTGACCTGTATCCCCCCCCCCAGCCCCCCCCCCCCCCCCCCCCCGTGGCCTGCCGCCTATTTAGCAACAGCCAACGGGAACCTCCATTTATTCAAATACAAAAGACTTGTGTTTGAACAACGGCATTGGGGAAGCAACGTCCATCGACCGGGTCATGACAAACGACGAGGTCCTCGGATCAATGAGGCCATTAGCAAGACTCCCCGATGGCCGAGGAGAGACGGGGGCCCCGCGGAGATGAGTGGCAGCAGGGAGAGGGAGAGACGCCGGCCTTAACGACGCACTGGCACCAGGTGTAGGCCGTGTTTAATCAACGAGGCTAAGTGACGATCCAATCACACGGGAGAGTCACGGCCACGGCCGTCGGTGTTGAGAGAGAATGCAGGTCGCTGTTTGGGAACGCTTTGCACTGCTCCAGCTGTACCCTCACCCATACCCTCACCCATACCTCACCCATACCCTCACCCATACCCTCACCCATACCCTCACCCATACCCTCACCCATAGCCCTCCCATAGCCCTCCCATACCCCTCCCATACCTCACCCATACCCTCACCCATACCCTCACCCATACCCTCACCCATACCTCACCCATACCCCTCCCATACCCTCACCCATACCCTCACCCATACCCCTCCCATACCTCACCCATACCCTCACCCATACCCCTCCCATACCTCACCCATACCCCTCCCATACCCCTCCCATACCCCTCCCATACCCTCACCCATACCTCACCCATACCTCACCCATACCCCTCACTGGTCCAGTCATCACTGGTCCAGACCTCACTGGTCTCAGACCAGACCTCACTGGTCCAGACCTCACTGGTCCCAGACCTCACTGGTCCAGTCATCACTGGTCCCAGACCTCACTGGTCTCAGACCAGACCTCACTGGTCCCAGACCTCACTGGTCCCAGACCTCACTGGTCCAGACCTCACTGGTCCCAGACCTCACTGGTCCAGACCTCACTGGTCCCAGACCTCACTGGTCCCAGACCTCACTGGTCCAGTCATCACTGGTCCAGACCTCACTGGTCCCAGACCTCACTGGTCCAGTCATCACTGGTTCCAGACCTCACTGGTCCCAGACCTCACTGGTCCAGTCATCACTGGTCCAGTCATCACTGGTTCCAGACCTCACTGGTTCCAGACCTCACTGGTCCCAGACCTCACTGGTCCAGTCATCACTGGTCCCAGACCTCACTGGTCCAGTCATCACTGGTCCCAGACCTCACTGGTCCCACTGGTCCCAGACTGCCACAGTCAGACCCAGCCTCAGGTGACCTGCCTGTTGTTGGTTACCATGACATCATGAGAAGGTCTGTTACCATGACGTCATAGAAGCTGGGTTACCATGGCGATAGACATACAAGGCCCAAAGGTTATTGATAGCCAATTCATCTTGTCCCTGGCCCTCATGAGAGATTGGTAGATGTTGTACATATTTATATATTATGCTTGATATATTTAATAATTAATATATATTTTTGCTTCTTTCAACTCTCGGCAGAAGTTTATGAAACACCAGCAAACTGACACTGGCACCAGAAACCCAGTCTGAGAGTCTGGAGTCTCAATGACCAAGGTGCCCTCTGTCTCCCCCCCCTCTCTCTCTCTCTCCCTCTCTCTCTCTGTCTCTCTCTCTGTCCCCCTCTCTGTTTCTCTCTCTCTCTCTGTCTCTCTATCTACCTCTCTCTCTCTTTCTTTCTCTCTCTCTCTCTCTCGCCCTCTCTCTGTTTTTTTCTTGTCCTCTAACTTCTTTTTGTTATTTACTCAATCTCTTATTCTACACGCACGCACACATTTATACACACACACACACACACACACACACACACACACACACATCTTTTGGGGGGCTTTTGCATCATCAATTCATGGATTCATTATTTATTATTATTTATTTATTATATGGTCAGATATTTTGGTTGACCGCTGTGTTTGAAGGTTTCTGGGATAGTCCATTTGATGGGGGACTAGGGGTGAGAAGCCTCTCCACTCTCCTGCCCTGCCCATGAGCAAGGCAGAAGCACAACACACCAGGCCACTGTGGGACTCGCTGTGCTCCTAGCAACTCAAGATGGGTTCAATATAGATTACATTTCACCCACAGGGGTTGATTAAAATATCAATCTGTCCGTCATGGTAATGACGCTGGACGTATGCAATTTGTATTTTGTGTTGATTCAGTCATGGGGGAGGAGGAGAGGGGAGGAGGAGTAGAAAGGGAGGGGAGGAGAGGAGGAGTAGAAAGGGAGGGGAGGAGAGGAGGAGGAGGATAGGGGAGGAGAGGAAGAGGAGGAGGAGGAGGAGGAGAGGGGAGGAGAGGAAGAGGAGGAGGAGAGGAGGAGGAGAGGAGAGGAGGAGGAGAGGGGAGGAGGAGAGGAGGGGCAGAGAGGGGAGGAGAGGAGGAGGAGGAGGAGAGGGGAGGAGAGGAGGAGGAGAGGAGGGGCAGAGAGGGGAGGAGGGCTCAGGAGACGAGACGTTCATTAAGAACGATGACCACACTAACGAACTGCACCGTGCTGTCGACGGCCGGCCCTTCCTCCACTGGTTGGGCTCATTAGTGGCGCTGTACTGACAGATCCTCCTCCTCACCGGGTCGTTGTGGTTCAATATTTACAGCACTACTGTCGGCCAAGGCCATGTTTTCTCTTGAGAACCCCGACCGGAACAACAACAACAGCAACAACAACAACAACAACAACAACAACAATGACAGGTATCGATCACGCAAGGAGCTTGTACGTTTGAATATCGGTAATCTCTAGGAATGGACGTCGTGTTGTTTCCGAAGGGAAATGGTCCGTCATTCGACAATTAGTAAATTGGATTGATTCTGACTCCCCCCCTCTCCTCTCTCCTCTCTCCTCTCTCCTCCCCCCTCCTCCCCCCTAGCTCTGGTAGTTGGCCATTAATCAGTGAGTACGGCTGGACTGCGGAAGTACAACCTGACCACACTCATTATCCCTGCTCACCATGTATCCCCGGATTCACCGTCCAAAGTCTCTCTCCCTCTGATTGTGCTGGCGGTGGGAAAAAATGTGAACGGGGGCGATAATGTTTCCCTCTTAAAGTGTTACAGTAGCCCTCTGATTTACACTGACTGTAAATCTCTGTCGTTTATATGACATTTGGTGGATAGAATGCCGTGACAGTGTGTGTGCGTGCGTCTGTTTGCGTGTGTGTGTGTGTGTGTGTGTGCGTCTGTTTGCGTGTGTGAGTGTGTGTGTGTGTGTGTTTGTGTGTATGTGTGTGTGAGTGTATGTGTGTGTGTGTGTGTGTGCTTTTGTTTTTCATATGGGTCTGGACAGATGGACCCCCCCCCCAGCCCCCCGCCCCATCCAGCCCCCCCCTCACCTTCTGACTCCAGAACGACACATAACTCCGTCTCTCCTTGGGGTGCGCGGGGACGGGGGGGACGGGGGGGGACGAGGGGACGGGGACGGACGGACGGACGGTGTAAGATATGTCTCACTTGGTGCAGCGGGGGGCTGGCGCTACAAAGTCCTTCACACCGGCGTTCCTCGTCAATCTGGCGGTGACACGCTGCGGTCCAGCAGCACGACACAACACAACACGACACAACACAACACAACACAACAACATTCCATCCGTCACGGACACACCTGCTCCGGCTCTAGAAGGGAAAACTAAAAGAGGGAGTTTGTCTTCTCCCCATCACCTGTAGGACACGTCAGAGAACGGAGGCGAGGAGATTCAAAGCCATACGGGAAACTAAGTAGCCATGCCGGGGGGGGGCGAGACGGAACTGGTGGCCCTGTCTGGGTCCACCGCCTAGAGCAAGGCGTTAACACTGCTGGGGTTGGGGGTTTGATACCCACTGATGGGAATGTGTGCACTCGCGTTACACTTTCGATGTAATCGTCATCATCGAGTAGCGTATAAAGTGTCTGAAATGGGACTCGTGTCATGTCATGTCTCGTGACTTTTACCATCTCACCTCAATCAGAAAAAAAATCTAGAAGGAGACGAAGGAGTGGACGATGAAGGAGAAGAAACGGATGTAAACAGTTTGACCTCTGGACCACTCTGTCCACCCTCAGAGGTGGTGGTGACTAATCAGCCTTATTGATCCCAACCCAGTAAATAGGTGGCTGTCAGAGCAGCTGATCAGAGCCATTGATGATTGGTTAGAGAGCGAGAGACGGACAGCATACACAGAGAAAGGTGCTCCTCCTGGGGGGGGGGGGGGCTGCGATGGATCTTAAAAATATATTGATTTTTCCGAATACAATTACAATACCCAGCTAGCCTGGAAATCCAGAGCCACATCTAGAAAGCTGTAGGGTCCGGCAACGAGTGATGAGAACGGCCCAACTCAAGGGGCGGCACCAAGCATGCATTTGAAAATATCACTGCACGCAATTGGATAACACTACGACCGAAGAAGAAGAATACAAGGGGTGACGTATCCACCATCGGTAAAAAAAAGCAACGCTTTTGGCCCCCGTCTATATCAGACACACACCGATGTGATTGGTTAATGTTCTGGGTTTGGGCAATCGGGGAGTGAGTGAGCATATCGCTCGTTCCCAGAGTGACTCGCTGAGCAAATTCAAATTGTGCTCTCGCGAGAACTCCCTGGGTTTCCAGGGTGACACTCAGCAGCACAGCGGCGGTCGTCTCCGTTGTGCTGGTACAACATTCGGAGGATGGACACAGCTTGCTCATCTGTTCTTTCTGAGCTCCCCGCGGCGTGCGTCACACAGTCCCCCTGGACCCCTCACCACCCCCCCCCTCCCTCTGAGAAGAATGTAAACAGCCTCTGATTGGAGGGGGGAGAGCTCAGGGGTCAGGGGTCGCTGCCGGGGGACCGGGGAGGTTAATTAGCTTGTGGATGACGACGGAGCTGATTGGTCGGTGGGGGGCGCCCCCCCCCCCCCACACCACCGCCGCCGGGCCCCTTGGTGAATGTCAGGAGCGTAACGGTGGGCAGAGGAGAGGATGCGACCAGGCCCTCATTATTTATGAACTCTCCGCTTGTTAATCCCCCGTGCGTATCTTATCTCAGTGGGCGAACGGACTCCGTTCTGCCACGCCCCGGTGTGTACGAAAGGGCTTTGATCCGCCCGTTAACGGTGATGGTTTCATTTTGAAACGAGACCCTTTTGACATTTTTTTTTCCAAAAAGATTTTTTTCAAAAAGATTCTACACTTTATTTGTGATGGAATACATTCGATTCGATTTGATTGATTGATTGATTTGTTGTTTGTCTCTGCAGGTCTTTCAGCTCCTCTTGGTGAACCACGTCTGACCGGGGAGTAGCCTCATGTTTCCCCCCCGCCCCAGGGACCCCCAGAGACCACAGAGACCCAGCACTGAACCCCTGCCCCCCCCCCCCCCCGGGACCCCCAGAGACCAGTGAGACCCCTCCCCACCAGAGCCCTCCGGTCTCCGCGTTTGTCTTCGCTGTGATGCCCAGAGGTTCATCTATAATGTATTCTACACACACACACACACACACACACACACACACACACACACACACACACACACGGGGGCATCAGACTGTTCTATTCTTCTAGCGCTCCAACAACAGCTCTGGCGTCAACACCGGGAATGGATCCCGACTTTTGTTTCTATGCTTTGTTTATGGCCAATCTTTTAAAAAAAAATGTATTAGCTCAATGGCTAGGCTACACGCTAGGCTACACGCTAGGCTGCGTGCTTCTCGTACGAAGCAACGATGAATTTCAACGAGAAGAAGAAGTCTGGGGTTTCACTTTACCTCGGCTACTACTCAAACTATAAATATATATATATATATATATCTTCTTCACACTAAAATATATATCTTCAATAATCTTAATTCATGAAGATAGATATTTGTACAAATAAAGCAGCATTGAACGTCAAGATATTTCTTCGGCGGGGGGGGGGGGGGGGGGGGGGGTGAGAAAAGGTTTCAATGAAACGATTGGAGTGCATTAGGCTAATCACGTCAGCCATCAGGGAGCGATCACTCCATCCCATAACACGGTGGCGCGCGGTGGTATTAAAAGTCTGCCGTATCGTTCGCTCATTAGCTCGCACTTGGATAGAAATCCATTTAACCGGCCGTCCAAAGCGCACTCATCCGCGCCGACCTTTGACGCGTTCATCTTTCAGCGCGGGGAACGATAACGTCCAACGTCCAGCGGGCTCAACAAACGACATCTTTTTTACGGCTTGTTCTTGGCATGGCGACGCCTCCGCTCCCGGCATTAACGTGTTGAAATAAACCCTCCGGAAATTGCTGTGTTGTTCAAATTCAAAATGGGGGTGTACTTCCAACTTGCCGCTTGGCTGTCAGCCGGTCCCCCGGGGGGGGGGGGGGGGGGGGGTGGGCGGTGGGGGGGGGGGGGGGGGGGCGGTGGGTATGGGACCCGAAGCGCAGCACCAGGAGCTGAATGACCAATGAGAAGCCAGGCCGACCTCATGAATATCTGCGGCTGTGTTGAGAGTCTGAGCACAGCTGTCGGCCGCTAGGACAGAAGATAGCGCAGCAGCGCCGGTCTTGATGTGGTTACAGTGATTCTGCCCTGTCTCTTTGAAGGCTTGTCCGTACATTTCCGGAAGGCTTTTCTAAAAAATATTGAAGGGGCCGGAGCAGGATGGTCTCTGGCCCGAAGAGGTTCTGGGTTTGATTCTCCTCGTCCGCAGTCCACCTGTAGGCCTCCGTGAGCAAGGCGTCCCTTAACCCCTCAAGCTTCTGTGTGTGTTCTCTGAGTTCTCTGTCAGCCTCTGTGGATAAAAGCCTCGGCTAAATAATGAATCGCAACAGACCTTGGAACAATTGAGGAGTACGGGTATCACAGAACTTCAGTCTGCTCTGGTGAGGAAAGCAGTTCATCAATCCAAAACAGACTGATTAATCGCAGCCTCCCGCCAGTTTGTCCGACGTCTCCTCAAACAGGTTGAAGAGTTCTCCGTCACGTCCCTGTCAGCCCACAATAATACGTTTTTTTTTTAAAGTCTATCCAAGGTTTTAACGACCACTTTCTCCAGGCTTGTTTGAGACGCAGACTTCAAACCCAAACCCCGAGACAACTTTATGAATATTACCTCTGAATTACAACGCTGCTCTTCGCCACTGGCGGCCCGCCAGAGTGAGACTGGGTTCCCAGCAGGGCAGCGATGGGAACCACAGGATGTCTCGTCAACCCCCCCCCCCCCCCCCCCACCCCCCCCCCCCGCCACACAATCATCTCTCATCAATCTTTAATCTCCCTTCCATCTCCCACCTCCCAGCCCCTCACCTAGTAATTACCATCACAGCTGGGCGCCGTCCTGAGAAGAGAAGGTTCTGGTAGTTACCGTGTTTGGAGACAGAGGAGCACAGACTATGTGAAGTGAGACGGAGTGTTAATAGTTAATCCACAGCGCTGGAGTGAATATTGTATGGCCGACTCTGATAGCCGCAGAGAACGCCCTTGACCAAGGCCTGTAACAGTACTCCTACCTGGGCCATAGCACGGTTATCGTTTAGCATTTGGATGTGGAGACGACGTGGCGATGGTTCTATGAATCGTTTATCAGCAATCTCAGTCGCATCTGTTGGCACACCGGAGAGAGGGAGAGAGTCGATGGATGGTTCGGCCGGTTATTATTACAAGCATATTACATCAGATATGATGAGATGCACATTATTAATCCCACACCGAACATTTGGATTTCCCAGTCACACCAAACTCTTTCCTTAATTGCCTGTAGCCCTGATGCCAAAACAAACTTAAAGCTGATGAAGAGCTATCATTTGAGTGTAATTTGTCATGAATGCCAAAGCCATCCATCAGCTTTTAGTGAGTGACGTGCTCTGTGAGAATATCTGCTTCTAGTTTACTGTCTGCCTCTGTGTGAGACAATTAAAATTGTCGACCGCTCCCGGCTAATTTCTGAATCATCAGTGCATCTCTTCCCTGATTGGTTCGGTGAGTCAATCGTGACTGTCAATCACTTGGACGCACAGACACGAAGCGGAGGAGGAGAGGAGAGAGTATTTTTTCAATTGTATAAAAAAAGTCTCTCTCTCTCTCTCTCTCTCTCTCTCTCTCTCTCTCTCTCTCCCTCTCTCTTTGAACTCTCAAACCGTTCCGGCGATGGCTTCAACAGTCTTTAATCTAACACCAAACTATTCCTGATGCATGATGGGAAACCACCCAGGTGGCCTCCTCCCTCCCTCGCTCTCCTCTGACCTCGCGCCACGCTGTGATCGTCTGTGATCTGACGCGACCCGTCACCTGATATCCCATAATGTCACGTAATGTCTCACTTGCTTTTCATTATCTTCAAATGTCACAATCAATTATTCACGCACCTACTTACTAAAAAAAAATCCCAGTCGGAATCTGTTGTACGGCGGAGGACTCGGCCGACTCAGGGAGTGCGCGTCACGGCCGTGGGAGTGACGGCTCCCCACGGCAATCCATTTCAACAGCGCTGTATTAACTTTCACTCGTTTAGGAGCCGCTAGAGAGGGGAGAGGAGAGGGGGAGGAGAGGGAGAGAGGGGAGAGGGAGAGAGAGAGGAGAGGGGAGAGGGGAGAGGGGAGAGGGAGAGAGAGAGGAGAGGGGAGAGGGAGAGAGAGGAGAGGGGAGAGAGAGAGAGAGGAGAGGAGGAGAGGGGAGAGGGAGAGAGAGAGGAGAGGGGAGAGGGGAGAGGAGAGAGGAGAGGGTAGAGGGGAGAGGGAAGGGAGAGAGGAGAGGGAAGAGGGGAGAGGGAGGGAGCGGGGGGAGGGAAGGGAGCGAGGAGAGGGGAGAGGGAGAGAGAGGGTACAGGGGAGAGGGGAGAGGGAGAGAGAGGAGAGGGGAGAGGGGGAGGGGAGGGAGCAAGGAGAGGGGAGAGGGAGAGAGAGGGGAGAGGGAAGGGAGGGAGGAGAGGGGAGAGAGAGAGGATAGGGGAGAGGGGTAGAGGGGAGAGGAGAGAGGAGAGGGGAGAGGGGGGAGAGGGAGAGAGGGAGAGGGGGAGAGGGAGGGAGTCGTTGAGCAAACAGGGAGCCGCTTGTCCCAGAGTTAACTCTGACACACTCTTCGGTCCGTCTTCAAACAGACTCATCTGTTCTCCGTTACTCACCGTGGACCCAGACGGTGTCGTCTTACCACCGCAGCCCGTCTCCCGTTAGTCGGCGGAGTGTCTGTTGAACAACGGGGCGGATCACACGGCGTTCGGTTTCACGCCATTAAACCACCTTGAGCTCGAAGTGTGGCAACCCTTTTGATAAAAATGAAAATGATTTCCCAAAATGCTTAACGCGGTTATTTATTAGGCCGGAGGGCTAGATGCCTGAATTGTATCTCAATTTGTCTTATTTTACACACATTAGGTTATTATGTTGGCTGCCTCTGCGCCCGTTTCCTGCAGTGTCAGCTTGAGGCCATTCAACTCATAAAACTCAGACAGGTTATTGCTCGGTGAGATGGTGAAGATGGATACTACTCAATGGATGAAAAAGTGTTTTCATTCAAATGCAAATCGACATGGATCATTTCACCTCGAGTCGACTCCAAGTGAATTAACAAAGTATAACAAAGTGTAAGACAACTCTTTTGTAATTTTTTATCGGTATATGAATAAATAACTCTTCTACGCTAGCCACGGCTGTGTCAGCGGTGAGCTAAGCCCGGCGTCTCAGCGCTGAACTGGGACCGGTTGGAGCGCGACACGCAGCCCGGAGTTCAGCCGTCAGCCGTGGAACCGGCTGGCTCGTGGGGTGGCGCGTCAAAAAATGCAATTATATTTTAATTACTCGCTGAAATCGATCGCTCGCTCGCTAGAAGCGGCGAGTCAGTGTTGATCTTGAGCGTCACGCAGGCTAACCAGAGGAGTCAGGATTTGCAGCTTGGTTAACGCCTTACGTTTTTTATTCATTTTGATGGAATAATTAATTTAATTTGGAGGCTGATTATATCAATACGGCTTTTATCCATACAGCGCTGGGGGACGTTGTGAGCAGGGCTGGCCCCGTGGGAGTCGACCCGGAGCCCGTCTAACGCCAGCTTTACCAGCCGTACAGAACCGCACATTGTTTACTCACTACATTAATAATCAACCTCCCTGCTTTTCTCTCTCTCTCTCTCTCTCTCTCTCTCTCTCTCTCTCTCTCTCTCTCTCTCTGGCTCTCTCTCTCTCTCGCTCTCTCTCTGTCTCTGGCTTTGGCTCTGGCTCTCTCTCGCTGTCCCTGTCTGTCCCCTCTCTCTCTCTCTCTCTCTCTCTCTCTCTCTCTCTCTGGCTCTCTCTCTCACTGTCTCTGTCTCTCTCTCTGGCTCTCTCTCGCTGTCCCTGTCTGTCCCCCCCCCCTCTCTCTCTCTCTCTCTCTCTCTCTCTCTCTCTCTCTCTCTGGCTCTCTCTCTCGCTGTCCCTGTCTGTCCCTCTCTCTCTCTCACTGTCTCTGTCTCTCTCTCTGGCTCTCTCTCTCTCACTGTCTCTGTCTCTCTCTCTGGCTCTCTCTCTGTCTCTCTCTCTCGCACTCGCTCTCTCTCTGTCTCTGGCTTTGGCTCTGGCTCTCTCTGGCTCTCTCTCGCTGTCCCTGTCTGTCCCTCTCTCTCTCTCACTGTCTCTGTCTCTCTCTCTGGCTCTCTCTGGCTCTCTCTCTCTCTCTCTGTCTGTCCCTCTTTCTCTCTCTCTCGCTCTCGCTCTCTCACTGTCTCTGTCTCTGGCTCTCTCTCGCTGTCCCTGTCTGTCCCCCTCTCTCTCTCTCTCTCTGGCTCTCGCTGTCCCTGTCTCTCTCTCTCTCTCTCTCTCTCTGAGATAGTGTCTATGGGGTCCTAACACGGTGGACCGCAGAGACAGCGCAGCATCAAACGAGGAGGTGTTTGTGATCACCGACCACAGCGACAGAGGGGCCCACTTTATCTCTGTGCTGGCGCTCCTGCACCTCCTGTAATTAAAGAGATAGCCAGGGAGACATTCTGGGGGGGGGGGCTTGGGGAGGAGGAGGAGGAGGAGGAGGAGGAGGATCAGGGTGAGAAGACAGACAGCTCTCTGGGCGGCATGTGGCCCCAGGAGGCAGAGCGGGTCGGCTGGTAACCGGAGGGTTGCCGGTTCGAGTGTCGAGGTGTGTCCCTGAGCGAGACGCCGCCTTGCAGGGTTGACTCCGCCGTCGTGTGTGTGTGTGTGTGTGTGTGTGTGTGAATGTGTGCGTGAATGGGTGAATGTGAGGCAGTGTTGTGAAGCGCACTGAGTGGCCACTTGTTCCCAAAGCGCGGTATGAATGCAGTCCGTTTAGCCCGTCTTGTCTGTGGGCCACTCCACCTATGCGTATTTGTAATGTTTTCTATTATTTTCGATTATTAACAAAACGTTCGACTGAAGGAGCGTATTGAGAGGTCATTCGAGCGCTCTCCGAGACTGAATGTGAGTCCTTGGGATGCAGAGCGTGTCGGGGGGGGGGGCGTCTGGGCGGGCGGTTTCTGTGGGTGTCCTTGCATCCATTCGGTGTTGTGTCGTGTATTTATTCATTCCATTATAAAGCAATAAAAACACATTATTAGGCGACGACAAAGCAATGCATCATCACCTCTTAATGTTTTTGAATTATTATGTTTGTATGTTTTCATTATAAAAAAATTCACACAGAGGAAAAAAAAAGAGGAAAACAGGGAAAGAGAGGCGGTGATGAAAATCAATTGGAGCGAACGGGGTGTGGACGGGGGAGGAGGGAGGAGGAGGGAGGAGGAGAGAGAAGGAGGGAGGAGGAGGAGGAGGGAAGAGGAGGGGGGAGGAGGAGGGGGGGAGAGAGGAGCGAGGAGGAGGGAGAAGGAGGGAGGAGAGAGGAGGAGGGAGAAGGAGGGAGGAGAGAGGAGGGATGAGGGAGGAGAGAGGAGGAGGGAGGAGGAGGAGGGAAGAGGAGGGAGGAGGAGGGAAGAGGAGGAGGAGGAGGAGATGTTTGTGTGGACCTTGCTGTGTGTGATGGTGTGTGTGGGCTTCAATGAGGGAAAATTCAATCCTAGGTGTTGTGCTTTTTTTTTTCTCGCCCTCTTATTTTATTGTGTACTTGTACTCGTGTACTACTGTGCGGTAACACAGATACGACTTGTGAAGAGACATATTTTCTGTATCTATTATTATGTAGTTGTGTTTGAATTGAATCTCCTTTTAATGTGTATTACAGTAGTGTCCTGTATTTTTCTGGCGTGCCTTCTCATCAGGGATTATCTTAATTTATATTTTATCTTCTTCAGTGTTTTTTGGAGCTATCTGGATTTCATTCATGCGGTGTGCTACTTTTTAATCTGAAAATGAATGAAAAAAAAGCAAATACCACATTTTAAATTGCTTGAACTTAATCAGACACCTGTAATGAGTGACAGGGTGAGTTCATTGATTAATCAGACACCTGTAATGAGTGACAGGGTGAGTTCACTGATTAATCAGAAGTTGAATTATCAGGATGTCTTCAAATGTCAGGAGAATTCAGGGAATCTCCAATGAACGCAAAGTTGGCATTTACCCACACACACACGCACACACACACACACACACACACACACACACACACACACACACACACATATGCATACACACACATACACACACACACACACACACACACACACACACACACACACACACACACACACACACACACACACACACACACAGGTGCACAGGAGGCATTTACACACACACACACACACACACACACACACACACACACACGCACACAGTAGCGTGTGGTAGTGTCCAGTGTGTGTCGTGTTGCGGTGACAAGGTTAATGAGGGAGGTTGTGGAGTCGGCTCCCAGCGTCAGACGTAGCGGGGCCCCCGCAGTGCCATCATTACCCGGGCCGGAGCTGCCTTTGTTTCTGCCCGGTCCACGCACCGCGTTCCTGTCCACACAGCTCTTATTCTTAGCCCTTGTTGCCGTGGTTTTGTTGTTGCCGCCGTAGGATTTAATTTGATGTTGTGAGTCAGAACGCAGTCTGTTGGTGTGGGCAACTTCGCTATCTCTGAGAGCTGCAACTATCACACACTAATTAGAAAATGTGTATAAATATATTCTATTAAGGGTGCCCTTCCTATCGCTGGGGCTGCTTGGCACGCGGCTGCGGTGTTATTAGATATTTTAGAAACTTGACGGTGCATCTCTTGAATCCGTTTGGCTGGCGCTACGGAGCTGCTCAGACCTTTTCTCAGCCTCAGTAGATGGCCCGTCTGGGATAACAGCGTCTTCTAAATGTAAATTTAATTCCGGTAAAGAGCTCGCTAATAAGACTGGTAAATAACGTTAATAACGATTTTATAATACGAGCGCGCTGCTCGGCTCCATTCCAACCAGGTTATTGGCTCGTACCGCAGCTCGTTAAGCCCCGGCGCGATCGGCCGCTGCTGAGAAAAGTGTTGTGTTGGAACAACTCCCGAGGTCATTCCAGTCTCTGCCTGCGGGGGTCCGCTGGGTGGATGGGTTCTGGTGGCTCGTGGGCTCACACAGAGGTGTGTGTTCAGTCCGGGGGGGGGGTTCAGGTAGTCAGACAGTGTGTATATAAGTATTAGTGCTGACTGAGAAAGCGTTCAGAATCCATCTGCGTTCAACAGATATATGCAGTGACTTGAGTGAACTTGCATTCACACAATAAACCTGTAATGAGTGACGGGGTGAGTCCACTGATTGATCAGAAGTTGAATTATGAGGATGTCTCCAATGAATGCAAAGTTGGCATTTACCCACACACGTACACACACACACACACACACACACACACACACACACACACACACACACACACACACACACACACACACACACAAATCGTGTGTCTCCAGTGTGTTGGTCTCTGTTTTATGTCACTCCCTTCACCCTCCAGACCCTTTGGAACGCAACGCTGAGCACTCAAGGGGATCCGGAGAGTAAAAGTCTGTTAATTAGCAGCGGCGACTATTAGTGTAAAAGCCAGTGTCGAGTGCTAACTCTGTGTTCCTTCACGGGGAGACGGAAATGTAAAGAGGCTTTTAATCCACAAGGTCGGCCCCCCCGCAGTGGGTGGAGGCTCCAACACCACCGCCCCTCTCCTAACATCACCTTGAAGCTCAGACTTCCGCCGCCGCCACAAACGCAGCTCATGCATTACCTTGAAGCTGTTTAAAAAAAAAAAACGTTGTTTCTGGCAGACTCCGGAACCACCGATTAAAAATGTATTTTCTTTATATTCCTCCTGGCAAATAGTGATGGATATTATATTGACTTTTAGAGAAGTGTTGTTTGTGTGATGAGACGTGTTGGACCGTGTTCATTGATAAACGTACCCCAGGTGGGATCTGATCTTCACCGTCATGTCAATTTAAGTTGGCTGTTCAAACGTGACTGACGGTATGGCCGCACGCTTCACAGACGTTAGCGGTGGTGAGACCGTCATCACGGAGAGAAGCCAGACAGTGTATCTCTCTGTTCATCCTTTCGCTATTCAGTCTATTTCGTACAGAACACACTGTCCTCAGGCACCGCCGCCGTCTTTGAGCAGATTGCTTCTTTAAATCATTTTGTAAAATTCAAACCTGTGGCGCGTTTGAACGCTCCCAAACTATTTGGTCACACACACCTGCTTGATAAACACATCGTAAAGAAATCGAGCGTATCCGCTGTCGGATAAGTGTGTGTGTGTGTGTGTGTGTGTGTGTGTGTGTGTGTGTGTGTGTGTGTGTGTGTGTGTGTGTGTGTGTGTGTGTGTGTGTGTGTGTGTGTGTGTGTGTGTGTGTGTGTGTGTGTGTAAATGCCTCCTGTGCACTTGTGTTTGTTTGCAAGTGTGTGCGTGCATATGTGTAAAAACCTCCTCCTGTGTTTGTGTGTGTGTGTGTGTGTCTGTCTGTCTATCTGTGTGTGTGTGTGTGTGTGTGTGTGGGGCTGCTGTCAGCAGACACAGCGGTGACAAACGTCATGAATATGGTGGGGCTCCTTTCCCTGAGATATTTTATTTATGTCCCTGTGAAATTAAAACTAGCCAGTTCATTACTTGTGCAAACAAAAGATATTACTTTAATATTACACGCTGAATATGTGTTCCTTACCGCCTGGTGGGAGGTGGGTTTCAATCTTATATTCTGTGTTTCTGTTCATTCATTACTTTAATCTGTGAGAGAGATGAATGCGTAAACCTAACGAGAACAGAACATACCGGAACGTGGAGATGGAGCAAACTACATACACCATAAATCAATCCACCAGGCCTCAAATGGCCAAGAAGTTGAGCACGGTGCTACTCTGATTGAATAAGCGATATTGCAAATCACATCATTTTACTGGCCTCTTAGTATTGTTTTCCATTTTGTGCACTCATTAAACACATCTTACATTTGCATTTTTTTTTTTAAATCCAATTACTTTAAAATAAATAAATAAACATCCACCTTCTCATCGCTTGCTCCTGTTTGGTGTGTTCCTTTGGGCGTATTCCTTAATATTTGTGCCTGATGCATTTTAATGTTCCCCCCCGAGACCTTTTGAACAGCGTCCTATTAAAGAGTCGGAGGAGAACTTTGCACCAATTAAAACGGCCGAATCCAAAAGCCTCCGCGGAGAGAGAGAGAGAGAGAGAGAGAGAGCAGAAGGTTCTGGGCTCCGACTGCCTCGTTTGCTGCCTGTTTCTTAATCCTCCAGCAGTTATATCTGTGAATTACCCAATTTAATGGTGGCTTGAGTCTTAATTAAAAGAGGGGGATCTCGCGCACGGCTTGGCCGAGGAACCCTGACACACTGCTTGGGCGTCCATCTGGCTTAGGGTTAGGGTCAGGGTGGGTACCCCTCATGTACCCCACAACCTTAGGGTTAGGGTCAGGGTGGGTACCCCTCATGTACCCCTCAACCCTCCATCAGTAGAGCTCCTGTACCCCTTAGGGTTAGGGTCAGGGTGGGTACCCCTCATGTACCCCTCAACCCTCCATCAGTAGAGCTCCTGTACCCCTTAGGGTTAGGGTCAGGGTGGGTACCCCTCATGTACCCCACAACCCTCCATAAGGAGGGCTCCTGTACCCCTTGAGCCCCACTGAAACACAAATGTGTGCCTTTGAGCGTGTATTATACTGTTATCATTTATATATAAGTGTATTATACTGTTATCATTTATATATAAGTGTATTATACTGTTATCATTTATAGATAAGTGTATTATGCTGTTATCATTTATATATAAGTGTATTATACTGTTATCATTTATAGATAAGTGTATTATACTGTTATCATTTATATATAAGTGTATTATACTGTTATCATTTATATATAAGTGTATTATACTGTTATTATTTAGCACCATTCATAGTGTGGCCGCGATGCAAACCTCCACCCTTGTGTCTCCGTCCATTTCTCCGTCTTCCTCTCCTTCAGTTTTTCCAGGCCCAGTGTTTTGTGGTTTTAAGTATTCTGCCTCATGTATTTTGTACGGATTACTCCAGTGAAAAACCCTTCCAGGATTCTATTTCAGAAATCCCTCAACCTTCAGTTCTGCCACGAGCGAGAGAGAGAGAGAGAGAGAGAGAGAGAGAGAGAGAGAGAGAGAGAGAGAGAGAGAGAGAGAGAGAGAGAGAGAGAGAGAGAGAGAGAGAGAGAGAGAGAGAGAGAGGGTATGGGGGGAGAGAGAGGGGGAGGGATGGTGGGAGAGAGAGAGAGGGATTGGTGGAGAGGGAGGGAGGTGTGTGTGTGTGTGTGTGTGTGTGTGTACACAGCACAAGTGTGTGTCTCTATGTCTGTGAGAGTGTGTGTGTGTGTGTGTGTGTGTGTGTGCATGTAATGCTAGTAAAGACGAGTGAATTAGTAAAATAAAATAAACAGAAGAAAAATAGAAGAGAGGGAGAGAGAGAGAGGGAGAGAGAGAGAGAGGGAGAACGAGAGAGAGCGAGAGA